>NC_080542.1:143821297-144152797 GCF_028640845.1 Ahaetulla prasina | reverse complement strand
CTTTCACGGTTAAGGTAGGACTAGAACTCATAGTCTCCTAGTGATTGGCCAAGGTCACCTAGCCAGCTTTCATGGTTAAGGTAAGACTAGAACTCATAGTCTCCCAGTTTCTTGTAATGAGTTCCATCCAATTATTTCCTGCATGATGCAAAAGTCAGAAGGCTTGACTGATCCTTATCATTTATTTTTTTAATTTATTTTTTTAACTGGCCAGCTTTCAGGATTATGGACCCCTATGCCCAGTTCAGCCAACATGGCTACTCCAGAAGTAAACCTGGTATTTCAGCCCTCATTTTAGCAAAATATCAGGCCCTTTAGCTTTTCAAACAAAAAAGCAAAGGCAGATTTTAGATTCATGCTCATCCTCATTTAGAATATAGAATATAATTCTTTATTGGCCAAGTGTGATTGGACACACAAGGAATTTGTCTTTTGTGCATATGCTCTCAATGTACATAAAGAAAAAAATAAATATATTCATCAAGAATCATAGGAAACAATACTTGGTGATAGTCATAGGTTACTAATAAGCAATCAAATCATACTAGAAAACAAATAAAACAATATAAATTGTAAAGATGCAAGCAACATAGTCATAAGTGGGAAGAGATAGGTACTAGGAAGGATGAGAAGAATAGTAATATAGTCTTATTAAATAGTTTTGACAATGTTGTGGGAATTAGTTGTTCAGCAGAGTGATGGTGTTTGGGGAAAAACTGTCCTTGTGTCTATTGTCTCTATTACAGTGCCCTATAGCTTTGTTTTTGAGGGTAGGAGTTTAAATAGTTTATGTCCAGGATGCAAGGGGGGTCTGTAAATATTTTCACGGCCCTCTTCTTGATTTGTGCAGTATACAGGTCCTCAATGGAAGGCAGGTTGGTAGCCATTATTTTTTCTGCAGTTCTAATTATCCTCTGAAGTCTGTGTCTTTCTTGTTGGGTTGCAGAACCGAACCAGACAGTTACAGAGGTGCAAATGACAGACTCAATAATTCCTCTGTAGAACTGGATCAGCAGCTCCTTGGGCAGTTTGGGCTTCCTGAGTTGGCGCAAAAAGAACATTCTTTGTTGTGCTTTTTTGATGACATTTTTGATGTTAGATTTTAAGTCTTGAGATATGATAGAAGCTAAAAACTTGAAGGTCTCTACTGTTGACACTGTGTTGTCTAGTATTGTAAGAGGTGGTAGTATGGGAGGGTTTCTCCTAAAATCCACCACCATTTCCACGGTTTGAGTGTATTTAGTTCAAGATTGTTCTGGCTGCACCACAAGGCTAATTGTTCAACCTCCCGTCTGTATGCAGATTCATTGTTGAATGAGACCAATCACTGTTGTATCATCTGCAAACTTCAGTACTCTAACCGAGGGATCTTTTGAGATGCAGTCATTGGTAAAGAGCGAGAAGTGGAGAAAGCACGCAGCCCTGGAGGGCCCTTGTGTTCATTGCAAAGGTATCTGATGTGATTTTTTCTAGCTTCACCTGCTGCTTCCTGTCTGTTAGGAAGCTTATGATCCATTGACAAGTGTAGTCAGAGGTGAGATTCACTTACCTTCCTACCGGTTTGCAAATATGAGTAGGCACGCTCACCCCCTATGCATGTGCACGGCCTTTTTATTTATTTATTTTGCATTTATATCCTGCCCTTTTCCGAAGACTAGGGCGGCTTACACTATGTCAAGCAATAGTCTTCATCCATTTGTATATTATATACAAAGTCAACTTTTATTGCCCCCAACAATCTGGGTCCTCATTTTATCTACTTTATAAAGGATGGAAGACTGAGTCAACCTTGGGCCTGGTGGGGCTTGAACCAGCAGTAATTGCAAGCAGCTGCTGTTAATAACAGACTGCATTACTCTGTTGAGCCACCAGAGGCCCCTGCACATGCTCCTTTTTCACGCATTACGTTCAAGCGGGTGAGTGAAGCCTCCTGCAGTTGCCACTACTGGTTCACATGAGCCGGACAAAAGCAGCTGAATCCCACCTCTGAGTATAGCCAGGTATAGCTAGTTGATTTAGTTTAGTTAGAAGAATATCTGAAATGATGGTATTGAATGCTGAGCTCCTTAGGTCTTTGGAGATTCAAGATGTTGTAGGATGTAGTGCAGAGTCATATTAGCAGCAGCATCTGTCATTCTATTTGCTTGGCAGGCAAATTGCAAGGGGTCTAACAGCGGATTTTCTTAGCTTCTTCCTCAACTGATGAAGCTGAACGGTTTTGAGGAAAATCAGGCGTTAAAACTGATTTGGTTCTCTACTAAGCCCACACAGCTGCGAATTTAAATCTGATGAGACACACTAGTTTCCCTGACTGTAGATCGTTTCTTCCTTCACCCTGGAAAACTATTAAGGCCGCTAGACAGCTGAGGCATAAACCCCACTGTGTTTTGGCCAGGAGTTTGAATCTACTCTCATCTTAGTGAAGTGTGAAAACCAGTGTCTGCGTTTCCTGCGTCAGATGAGGAGAACACATCCTTTTCCTTCTGTCTTGGCCACTTTTTACAAAGGTACGACTGAGAACATTTTAACAAACTGCCTCTCTGTTGGTTTGTGGGGGGTCAGCAGAGCTTCAGATAGAAAGTCCATACAGAGAGTGGTGAGGACAGCCGAGAAGATTATAGGGAACTCGTTTCTTGTCATTCAGGATTCCACTTACAAGCCCTATGTGCTTAGAGCTCAGAGAATTATTAGAAACCCCCACACACATATACTCTTCCTTCATGGTCTCTAGTTTCTGTTGCTCCCCTCTGGAAGGAGGTTTCGAAGTATTTCTAGCAGGACTACCAGATTCTGTAACAGCTTTGTTCCTTATGCCATCCATCTGGTAAACTCAGCAAGATTCGTTTCTCTCGCCATGTATGTGTATGCATGCAAACTAGACTGTATTCTTTCTCCGTGTCATATAATATATGTGGGTACATGCATAATTTTGTATTTATTTGCTTATCTGTCTGTCTGTCTGTCTGTCTATCTAGCAGTCATGTTTATGTAGTGTATATTAGAGGTGGAGACCCTTTGAGAGCTGTATGCAATAAAATTTCATTTTAATGTACGCTGATTAGTGTACATTTAAAGTGACAATAAAATTTTTATTCTATTCTATTCATTATTCTAGTCTATTCATTATTTTTCTATGCTGTTCTAGAACAGAACAGAATAGAATGGAATAGAATAGAATAGAATAGTAAATACAGAATGGAATGGAGAATAGAATAGAATAGAATAGAATAGAATAGAATAGAATAGAAAAAGAATTTCTATTCTATTCTATTCTATTCTATTCTATTCTATTCTATTCTATTCTATTCTCTGGTCCTTGTACTTCTACAAGCCAAAAAAATTCTACAACAGCAATTCTGCAATCTTGGATCCATTTGCGTTCTCCTTATTTCACTTGCTGTTTTCCGCAAGAATTTAGGAAATTACCAGTAGCTTTTCCCCTCTTCCCTTTTTTTTTACATTAGCTCGAATTTGTTGCACTCAGAACAGATTGTGTACATAATATAAATGCTAAAATAAGCACCGTAAAACAAAAAGTAAACAGAAGCTTAACCTTGTGAGTGAGGGAAGCAAATGGCACACTTACCGCAACACACACCAGGGCTTTGAAGCTTGAGACGACCCATGTAGCTTTTGATGGTGCAAAAACAACATGAAATCTTTACCACGCAGAACCCAAATCAGTGGGTTTTAAAATTTTTCAGGCCACAGAACTTACTAGTTTTCTTTTTAAAAAAAACAAAATGTGAAAACCCTGATTAAGAAAGAAACGATAAGCAACTAACTTAGTTCGAGGTTGTTTTTTCTCTCTGCCATTCCTCTTTAATTGGTCACGGAACCCTCATTCAAGTTCTGGTTGGTAGAATTTGAACTCGTGTCCTTTTGCTTTTCTTAATCAACTACAGCTAGTTGTGGGGATTCTGAGAATTGAAGTCCACATATCTTAAAATTGCTGAGATTGAGAAACACTGCTTTGGGGAACGGCCTCCTCCAACCGGGGTAAATAACTGAAAATTTGGTAGAAATGGTTTTTCTCTGGATAACGATAGACAAACCCATTTTTCATCGCAACAACAACATTTAAATGGATTTTAAAATTCCCACCTGTGCAAAAATGTATTTGAAAATGGTCATTGGTTGAAATAGCATCAAGGTCATTCCATATTGTTTTCATAATACAGTCCTCGAGTTATGACTGTTCATTCAGCGTATGTTCCACGTTTGTGATGGGTTGAAGGAAGGGACTTATTACCGGGTTCTTGAAGCTCAATAAAGCTTTCTGATAAGAGGTTTTGATAATGAAAGAAAAAGTTTGAGAAGGGAATTGGGAGTAGTTTCTAGGATGCCCATTAGATAAAGTAAACACAGGTAGTCCTCACCTTATGATTAAAATTGGGACAGGCATCAGCAGCAATTTATATATCCAGAAGTTTTCAAAGCTCACGCTAAGTAAGGCAGCGATTAAATGAGCTCTCCCTGATTTAATGATCTTTTTTTGCAATGGTTCTTAAGTGAATTATTGCAGTTGTTGAATGAAGCATGTTGTTAAGTGAATCCAGCTTCTCTGGCTTGTTTTTTTTTAATTATTATTATTTGCATTTATATCCCGCCCTTCTCCGAAGACTCAGGGCGGCTTACACTATGTTAAGCAATAAGTTTTTTAAGTTGATTGGCTTGCTGGAAATCGGCTGGGAAGATCACAAATGGTGATCACATGACCTTGGGACAGGGCAACTGTCGTAACTAATAATAATAATAATAATATTTTAATTTGTATACCGTCCTTCTCCTGAAGGACTCAGGGCGGTGCACAGCCAGAATAAAATACAAAGAAAACAGTACATATAATATTAAGAACAACCCCTTAAAAAACTTATTCGATTGGCCAAAAATTTTAAAATACAGTAACACCCTATAAAAATTTACAAAAATCTAAAACCCATAAAAGCAAATTAAAAATTTTAAAATCATGCCAGTTGCCAAGTGCCTGAATTATGATGCTGCCATGTTCATAAGTGTGAAAACAGGTCGTAAGTCATTTTATATGTTCAAATAGTCGCTAATGAATGGTTGCAAATTGAGGACTACCCAGGGTAGATAAAAATCGATGATTTTTTTTTTAAATTAAAAAATCAGATTTTTTTAAAAATTCAAATTGGATTTTTTAAATTTAAATCAGATTTTTTATTTTAATCAAAATTATTTTAATAAAATGCTTTTGGAGTTAAAAAAATCTATCTAAAGATAGTTTTCTATTTAAGATAAATTAATAATTTAGTTTTTTCAGCATGAAATGGAGCTTAGTTATGTCGCATGAGGCTGTATATTCCACAATATTTACATTTTTGGTAAAGTCATTCAATGAATCCAAGCTCTGCAAGTTGAGATCACACGCACTGCACTGATGAATTCACTCAATTTCACAATAACCTTGAGATAAATCATGAAATGAAGTTCAGAAATATTCCTTTATCCCATAGTAAATCTATGTACACTACAAACTGCATGATTGTTTGAAGAGAAATGCATCTGTACCACCAGGCCCTTAAGTGTGAGGAGGAAGGGCAAGCAGTAAAAAATGAAAGTGAAACCTTCTAAGCAGCTTATAAATATAATATTAAAGAGCACCTGTCATTTCAGATCCATCATGGCAGCGCCTGTTAGGGAGCATCCACTCACCTGTTGCCTGCCATATCCTTCCCCTTATTATGTCACTGCCGCATCACCAGCCGTCCCATTAAAGTGACTGGGACGGTCAGTAAGTCCACAGCGGGTCAGAGGAGGAACCGCTGTGGAACAGAAATGACAGCTGCTCTTTAAAAATTATGATTTAAATCAAGCCTTTTTACTAGTGATTTTAATCGTGATTTAAATCCACTTGATCTAAATCAAATCCACCCTGGTACTTATCTCTAGCTGGCAGGCAGCAAATAACTCCCATCAAGTAGAAATTTGCTCCTTGTAGATATATAGGTTGAATTTGCTGGTCCAAAATAAGAAGCCCAAGAGTTCCTTTTCTGACTAATACAGACAGTTCTTGACTTATGACCAAAAATTCTTGAATAGAATATCTGTTCTGGCTCTTAAGTAAGGCAGTTGTTAAATGAGTCAGACCCAAGATCACCTCCTCTTTCCAATGGTGGTTATTAAAATCATTGTAGTTGTTAAATGAATCATATGGTTGTTAATGAAGTCGGCTTTGCTTATTGACTTTGCTTGGTGGAAGCCAGCTAGGAAGGTCAAAAGTGATGACCACATGACCCTGGGACAATGCCACCATTGTAAATGCATGCCAGTTTTTTTTATTTATTTATTTACATTTATATCCCGCCCTTTTCCGAAGTCTCAGGGCGGCTTACAGTGTATAAGGCAATAGTCTCATTCTATTTGTATATTTACAAAGTCAACTTATTGCCCCCCCCCAACAATCTGGGTCCTCATTTTACCTACCTTATAAAGGATGGAAGGCTGAGTCAACCTTGGGCCGGGAGGCCAAGATATATCCCCCCAAAGATGTGAATGAATTTATCCTCTACTTGTGGAGAATCTTGAAAATTTTCTTGGGGTCTGTAGGATAATCTTAAAATTATGTGAAAGTAGGCTGCTTTGAGCTACTTTGAACAGATGGGTGGCTAAAATAATAAAATAAGAATAGAACAGAACAGAGTAGAGTAGAGTAGAGTAAAGTAGAATGGAACGCAGAATAGAATAGAGTAGAGTAGAATAGAGTAGAGTAGAACACAGAATAGACTATAAAATAGAATAGAGTAGAGTAGAGCTGAGTAGAGTAGACTAGACTAGAGTAGAATAGAACACAGAATAGGAAT
This sequence comes from Ahaetulla prasina, assembly GCF_028640845.1. Lineage (NCBI taxonomy): Eukaryota > Metazoa > Chordata > Lepidosauria > Squamata > Colubridae > Ahaetulla > Ahaetulla prasina. The sequence continues at coordinate 144,145,970 of NC_080542.1, read as the reverse complement.
AGAATAGAATAGAATAGAATAGAATAGAATAGAATAGAATAGAATAGAATAGAATAGAATATAAAGTAGAGTAGAGTAGAGTAGAGTAGAGTAGAGTAGAGTAGAGTAGAGTAGAGTAGAGTAGAGTAGAGTAGAGTAGAACAGAACATAGAATAGAATAGAAAATAGAACAGAACAGAACAGAATACTCCAGTGATCACTAGAGGGCAGCTGAGAGGTACAGGAAACTCTTTAGCTGCCATCTAGTGGTCATAAATAGTTTTTGTATTCCAATCTGGCTGTTCAACTTTAACAGACCTTATATTTCCAGGTTTTTTTATACCAAAATATAAAGAGATATAGGCCTAGTGGGCATTAAATATCTTCTGTGGTTTGATTTCAGTTTAATTGCTTTGTAACCCTAGACTCTCTTCCCTGCTTAACATTTGAATCTAGTTTGTGGTTGAGTCAATAAGCCAAGATTAAACTACAGTTAAAGGATACACGAGTCCAGCCAGTAAACTACTAGCTAAGTTCTAAATTTGGATCACATTCCTGAGGGGAATGCTGCAACAGTTGTGAGTGCGAGACTGATTGTCAGCCCCTTTTCTCCAGTACTGTGAATGGTCACTAAACAAATAGTTGGAAGTCGAGGACGCTCTGTAAATTTTGTTAAAAGACAGAAGATTTGGTGAACTGAAAAACCAGCTGCTAGTTTTAATTTTTGCGTCATTTGTGGTGAAGGGAGCTGCATTTCACTAAAGCTTCTCCCTTTTAATCATAGTTAGGAGTGGAAAAAGGGGCTACCAGATTTTTTCTGCTTTGCAGATGTGAACCTGATGGCCCGACACAACCCAGTAGAAGCCACGCACAATTTGAAGTGTGAAAAACCACAGTGAAGGAGCAAAAAATATATTGGGAAGAGGTGCAGCTAGTGTCACTGAACTCTGTTTTTGCTCTATTTTTAGTGATTTCCTAAAAGCTACCTGGGAGGTTTTGCACCATTAAAGACAGGGGGGAAAAGAAGGGGGAAAAAACCAACACTATTTTTTTTAGCCAACAGTTTGACTCGATGTTCATTAAGGATTGCGCAAGCCAAAACATGAAATGAGTTGAAATCCTCTTTTGCTGGTTGATAATCTGAAGGAAGAAAAAAAAAAAAACCCCTCACCAAACTGTTAAGAAAAACCTAGCAACGTATTTAACGATTTCATCCTGTACAAGGCCAAGAAACAAGGAACGTGACACCAAGCTGCCTTTGAAAATATTTTTTAATCTCATCTAAGTAGAGAACGTAGCTTTCTGATCCAGCAAAACCCTGGTGCATTTTTCAAGATGTTACGGAAAGTGGAGATATTAATCGCGAAAAACCCTGAATTGTTAACTTAGACCTCGAGTTATGACCGTAATGGAGATTGTCCATCATCGTCGTAAGACACAACGGTCATAAAACGGAGTGATCATGTGACCAACCTGATTTTATAATGTTTTTGCAGCAGTCTTTCAGCGAAGGTGGAGGCTGTGTGAATGTAGCAGCTGTTAAGCAAAAGTCACAGTTAACAAAACTGTTATAAGATGTAGTCACGTGACCATGGGATGCTGCAAACAGCTGTAATATTGCTGGAAATGTGGATCTGGGTCGTAAGTTCCTATCAGATGTATCTTCAAATGTTTATTAAGCAACTGGTCGTAAGAACTACTGGTACAACTGATCCTAGTTGATTCTAGACAGGGTTTAACAGCTTCCCAGAGTCACCCCGAAATTTAACAAATAAATAAGTAAATACAGGTAGTCCTTGACTTACAACCAGTCATTTAGTGACCGTTCAAAGCAGTATTGGGTTTCAAATTTTTTTACTACTGGTTCTGTGGGTGTGGCATGGCTTGGTGGGCATGGCAGGGGAAGGATACTGTAAAATCTCCATTCCCACCCTACTCCAGGAAAAGGATACTGTAAAAACTTCATTCCCACCCTACTCCAGGGGAAGGATACTGCAAAAATCCCCATTTCCTCCCGATCAGCTGGACTCAGGAGGCAGAGAATAGATGGGGGTGGAGCCAGTCAGAATTTTTTACTACCGGTTCTCCGAATTACTCAAAACTTCTGCTACCGGTTCTCCAGAACTGGTCAGAACCTGCTGAAACCCACCTCTGGTTCAAAGTTACAACAGCACTGAAAAAGGTGACTTTTTCACACTTATGATCATTGCTGCATTCCCACGGTCATATAATCAAAAATTCAGACACTTGGCAACCGGTTCCTATTTATGACGGTTGCATAGTAACCCAGGGTCACGTGATCTCCTTCGGTGATCTTCTGACAAGCTAAGTCAATGGGGAAGCCAGATTCACTTAGCAATCATGTTACTATCTTAACAATGGCAGAGATTCACTTAACAGCTTTGGCAAGACATGTCGTAAAATGGGGCAAAACTCACTTCTGACTGTCTGACTTAGCAACAGAAATTTTGGGCTGAAACATGGTCATAAGTCAAGGACTAGACCCCAAAACACTGATCTTGTCTGATCATTTCTTAGGAAGTTTTCAAGCCAATTCATAATTAAAGTGGCCCCTTCAAACATGTTCCAGGGAAGATATAGAAAACAAAAACAAAATTTAAAAAAAAATGAAAAATATATAAAGATACGCCTTCCAATATCCCTCTTGGCAGTTATATATACAATTCTAATAAAATGACTGTCCAATTTCATCATAATTCCCTTCTCTCTGTAATCATCAAAACCATAAATCACAAAGTTATTTTCTTTCTCACACAAAAAGTCCATATGAGGTTTCAAGTCACTGATGAATGTCAATAATAACCTTTCTCTAATCAAAGCCTATTTGTTCATGTCAGCGAGTTCTGTCAATTTCACCAACCATCCCTCCTTGACGGTTAATGCAGAATCTTTCCATCTTTGAACATATAAATAATCTCACCGCAGCAATCATATATTGAAATAATTTTCCATGCATCTCTTTTCTATTTATCCACCGATCCTAAAAAGGAAAAGTTCTGGCTTTGATTGAATATTAATCTTTAAAACCCTCCACATCAATGTATGTATCTGAATCAATTTTTATTAGCTTTTTTATATATACACCAAGCATGATTAAATGCCTTTGTATGTTGTTTACATTTTCCTAGAGCAGTATTTCTCAACAGTGGTAACTTTTAAGATGTGTGGACTTCAAATCCCAGAATTCCCCCAGAACAGGGGTGGGTTCCACAACTTTAGTTACCGGTTCACAACGGGAGCAAGCGTGCAGATCATTCATGATGATGTCCGAGTGGGTGGCCGGAGCCTCCCAGTGCTTTTACTATCGGTTCGCAAGAACCGGACCAAAGAAGGAACAATCTACCATTGCAGGGTTGGTATTGATTTATCTTAACTACTGGTTCGCAAATGTGAGCAACTACCTCTGCGCATGCGCAGGACCTTCTGTGCATGCACAGAGCATAAAAAAAGGATGTGATGATGTCAGGGCAGGTGGGCGGAGCCTCCTGCAGCCCCAGCTACCGGTTTGCCCGAATCGTGTAGAACCAGCAGAATCCCACCACTGCCCCAGAAGCATAGGGGATTCTGGGAATTGAAATCCATTCATGACTGCCTGGAGGATTCTGGGAATTGAAGTCCACATGTCTTAGTAGTTGTCATTGTTGGAAAAAACTTCCTGTGGACAGATTTGCTCCTCCAACTAAGTTTGACTTTCTGCCATTTCTGTCTTTCTCATTCAATTCTGTTGGAAGGCCTTCTGGATTTTCCGTATATGCCTTGAATCCTGATAATCTTCTACAACATTTCTGCTACTTGCTAATATGACTTATTTATATGAGGTTGGTTTTTTTTGGTCTGCAATAAATAATGCTGTTTTTTATGGTTTGTTTCTTTTTAATTGTTGTAAATTCCCCTGTTTTTTTCACCTTTGATCAACAGGATAGCTACTTGCTAAATAAAAATACAAACATCTAAGGCATAGCTTAGCAGACAACAGATTCTCAACAGCTGGGCCCATCTGAACTGCATCCACTCTAGCTGCATTTCATCAAACAAACAAATTTTAATTTAAACAGCTTGGAAAAGTAACAGCAATGTCCCCTTTTCAACTTTTCATACATGAGAACTCTTAATTATTGATATGATCTCCTTGTATGCCTCTATTTCCTTATATTTCAATACAGATAGTCCTCAACTTCTGACCACAATTGAGCTCCAAATTTTTGTTGCTAAGTGAGACAGTTGGTAAGAGAATTTTGCTCAATTTTATGATTTTTCTTGCCACGGTTGTTAAGTGAATCACTGCAGTTATTAAGTTACCGAACCGGTTGTTAAGCGAATCTGGCTTCCCCATTGACTTTGCTTGTCAGAAGGTCACAAAAGGGGATCACGTGACCCAGGGACACTGCGCCCGTCATAAATATGAGTCAGTATGCCAAACATCTGAATTTTTGTCACGTAACTGTGGGAATTTGTGGCCATATTTATTAAGTGTGAAAAAGTGATGTCACTTTTTTCAGTGCTGTTGTAACTTTGAGCAGTTGTGGTTTGCAACCATTGACCGAAATTTCCTGCAGGTTTGAAGAATGAATCAGTGGAATAGATTGCTTTCCAGAAGTTGTGGGTGCTCCATTTGTCTGAAAAAGCATAGAGTCTCCTATTTGAGCAGAGGGTTGGACTAGAAGACCTCCAAGGGTCTCTTCCAATGATATTCTGTATTCTAAGGTAAGCCAGGCACTGCCACCTGCTGGGATCATAAACGCTAATGGCTGCATTCACATTACATGCTTTCTCTAAACGAACCAGGCTATAAACAAATCAAACCACTTTATAGGTTCATAAGGCAGTCAGGCCCTGCAGCGCAGAAGCTCACAATCCACCAACTCATTCTAGCATATGATTCAATAATATGTTTTTCTGGGGGGGGGGGGATCCCTTCTGGGTTTTTTGTTTTTTTTTGTTGTTGTTGTTGAAAAAAATATGGATTTAGTGCAATCTTACAAACAAACAGATTTATGGAAGCATTCCATAGTTGCAACAACAACGTAATAATTTTCTTTTGTGGCCTCTTTTCCTCTTCATTCCAGCTAAGATACTATATCCACAGATCTTACCCAGCCAAATCATGTAATGCTCCTTCTTTTCCTAATTCTGATTTAGGGATTTTCTTTACTTTTTTAAAAATGGGCTGGAGATGAAACTCCACAGATTGCAAGTATAATTAGGTTGCCTATTGGCGATTTCAATTATAGTTATTGAACTAAGGTGACATTAAAACATTGCTTTTTATCTTGGCTTGGGTCAAAATTCCATTATTTCAACCAACCTAAGATGCAGTGGCAAACCAGGTAGGTTAAAATGAAGAAAAAGATTGTTTTTAAGATCCTTTGCAAAACTGCACTGGAGAGGGATGACTTCAAGTTTAAGAAGGAAGCAAACTATCAAGAGAAGTCAAGAGAAGATATTATTCAATCAATTATATCCTTCCCACGTATAAGGAAAGGAATTCTAACCAAGAGGAAAAATGGAGAGAAAAAAAAGAATAAATTGTTGGGGGCAATAAGTTTTTTTTTAAAATTTGCATTTATATCCCGCCCTTCTCCGAAGACTCAGGGCGGCTTACATTGTGTTAAGCAATAGTCTTCATCCATTTGTATATTATATACAAAGTCAACTTATTGCCCCCAACAATCTGGGTCCTCATTTTACCTACCTTAAAGGATGGAAGGCTGAGTCAACCTTGGGCCTGGTGGGGCTTGAACCTGCAGTAATTGCAAGCAGCTGCTGTTAATAACAGACTGTCTTACCAGTCTGAGCCACAGACTGTCTTATCAGTCTGAGCCACAGAGGCCCAAAGTTGACGTTGTATATAATATACAAATAGATGAATATACAAATGGATGAAGACTATTGCTAACATAGTGTAAGCCACCCTGAGTCTTCGGAGAAGGGCGGGATATAAATGCAAATAAAAAAAAATCATCTGAAACAACCATCGTAGCTCTAACTTTTAAAGAAGTTTCAGCAAATTGTAAGCTTGAAAACCTTCCTATGTTCCGTTTTGCTTCTTGAAGTTAGAATCAAGGTGACACGATGTGTTAGTGCCACTTTATAATGCTCTTTATAAGACCACATTTGGAATTTTGCATCTAGTTTTGGTCGTCACGATATAAAACAATGAAGTTGAGACTCTGGAAAGAGCGCAGAGAAGAGCAGGATTAGGGGACTGGAGGCTAAAACATAACAAGAACGGTTTCAGGAACTGGGTAGAAGGAATAGGGGTGACATGATAGCAGTGTTCCAATATCTAAGGGGTTGCCACAAAGAAGAGGGACTCAATCTATTCTCCAAGGCACCTGAAGGCAGGACGGGAAATAATGGATAGAAACTAACCAAGGAGAAAAGCAATCCAGAATTAAGGAGAAATTTTGTGACAGCTATAAGAATTAATCAGTCCGACTTGTCATGGGTGCTCCAACAGTGGAGGATTTTAAGAGGAGACCAGACAACCAGGGCAGAGGTCTTGAAACTTGGCAGCTTTAAAACTTGTGGACTTCAACTCCCATTAAAAAAAAAAATCAAGTGGAAGCAGTGCAGTAATATAATAGCCCAATATATTATACATCCATTGTTGTTTGTTTGCAAAATTGATTTTAAATTATGCATTTAGAGAAGTCTTAGGGTGAGCATATGTAGTAACGTAATTCATATTTCTGACTAAGTCCAGATCACCTTGGAATAATTCCTCCTTGATAATTGTTCTTTAGCATCCTTAAGCACATATACCCATCTCTGTTCTCATCCTTAGGAAAATTCTAAAGGGGACTTTTTCCCCTGAAGAATTAGCATACGTGTGTGAGCCTGATGTGGGGTTAAAATTCACAATAGGGATCATTCAAGTTTAAATGAAAAGTTTGTAATTTCTTGGATTTTTTTGTGAGTGTGGAATTAGGTAAAGAGTTAAAAGAGGGGGGGAAAATATGCTAACAGCATATTAAAATAATCACAAATACCAATAACATAATCATATAGCTGCCCAGAGTCATCTTATCAGTGAGATGGGAGGAGCAGGAATTTAATAAGTAAAAATAACTGCTTTTGTAGGAATTGAATTGTATGCCTGCATTTGGAATACAGATAGTCCTTCACTTACAACATTAAGAGAGACCGAAATTTCTGTTGTAAGTCATGATGGTTATTAAGTATTAAGTTATTAACTATGTGACTAATTTGGTTTTATGACCTTTTTTTTTTTTGCACTGGTCATTAAGCAAACATCACGGTTGTAAATTATGTAAATTCACAGGCCAGAATTGTGAAACAAATCAATGCATTTCTATGTTTGCTTTTTGCCAGGAAGTGGCCAAAAAGGATGACTGTGGGGGGGGGGCATGCGTGCGTGTCACTGTTGGACCTCCAGAACCAGCTCCCACCATTGAGGATCTGTCATAATTTCAAATGGTCGCTAAGTGACAAGTACTGTCACTGTGTGCCCTTCTGGTCACTGCAACTCCAAAGGGTTAATAAATGTGGAGCTAAAGATGGCTCAGAGGTTGGAACAGTTTCTGTACAGGGAAAAGTTGTGACCTTGGAGCCTTTTAGTCTGGGAAGAAAGCAGGCAAGAGGGGACATGTTTTTTAAGTGGCCAGAATTATGCATCTTATGAATAAAGCGGAAAAGGAGACACGATTTTCTTTTTACCAAAATATTACCATCAAAGGTAGCCTAATGAAATGGAATGCTGGAAGAATCAGGACAAGCGAGAATATATTTTTATATAACATATTTTTTTAAAAAACACTTCTTGGGATTCACTATCACGAGCTACAGACAGTCCTCGACTTACGACCACAACCGAGTCCAACACTTCTGTTTGCCAAGCAAGCCAAAATCAGTTTTGTCCCGTTCTACGACCTTCCTTGCCACAGCTATTAAATGAATCCCTGCCATTGTTAAGCTAATAACATGGTTGTTAAGTGAATCTGGCTTCCCCATTGACCTCTGCTGGTCAGAAGGTCACAAAAGGGGATCACGTGACCCTCTCTGCAACCGTCATAAATGCAAGCCACCTACCAAGCATCTGTATTTTGGTCGTATGACCACAGGGAGGCTACAATGATCGTGTGAGAAACCGTCCCTTTTTTCAGTACTGTCGTAACTTTGGTCACTAAACGAACAGTTATAAGGCAAGGACTATCTGTAATGTGACTCGTTTATTTCCAGCCAGGGGTGAAATTCAGCTAGTTCCTACCGGATCACGTGATACAGTAGGGCCGGACTGCGTGAAGCCCTGCCTAACCGCGTGGATGTCATGATATCCCTTTTTTGCGATGATTTTCAGCCTCTGTGCGTGTACAGAAGGCTTTATGCATGCGTGGATGATTCATAAATGCGCGGCGCGAGAAACATTTGCAAACCGGTAGGGAAGCTAAGTGGATTTCACCCGTTTTCAGCCTTTGGCGTTCATAGATTTTGCAAAATACCAGGATGCGTTTCCAGATCCTAAAATCAAGGCTTGACAGTGTGAAATAATACACAATCGTTTCCCTCAATCCTAGATAGCGGCAGATATCTCTTTCTCCGCGGACACAAAGAAAAAAAAAATCTGCTGCAAACTCTACAAGGCGTCAGGAAGGGCATCCGGCCAGTAAGCGATCAGCTCCATCCAATCACCGCGATTCTGCCCTGAATTATTTAAGGGATAAGAATCGTGAAAGTGGAGTTTCTCATAAGGACAAGCCGTTTCACTCTCTTTTTCCTCACTAACTTTGAAATGAGAGAAAAGGATTCCAGAATCGATCGGCATTAGATTTTTTACAAACTGAGCACTGAAAGTTCAGCCGGACAATTATTGTGTTTTGCTTGGTTTATTGCTAAACTCATTTCGTCCGACGGAAAAACTGCCAACATTCATGTAATTCTTCCTTCCTAGAAGGAATAACTAATTCTGTCTTATTCTGTCCAAATTTACCATCAGCCCAAAGAGTCCAGCATGATCAATGTTAAATTTCACACCCGAATACCAGCCCTCCCCCCCACGAAAATTCTGTACGAATAGTAGAATTGTAATTGTAATTGAGCTGGCACCTGAATTTGCGGTCTTTTTTTTTTGTGGCGGCTGCCGGTATTAAGCAGACCTCGTACTCGCTCTGGAAACTAGAAAAAAATGCTTTAAATTGTAGTCATGTGGCCTTCAAGACTGGTCATAAATCCCCTTTTTTAGGTTCCATCGTAACTTTGAACAGTCACTAAGTGACCAATCATAATTTGAGGATTCCCTGTATTCAGCCGCTAATACGTCTCCCACATATACAGGTAGTCCTAGACTTACAACAGTTTGTTTAGTGACTATTAAAAGTTACAACGGCGCTAAAAAGTTGACGTACGACCGTTTTTCACAGTTACGACCTTTACAGCATCCTTATAATCATGGGACCAAAACTCAAGACACTTGGCAACTGGTTCATATTTATGACGGTTGCAGTATCCTGGGGACATGTGATCAACTTTTGCAAACTTCTGACAAGCAAAACCCATGAGGAAGCCAGATTATCAGCTGTGGTGATTCATTTAACAACTGAAGCAAGGAAGGTTGTAAAATGGGGCGAAGCTCACTTAACAAATGTCTTGCTTAACAACAGAAACATTGGGCTCAATTGGGGTCATAAGTTGAGGACTACCTGGAGTAGAAAGCACCTCCCCCCCCCCCCACCCCGGCTAATAAAACTAATTTTTACATTTGTGTGATACAAAATAGAAACGGACAATTCAGGCACTTAGAAATGAACAGCAGCACCTGCAAAACTGAAATTCAAGAATGCCTTCAGCTTGTCTATAGCAAAGGACTGTGACCTCTTTTTTTTTTTGATCAAAGCTGTGCAAGTCGGCACCAGGAAGAAGGAAGATTAACCAGACTGGACACATAATATTGTAATAGAGGAGCTAACTCTCTTTAGCTATTTTGTTTTTCTGGACTGGAGAAAGGAATTCTAGTAGCAGGTAGGATTATCATCCTAGCACACGAACGCACAGAGGGATTTCTACACATCACAGAAGTTGAGGTTGACGCACTGTTTACTAATAAATACCTTATACACTAATTTACACATACACACACACAAAGAGAGAATTTGGGAAGACACATGTTCCTGCATCGTGAACAGCATCCTGTTCTTAAATTCCACCCCCCCTCAAAGTTAAGTCCACCCCAACAACTTGCAAGAAACCTAACTCGTTATACGCCACATCTTGGATGGAGAAAACAAAAAAGACCCATATAGGAAATATAACTTGGGTGGGGAGATGCAGCTGTTGGGGCTCAGCTCCCTCCATAGATCCAAACCAGAGATGAAGCCAAGACTTCAAATGAGGGGAGAACATTTAGGGAGGGTCTCCGTCTACTCACGAGTAGTGTTGTACTTGACTCCGTTGACAAACTCGGGGCAAGGTCTCTCCACCAGATCCCCGGCGCTGCTCCGTGGCCAGCAAGTCCCAATCTGGTCCATGGTGGCTCGGCAGGAAGGACCTTAACGGCCCCGTAAGGAGGAGGAGGAGGAGGAGAAGCGAAGGAAAGGGAAGAAGAAGAAGAAGAAGAAGAAAAGAGAGAAAGGAAATAAATTCATTCCAGCTCGCGGGGCGTGCAAAGCCGAAGCCATGCAAAGTGAAATTCTCCACACCGCCACCTCCCCTCCCCTGTCCCCTTGCCTCCTCTTCCTACCCTACCCTACCCTCAAAGCTCTCCTGCAGGGCATCCAAGAGGCTGCAGTTAGCATCCCAATCCTCAATGAAAAAGTGGAGAATGGTGGTTTTATTCATGGCGAGTCTTGGCAAGAATCCTGACTTTCTCCAGGTGTTGGTCCTGCTTCTCTCCTCCCGCCTTTATAGGTTCGGTATTAATTATGCCGAGCTGCTTCTCTGGGTTTCTGGGGGGTGCATCTCTCTCACTCTCTCTTTCTCCCTCCCTCTCTTCCCCCCCTCCCCCAGCGCTTCTGAGTCTTAGAGGGCGGGCGGGCGGGTTGGTTGGTGGGGAGGCTTCCTTGCTCCTTCTTAAACCAGCAGGAGGGGGACCAATAACATGGCAGGAACTCCCAGTAAGGGGCTTTCGGCCCCACCCGCAGAGCCTCACCTCCCTCTTCCCCCCCCCCCGCTCCCCCTGTCTTCAGCAGCCCCAGAAGCTGCCAATTGGCTGAGAGGGCTAATCTACTTCTCCCCCTTTGGTGGGGAAGAAGGGGCGAGTCCCACGTGTGTGTGTGTGTGTGTGTGTGTGTGTGTGTGTGTTACACTCAGCATTCCCACTGCTTTGATGGTTCCTTTTTCTAGCAGGGGTCTTGAAAGCAAAGGGGGTTGGTGTGGAGGAATCTGGCTGAGAGGGAGATGGAAAGGAAAGGGAAGGGAGTCTTCCTTTTTTAGGCAGCTGGGCCAGCTTGGGGGAGGGAAGGGCCAGGGAATGAATCTGGAGGAAGGAAGGTTTTCTGCACATGCTCCATGATGCAGGAATGAATTTGTCCTACACCAGGATAAATTCCTTGTGTGTCCAATCCACACTTGGCCAATAAAGAAATCTATTCTATTCTATTCTATTCTATTCTATTCTATTCTATTCTATTCCATTCCATTCCATTCTTTCTATCCCATCCCATCCCATCCCATCCCATCCCATCCCATCCCATCCCTCTATTCTATTCTATTCTATTCTATTCTATTCTATTCTATTCTATTCTATTCTATTCTATTCTATTCTATTCTCTGTTCCTTCTACTTCTACAAGTCTGTTCTATTCTGCTATATTCTATTCTGTTCTGTTCTACTTTGGGGAAACTGAGGTTGAAGAGTCACAGGTCATGTTGATCCAGTGGTGGAAGAGACTCCCCTTTGCCTCTGAAGCTCGACCTAGCCTACCTCACAAGGTTGCCATAGGGGAAAGAGAAGGACTGGTGTTTTGTTGCACTAAACATCAAGAGGAAACGATGCACAAGGAGAAAGACTCCAGCTCAGTATTTCTCAGTGTGAACAACTTTGAATTCTGGGAGTTGAAGTCCACATATGTTTCCTGGGGAATTCTGGGAGTTCGTGTCTATGCATGCTGGCTGGGAAATTCTGGGAAGCTGAAATTTAGGTATGTTGCCTGGAAGATTCTGGGAGTTGAAGATCAGGTGTGGTGGTGGAGAAATTTTGGGAACTGAAATTCAAGCAAGCCGGCTGGGGAATTCTGGGAGTTGAAGTCCATTTTAAAGTTGCCGAGACACTGATCTACGGTAGCTGCCCCAAGAATGGACATTTATCCTCAAAGTTGTTAGCCTGGTGGATAGCCTGAGCTTCAAGGCCACAGGTGTCCATTTAAGTTTTTCCAACAATTTACTTTTTATTAAATGTGTTTGCCCCCCATCTCATTTTAAAAATTCCCCGCTAACCTAAAGCTTTGGGGCCTCCCAACCTGTCCTATTCCTTAGTTTTGATCTTGGAAAAGATTGGCCACCCTTCTAAAATGATACAGATTTTTTTTAAGGTAATTACATTTTTATTGAAAAGGAACGGCAGGCATTTTAATAATTTGTTTTGGATCCATCGATTTTTTCAAGCTAGGTCTTGGTGTGAAGTGCCCACCTTGCCTTAGAGACGGGGTCTCCAAAGTCCACAAGTCTTAAAGTGACCAAGGTTGGAGACCCCTGCCTTAGAGAGTTAATTTCCTCAGTGCTGAATTTGTTTCCTTTTTTAAAAATGACTCTTTTATTAAATTTTAAAACTTAAATTTAAGTTTTGGTCGCCATAATATAAAAACGATGTTAAGGCTCTAGACAGAAAGAGTGCAGAGAGGAACAACGAAGATTATCAGGGGACTGGAGACTAAAACATATGAAGAACGGTTGCTGGAATTGGGTATATTTAGCTTAAAGAAATAGAGAAGTAGGGATGACATGATAGCAGTCTTCCAATATTTGAGGGGCTGTCATAGAGAAGAGGGAGTCAAGCTATTCTCCAAAGCACTTGAAGGCAGGACAAGAAGGAATGGATGGAAACGCATCAAGGAGAGAAGCAACCTAGAATTAAGGAGGAATTTCCTGACAGTTAGAACAATCAATAAGTGGAACAACTTGCCTGCAGAAATTGTGAATGCACCAACACTGGAGGTTTTTAAGGTTAGCCATTTGAACTGGGATAGTATAGGCAGAGTTTCCTGCTTGAACAGGGGAATGGGAAGGAAGGCAAGGTCCTTTCTAAGTTTGTTTTTCTCTTAAGTTCTCTTGGATTCAAGACACAAGTTGGAAGTGGAATTTTTAGAAACTGGAAATTTCTGCCCTCTGGGTTTTTTGCAGTGCAACTGCAGCAAGAAAGCTAAAAAGCAGGGAAGAAGGGGCCAGGAGACCGGAGGGGTGGAGGGACGGTTTAGTTCTTGGTCATAGATCCTTTTCTACAAATATTCTTCTCAATAAAATCCATGCATTGTTTTTCTCTATCTGGTTGCATTTTGTTGCACACTCAACAATTCAGGACAGTAAAAGAAGTATTAGCATATTGGGGAGAAGTGTTGGAAGAAGAAAAGGACAAAACCAACAGAAGCCTTCTGATTTCAATCCACATAGTCCTCGATTTACGACCGAACATTTAATGACTGTTCGGAGTCACTATGGCTTCACAAGGGTGCTTTACGGCTCGTAAAACATTTGGGGTTCTCTAACCAGGTAACAATTAGGCTGAGTCTCACGGCTGCAGGCAAAAAAATCTGAGTCACCTTAATGTCCTCTATTACCTGCCATTTCTCCTCTGAAATTGCTCAAGTACTGGATATCTTTGCAATATCGGAAAGAGGCTGTGACCGGAGAACAAAATAAATTGCAAGCAAAAATGGGGGGACGGGATGAACTTGCGAAAGAAGGCGCAAAGGGCACTTGAAAGGCAAGGCTAGAAGTGCCAGAGGTCAGGAAGACATTGCTGCTCTAATGAGGCTTGCCTGGAGAAACACATGTTTGTTTCTGCTTGGTAGGGAATATTCAGGCTGAGCGGAGAGGATGTACTGGATCAGTGTGTTATTATCAGCCTTACTATGGAGGAAAGAGTTAGAATCAAAGCAGTGGCGAAATACAATTTTTTTTACTGCCGGTTCTGTGGGCGTGGCTTGGTGGGTGTGGTGTGGTTTGGTGGGTGTGACAGGGGAAGGATACTGCAAAATCCCCATTCCCAACCCACTCCAGGGGAAAGATACTGCAAAATCCCCATTCCCAACCCACTCTGGGACCAGCCAGAGGTGGTATTTGCTGGTTCTCTGAACTGCTCAAAATTTCCACTACCGGTTCTGGAGAACCGTCTGGATTTCACCCCTGAATCAAAGTATTGTCGAATTGAAAGGCGCCCTTGAGGTCATCCATTCCAATCGCCCACCTGTTCCGAGCAGGAAACTGAAACATGGCAGGTTGCTGGATGACGAGGTAGCATCCATTGGAGGAGAACAAAGACCTGATTTATGGTTTCTGTTGAGTTTTATTTTTTAAAGGGATGCGTTCAAGTCTGCAATATAATATTTACCTTTTTTGGGTAGCATAGTGCATTTGGCCAAAGGAGTTTGCCTTTTCTTTTTAAAATAGTTTTATTTATTTTTTTAAAAATGAAAGATTAAAAATAAACAGAAGGTCATATAACAGAATATTAGAGTTGGAAGAATCCTTGGAGAAAGTGTAGAAGATTAGCACCCACCCCTCTCCTAGAAGAATAAAATATTTTGAGAAATATTATAAAAGGCAGAATATTATATTTCCGTAAAGGAGAAACATGTTCTTGGAAAGCAACCTTTGTTAATAGCCCCAGAAAGACTGGGACAGCCTATCTACAAGACAAAAGGCCTTCAACTCCAGGGTGATGGGATTAGCCCTCACTCAAGATCCAAACCTGGACAAAGCCATTAAGACACAATAGGAATTGCCCAACACCCTTTCAAAACACAAGTCTCTTCATTACATCATCACCCTCTAAGTTTCAACCAAACCTGGGACATAGACAACCTCAGCTATGACCCTGCATGGCCCCATGGGAGTCTAACTGCAACCAATAGGATAAGCTCAAATTCAAAGCCCAAGAGAGGGTATAAATCTCTCTCTCTCTCTCTCTTTTCCATGTGCTCATTTGGCCAGGACCCAAAAAACCTATGTGGTCCTGTCCACCATTAAACCATCTTTCCAAAAAGCCTCCATGTTTCCAGTGTCTTTCTTCACACTTGCAATTAAACCCAGATGGACATTTGACGTGTTAATACCACTTTATAAAGCCTTGGTAAGGCCACACCTGGAATATTGCATTCAGTTTTGGTCGCCACGATGTAAAAAAGATGTTGAGACTCTAGAAAGAGTGCAGAGAAGAGCAACAAAGATGATTAAGGGATGGAGGCTAAAACATATGAAGCACGGTTGCAGAACTGGATATGTCTAGTTTAATGAAAAGAAGGACTAGGGGAGACATGATAGCAGTGTTCCAATATCTCAGGGGTTGCCGCAAAGAAGAGGGAGTCAAACTATTCTCCAAAGCACCTGAAGGCAGGACAAGAAGCAATGGGTGGAAACTAATCAAGGAGAGAAGCAACTTAGAACTAAGGAGAAATTTCCTGACAGTTAGAACAATTAATCAGTGGAACAACTTGCCTCAGAAGTTGTGAATGCTCTAACACCGGAAGTTTTTAAGAAGATGCTGGATAACCAATTGCCTGAAGTGGTGTAGGGTTTCCTGCCTGGGCAGGGGGTTGGACTAGAAGACCTCCAAGGTCCCTTCCAACTCTGTTATTCTATTTTGTTCTATTTCTTCCAACAAAAGAAAAGAAAGGAAAGGAGGAAAGGAAGAGGAAGGAAGGTTCAAAGCTGCAAAAGAAAGTAGAGAAGAGAAATATGACAAAGTCATTTCGGATTCTCCTTACTATGGTTGTAAATATAAATGTACCTCTTATCTAAGGTTACAACACTACTCTCTTCTTTCTATAGCCTATCCTGTCCAGTCATCAAAACCGCAAAACGTAAGATTCGTCCTTTCTTGTTTCATGCAAAAAGTCTGTAAGAGGTTTCTACATAGATGTTGTCTTTTCTCTAATGAAAGAAGTCAGTTTAGGCATGTCCCAGTATCTTTATCCTTCAGTCCTCTCTTGTGGAAGGATCCTTTCACTTTATAATTTCATCTTTACTTTTTGCTTTGTGCTCACATTAGAGGTATGAGCGTGTTCTAGTGAAAAACATCCAGCTGTGTGAGGCTAGCACCCCCACCCCCCACAAGGCAAAAGCCACATTGGTTAAACCTCCAATCGCACCTGCCACGATCCCCCTCTGTGGCCTTTTGATTAAATTCTCGTCTATCGATCTCTGTAACAACTGCTTTTCTTGCCAGTTTTTATTTCCAGCAGAAGAACAGAAAGCAAGAGGTCCCCTGAAGATCATGCATACAGTCCCTTTTGGAGATAGGCGCACCATCACCTCTGATGGAAGAAAGCAGGGCTGGTATTCAGCTGGTTCGTACCTGTTCGTGCGAACTGGTAGCGGAGATCGCGGGTTGGCTGATCCCACCCGCCTGCCCCACCTCTATGCCGTCCTATTTAGGCATGTTTTCGAGGCCGGGCACGTGCATGGAAGACACACAAGTGAGCAAAGCGCATGCACGAAAGACCGGGCTCATGCACAGAAAGTGCACAAATTGTTAAATATAAAGAACTGTTAAATGAGAAGGGTGAACTTAAAACAATGCAGGAATTAGAAACTGAAGATATAAAAGATGAATTGGTTTTCTTACTTGCAAATATGCTCCAGATATGATAAAGATTCCAAGATAGAAGATTTCTATAGCAATTTGACTAGTTTTGATAAAATTTTAACAGGTGCTGATGACAATTTAATTAGGAAATTGTATGGATATCTTTTAGAGATTAAACTAGAAGAAGAACAAGTTAAGGAAACAATGATTGCTTGGAGGAAGAATTTTGGCCATGGGATTGACTTAGAGACATGGCAAAAATTATGGACACATAACTATAAGATGACAATGTCTACAGCTGATAAAGAGAATTTGTATATGATGTTTTACAGATGGCATCTACCCCTGACAAGAATTGCCAGAAAGTTCAAAGATAAATCCGTAAAATGTTGAAAATATCATCAGTCACCTGGATCATATTACCACATGTGGTGGATATGCATGGAAGCTAAGATACTGGACTAGAATACACACATGGGTGGAAAAAATGATTAAAGAACATACAGATTTTAAGCCAGAAGTTTTTCTACTTGGGATCATACCAGAAATATATAGTAGAGAAGTGAGATATTTGACGGTGAACATTATAACAGCAGCCAGGATTGTGGTTTGATAAAAATTGGAAAAGCGAGAAAATACCTTTGCAAAATGAAGTTATTAGGAAAATAATGGAATGTGCTGAAAGTAATTTGACATTTGAAATAAGAGAACAGGAAGAAAAGCAATATTATAAGATATGGGACATATTTTATCAATGGCTAGAGGGAAAGTTAGTAATGATTAAGAAAGAATATTATTAATTGAAACTTTAAATTGAACGGTTCAGAACGATAGAATGAATGATGTTACCAGATAAAATAATTACTAGTGGATATGCATATGGAATGAGAGAAATAAAGGCTATAGCCATTGGTTAATTAAAAGTCTAGATACTACATGGAGATAATATAACTTTAGATAATAAATTAAGGATATTTTTAAGTTGAAGGTGCACAAGAGATATGTAACCACCCTACTGACCCACAATAATTGGATTGAAAAGGTTTTTATGTTTATGTGTTTTGTCTTAAAGGAAAAAATAAAAAAATATTTTAAAAAAGCAAGCGTGCGCGCGCAGAGCGAACCTATGGTAAGAATATTGGATACCCACCGATGGAAGAAATGTCCATCTGGGTTCAATTCCAAGTGGGGAGAAAGACACTGGAAACATGGAGATTGCTAAGAAGTATGGCTTAATGGTGAACAGGACCACATGGGTTTGAAGTCCTGGGAAGCTGACCACATGGAGTAGAGAGTGAGATATATTTATACCCTCTCTTGGGCCTTGCAAGAAATGTATCCTATTGGTTGTCAGACTCCCAGGGGGCTATGCAGTCATAGCTGAGGTTGTCTGTGTCCCAGGCTTGGTTGAATCTTGCTAGGTGATGTAATCAAGGGGCTTTGGGCAATTCCTATTATGGTTTCATGGCTTTGTCCTGGTTTTGATCTTGAGTGAGGGCTATTCCTATCACCCTGGAGCTGAAGGTCTTTTGTCTTGTAGCTAGGCTGGCCTAGTCTTGCTGCGGCTGTTAAGAAAGGTGGGGGCTGCTTTCCAAGAGCGTGTTTCTCCTTTTCTCATCCAGGGAGGTATAATATTCTGCTTTTTAATATTTCCTAGAATATTTCATTCTTCTAGGAGTGGGTGCTAGCTATCTACACTCCTAATGAGATTAAAAGTAAGATTAGAGCAATGGTTTTCAACTTTGGTAACTTTTAAGATGTTTGAACTTCAACTCCCAGAATTCCCCAGCTTAACCTTGTTTGCAACAAATTCTGGGAGTTGAAGTCCACATGCCTTAAAGCTGCCAAGATTGAGAACGATTGGATTAATATACATTTATTAAGGTCTGGAAACCTCTTATGGTCTTTTTGCATTAAAAAAAATCAACGGCAACTTATGGTTTTGATGATTGACAGGCTAGAGCGTAGAAAGAAGAGAGCTATGATGTAACTTTAGAGAGAGGGGTTAAAATATAAGTGTACTTGTAAAAAGCATATCTGAAGGCAGTTTTTTTATCTTTAAAGCCTTTATATATATTTTTCTAGTGTCTTCTACTTTTTTTTCTTATTGCACTTTTAGCTTTTCCCTTTATTTTTCTCTCTTCCTCTTGTTTTCTTTTTCCCCCTCTTCTTCTTGTTTCTATTTTAGTTCGTCGTAGTTCTTATTATTGCTAATAATATGTGTGTGTTTTAAAAAGTCTTCAAAGTTCACCCAGGAAGCTGAACTGTCCACACCAGCATTTGGAAGATGGCAATGTGCAGAAGGGTTGCTTTAAGATCATCTATACTACCCTCTTCATATTCTGAACTTAGCTTTCATGAGGCCAAAAAAAAAAAAAAAAAAGAGGGGAGGAGGATTTTGCTTGAAGCATCAATTCTAGATAATTAAGTTTCCCTTCCTGAGAACGAGTGCTGAAGTTTTGTGTCATCAATTCAAGCATTAATACCACTTTACAGATAGTCCTTGACTTATAACAGTTCATTTAGTGACTATTCAAAGTTTTAACTGTACTGAAAAAACTTATAACCATTTTTCACACTTACAAAATTACAACATCCCTGTGATCACATGATCAAAATTAAGACGCTTGGTGACTGACTCATATTTATGACCGTTGCAATGTCATTGTGATCCCCTTTTGTGACCTTCAGACAAGCAAAGTCTATAGGGAAGCCAGATTCACTTAACAACCAGGTTGCTAATTTAACAACTGCAGTGATTCACTTAACAACTGTGGCAAGAAAGGTCGTAAAATGGGGCAAAATTCACTTAACTAATGTTTCGCACACCAACAGAAATGTGGGGGTCAGTTGTGGACATAAGTCGAGGACTACCTATATTTGGAATGTCTCAAGGAGTTTAAACCTTTAACTTCTGGGTCTTTTGAAAAGCAACTCATAGTGGCATTTAGTGTTATCTGTTCAAAGGCTTTTTTTCAGGACCTGTTTTCTTTTAAGAAAAGGCTATTTTTCTTAACAATAAAAAAACAGAGGGTTTCAAAACCCAGAGTCTCAACCTGTCTTCCAGGTTGAGGGCAGTGGTGGGATTCAAATTTTTTTACTACCGGTTCTGTGGCCGGTGGGTATGACATGTCTTGGTAGGCATGGCATGGTTTGGTGGGCGTGGCAGGGGAAGGTTACTGCAAAATCCCCATTTCCTCCCAATCAGCTGGGACTCTGAGAATAGATGGGGGCGGAGCCAATCAGAGGTGGTATTTACCGGAACTACTCAAAATTTCTGCTACCAGTTCTCCAGAACCTGCTGAATACCACCTCTGGCTGAGGGCTACCCTGCACTGTAAGGCTAGATAGACCTGTAGTTTTCATCGTATCAAAAATCAAAGTTTTTGTTTGCTGTCTTCTGGGAAATTCTTCAACTGCCCCAGTCTATCTTAAGGTCTAGCTGGCATTTCCTGGTGGCCTCTTTTTCACGAATTGATTAAGACCCATCCATGCTTGGTTCCCAATTCATGGCATATCCTCTTGACCAAGAATTAATCAGATCTACCTGTTTGGTTAGATATAGTTTGGCTACATGGCATTTCCTAATGTTCTCCTGTCTACATGCATTTGCATTGGCATCCTTCAGTCTCAAAAGACTACGGCATAGCAAGAGACAAAAGTACTATCCTTTGAATTATTAACAGACAAAAATATTACTGTCCCTGAAAGACAAGTGAGGAAGATCTGGAAGAAATGGGTTGATTATATGTTTTATATCTATTATAAAAGACTAGGTATTTGGATTTATACTGGATTTTGACGAGGATGGACTAAATTTGAATAGCTACTGTAATTCTTGGTATTGAAATTTTATAATGAGTTGTATTGTATTTTGAATAGAATAATTTTATGTAAGAAAGACCTGGGGGGAAAATTATATGGTTATAGAAGCTATAAGGGAGATATTCTTTGAATTGGATTGGATTTTTATGTTTTAGTTGGTTTTAAATACTTTAGGATTAATTTGTTTTATTGATTTACATATTTTGTTATTCTTAATTGTTAATTTTTTTTTTCTTGGACGATTTTGGTTGTGTTAGGAGGAAGTCAGAGCTAGAGAGGGAAAATTGGTATAATAGTTTTGGGGGAAAATCTTCTTAGCATATGTTTGTTCTATTTTTATCTATACCTTGTGCTTCATCCGGGAAGTCAGGGGGGAGGGGGGAGGGATTAATGAAGAGAGGGGGGTTGGGGAGGAAAGGGGGGGGGAAATTTTTTTTTTGTAAAACGTTTTGAATAAAAAAAAAAAAAAGACTACGGCATCGTGCTCTGAAAAGAGATCCTAAAACAGCATCTAGTGTGGCTAAAAAGGCCAATTTGAGAGTGGCAATCCCTTCCACATTGGGGACAGAATGTATCTTCCCCAGATTTCGCTGGTTCCGGGACTGCCTCTTTGCCTCAGCCTGCCGAACAAGTGTCTCTTCGAATTGGAGAAGACCACGCTGTGTCTTTAGCCTCCAAACTGAACGATCGGAGGTCAAGGTTTCCCAGTTGTTAATGTCCATTCCCAGGGCCTTTAGGTCCCTCTTGCAGATATCCTTATATCGCAGCTGTGGTCTCCCTCTGAAGCGCTTTCCCTACACTTATTCTCCATACAGGAGATCTTTCGGAATCCGACCATCAGCCATTCTCACGACATGCCCAAGGCAGCGTAGACGTCGCTGTTTCAGTAGTGTACACATGCTAGAAAAAATGCAGCATGTTCCAAGACTGCGCTATTTGGAACTTTGTGCTGCCAGGTGATGGCAAAAACACGTCGGAGACAATGCATATGAAAGGTGTTCAACTTTCTCTCCTGCCGTGCGTAAAGGGTCCAAGACCATCCAGGTGTTGTGTCTTGCCCGCCCTCACCGCAGCCGGGGCCTTCTTATCTGCTTCCGAACGCTGAGGAATGTCCTAGTATGCCTCCCGGCCCCAGCCCTGGCTCCATGCCCAGAAAGGCTGAGGAGGAGGAAGCCTCCCGGCCCCAGCCCTGGCTCCATGCCCAGGCAAACGGAGCAACTAGACCCCTCCCCCTCCCCCACAGCATGTGAGCCTGAGGGAGGTCAATTATCAACAGCTGCCGACTGGAGTGACCCTCACTTCAGAAGAATTGATAGGTGGCGGCATCAGAAGGAAGGGAGGGGCAGGCCTGGATAAGTGCTGAGTCATGGAGCCACACCCCATGGCCTATATAAAGGACCTGCTTTCTGGCATTCTCTGAGTCAGGCAAAATCGAACATATCTTGCTGAAGTCACTTTCTGGTCTCCTGCCTGCCTTGAGGACTTTGCTAGGACTTTGGCAGAGCTGCAGAGGCACGCATGATTCGGATTTCCCTGACCCGGCCGTCAGCGGAGGAGTGGGACACGACACCAGGTCACGGTTGTCCCAAAGGTCCTTTTTTCAAGAGGCAATTGGACTTTCTGGTTTTTCTTCTGAAGACGTCTCGCTTCTCATTCAAGAAGCTTCTTCAGCTCTGAGTTGGAGCTTCTTGGATAAGAAGCGAAATGTCTTCAAAGAAAAAGTCCTGTTGCCTCTTGTTAAAAGTTTAAAGAAGAGCTGCACTTAAGGACGAGCCTGTAATACGCTGCAGCTGCCATGAAAGCCAGTGTAGTCCTGCGGTCCTGCATTAACAGAGGGATAGTATCAAGATCCATCATCAGAATAGAGCTGGAAGGGGTCTTGGAAGTCTTCTAGTCCAGGGGTGTCCAACCATGGCAACTTTAAGACTTGTGGACTTCAACTCCCAGAATTCCTTAGCCAGCTTTGTTGGCTGAGGAATTCTGGGAGTTGAAGTCCACAAGTCTTAAAAGTTGCCAAGAACTTGCCAGGGTTTGGAGAACCCTGTTCTAGTCCAATCTCTGGACTCAAATAAGAGACCCTATACCCATGATGGCGAACCTGTGACACGCGTGCCCTATTGGTGGGCGGTAAGCTCAGCTCAAGTCTTACTTGACACAGCAAACTGGCAGTTTCTGGCCTCTGGAGGGCCTCCAGGGGGTGGGGAAGGCCATTTTTGCCCTCCCCAGACTCCTAGAAAGGCTCTGGAGGCTGGGGAGAGCGAAAAACAGGCCTACCATGCCATCGTGTGCCAGGAGCATGGGGAGCATGGGGTCACACATGCACGCGTGGGTGTAGGGCACATAGAATTATGGGTGTGGGTACAGGCACGCGCAACCCTCCCCCCGCTCCTGGCATGTGATGGCAAAAAGGTTAGCCATCACTGCCCTATACAATTGGAGACATGTGGCTGTCCAGTCCCTTCTCAAAAACTTCCAGCGTTGGAGAATTTACGACTTCTGGAGGCAAGCAGTTCCAAGGGTTAATTGTTCCGTCAGGAAGTTTCTCCTCAATTCCAGGTTGCTTCACTTCTTCATTAGTTTTCCATCCATCGTTTCTTGTCTGGCCTTCTGGTGCTTTGGAAAATAAGTTGACCGCCTCTTCTTTGTGGCAGCCCCTCAAATATTGGAAGACTGCTATCATGTCCCCCCTAGTCCTCCTTTTCTCACCAGACGTGATCACTATATTTATATTTATATAATAAATATATAATATATATATAAGTATATATATATAATATATAATATATATATAATATATATAAGTGATAATAATAGTAAAGTAATCTTACTTTAGGTGGTTATCACAAACCACTTTAGGCAGTTGTGTGTGGGGGTCTTTTTATTAAAAGCAGAATCTGGAGGCTTCCTGCTTTTCTTACATGCTGGTTTGATTTCCTTTCTTGCTCTTATTAACACCAGGCACAGCCTTCAATATCCCTAAATCATGCTTTACAAGGGGGGAGGATCGATCCTGCGGACTTCAAATGTACTACAATTCCCAGCATGCTCCGTTAAAGCCACTGAGCCACTGGCAGCAGAGAAATACAGATAATCCTCAACATACGGCCACAGAGGGAACTGGAATTTCTATCACTAAGTATTGCAGTTGTTAAGTGAATCATGGCTGATCTGATGAACTTTTTTGCAAGTGTAAATGGTGATCATGTGACTCTGGGAAGCTTACAGATGTTGTAAACACATGACGCCTAATTTTTGATCACATGACTGCAGGGATATTGTGATGGTTGTTAAGTGCAAGGGCAGTTTATATCCCACAGAAGTGGTTACATGCCAATTTTTTTTTTTTTAGCAAACTTATTTATTTAGGAATTTTATACAGCTGCCTTTTCGCTCAAAGCGATGCTTCAGATGGCTATTAAAGAAATGGATGTAAATGGAGGATTTACCTGTATCCGGAATGGAGTTTTAGATTTGCTATGGAGAAGGACGTGTTGATGGACACGGGAGGTCTACGTGTTTATCTTTTCATTTTGCAATTCTTTTTGCTTCGTGCTCGCATTAAAAACATGAGCAAGATCTAGTGAAAAAAAATCCAGCTGTGTGAGGCTAGCTCTGGAAGCGACACGCCATACTGGTTAAAACTCTATTCACACCTACCAGGAACACCCACTGATCTTTTGATTAACTTCTGATCTATTGATCTCTGTAACAGCTGGTTTTCCTGACACTCCCTCCTTCCAGTGGAAAGAAAAGGGTCACTTAAAGATCATCCAACCAGTCCCTTCTGGAGACAGGCAGAATGACTTCACCACCACAGGTAATCCTCAATTTATGACCAGAATTTGGGACCAGAATTTCAGAGTTACTAAGGGGGATTGCTAAGTGAGCTTTGGCCAAATTTACGATCTTTTCTATCATGGTTCTTAAGTGAATCACAGCAGTTGTTAAATGGAACATGCAGTCATTAAGCAAATCTGGCTTCCCCTATTGACTTTGCTTGTTGGAAGCTAGCCTGGAACATCGCAAATGGTGATCACATGACCCCCGCCCATGCTACAACTGTTCTAAATAGAGACCAGTGGCCAAGCACCCAAATAGCAATAGCACTTAAGCACTTAAGGCTTAATTATAGTGTAGGGTTAGAGGAACGATTTACAATCTCTACAACTTTAAATTGTGTCCCGGAATTCAAGTCCCGGAATTACGCAGCTTGTATAAGGGGGAAATCTTATAGAATAGAATAGAATAGAATTTTTATTGGCCAAGTGTGATTGGACACACAAGGAATTTGTCTTTGGTGCATATGCTTCTCAGCGTACATAAAAGAAAAGATATCTTCATCAAGATACAACACTTACAACACTTAATGATGGTCATAGGGTACAAATTTAACACTTAATGATGCAACACTTAATAATAGTCATAGGGTACAAATAAGCAATCAGGAAACAATCAATATCAATATAAATCGTAAGGATACAAGCAACAAAGTTACAGTCATACAGTCATAAGTGGAAGGAGATGGGTGATGGGAACGATGAGAAGATTAATAGTAGTGCAGATTTAGTAAATAGTTTGACAGTGTTGAGGGAATTATTTGTTTAGCAGAGTGATAGCCTTCGGGAAAAAACTGTTCTTGTGTCTAGTTGTTCTGGTGTGCAGTGCTCTATAGCGTCGTTTTGAGGGTAGGAGTTGAAACAGTTTATGTCCTGGATGCGAGGGATCTGCAAATATTTTCACGGCCCTCTTCTTAATTCGTGCAGTATACAGGTCCTCAATGGAAGGCAGGTTGGTAGCAATTATTTTTTCTGCAGTTCTAATTATCCTCTGAAGTCTGTGTCTTTCTTGTTGGGTTGCAGAACCGAACCAGACAGTTATAGAGGTGCAAATGACAGACTCAATAATTCCTCTGTAGAACTGGATCAGCAGCTCCTTGGGCAGTTTGAGTAATATATATTATATTATAGTAATCTTATCCAATTTTCTCCTGAACAAACTTTTTTTTTTTACATGAACAACTGGCTTCTAGTGCAAACCAGTTCAAAAGAAAAACAACCTAAAAATTGGGGAATTTGTAAAGAAAATGCCAAGATGTAGATTGCTGACGATGAATCCCTAAACTGCAAGAAAACTGGAAGAGAGACGTTTTTATAGCCTGCAGTGCAAGAAGGAGGAAGTGACTGAAAAATGTTTTCTACCTGTACTGTGGCAATATTTTATTAGGAGAATGAGCATGATTTTGTGCTCCCCAGCCCAATATAAACTAAGCACAAATCTGACTGCATCCGAAAAATGATAAACGAGTGCTGCAAAGTTGTAAAAACACACAATGTGCGGTGGGATTACTAAGAGAGTATATGGACAAAACAACACAATTTTTCGGAGACTGACTATTAAAAGCTGCTTCAAACGGGTGCATAAAATTTTGGTACTGTAGATTAAACTGGCACCAAGCTCGTTTGTCTATCCATCGCTTTGCATTTTAATCACCTCTGCAGTTTCTGAAAATTTTGCAGCGGAGTTTTGCTTTTGATGCAGTAAACATTAAAATTAGGGACATTGCCCATAGGCGCATACTCCCTCCATATACTGTATATGTGTGTGTGTGTGTGTGTGTGTCTGTGTGTGTGTTTTCGTAGGTTTTCACAGGTATAGGTATGTAGGTCTTGGCATATTCGGGTCTTTTCCCTTGTAAGGTTGAGAGTATCTTGGCGACGTTTCACTCGTCGAAATGTTTCGACGAGATACTCTCAATCTTACACAGGAAAAGACAGGAAAATGCCAAGACCTACGTGTGTGTGTGTGTGTGTGTGTGTTTTCTTGTATGTTTTTACGGGTATAGGTATGTAGGTCTTGGCATATTCGGGTCTTTTCCCATGGAAGGTTGAGAGTATCTTGGCGATGTTTTGACAAGGTCTCACTCATCATCTTCAGGCTGGTGCAGGACATTTCCAGGAAGCCCATTAGCACCGCAGGAGGTCACATTCCCAGGACTCAGAACATTTCCAGGAAGCCCATTAGCACTACAGGAGGTCACATTCCCAGGACTCAGGATGTTTCCACACAGCCCATTAAACAGGTCGTTACAATGCAAAAGACTAGGACCACACCCACACAGGATGCTACAAAACAGCCGACCAATCTGCAAACACCCACTCCATCTACCAATCAAGATGCAACCACACAGTCAATCAACCCGCTTACAGCAACACTCCCCACCTCCCCACCAGTATTTATAAAGAGACAGCAGCTCCGACCACGCTTTGCTCACACAAGTACAAAGCCGAAAGCACCAACCTGAAGATGATGATTGAGACATCGTCGAAACGTCGCCAAGATACTCTCAACTTTACACTGGAAAAGACCCAAATATGCCAAGACAGACAGAGAGACAGAGAGACAGACAAGACAGACACACACAGACACACACCAAACAATTTAATCTGGAGCACTTGGGAACTAAAGCTGGTTTATTGAGGGATGCGAGGCTGGTTTCAGTCATTCCATTAAACTGTAGCTTGTCCCAGGCATGGTTTTAATAAGCTAACAATCCTGGTTTTGCAAGCTGAGCTAAGACACAAAGAACAACTTACAAGACATAAGTGGCTGAGTTTACAATTACAGGTTTGCGACCACAATTGAGTCCAACCTTTCTGTTTCTAAGTGAGACATTTGTTAAGTGAGTTTTGGCCTACTTTCCTGGCCTCAGTTGTTATGTGAATCACTGCAGTTGTTAAGTGAATCTGGTTTCCCCATTGGTGTTGTTTGTCAGGAGGTCACAAAAGGGGATCACGTGACCTTGGGAAGCCTCAACGTCATAAATATGAGTCAGTTGTCAAGGGTCTGAATTGTGATCACGTGACCTTGGGGATGCTGCAACGGTTGTTAAGTGTGAAAAATGGTCATAAGTCACTTTTTTCAATGTTGTTGTAACTTCAGTCACTAAACCAACAGTTGTAAATTGAGGACTAGCGGTAGTAAGTCCTAAATTCTTAGGTTTAGTAGGTTTTCTTAGAAACAAGTGATCATGGGGATGCTGCAAAGTTCTAACTATGAAAAACAACTATGTCACATTTCGCTTTGATTGAGTGTCATGAAAATACAGTTTACATAATTCCAGTCTTTGTAGTAGTTGCTCCATGTTGGCAAATTTAAGATGTATGGCATTGAACGCTCAGAATTCCCCAGCCAGCATTTATGGACTACAATTCCCAGAATTCCCTAATCAGCATTTTGCTAGGGAATTCTGGGAGTTGAAGTCCACATATATCACAGCTGCCAAGATTTAGAAACATTGATGTAGACAGATCATGGTCTTTGGATAACTTTTCCAAGGCCCTCAAAGTGGAAAATAGGCCATATTCTACCAAATTCTATATTTCAAACTCTTAAATTTTCTAACTTTCAGTAATCTGTTAAATAAAGATAGATCTTTCTCTATTTGGTGATATTTCACTGTTCAGACAAAAATTACTATAATTCTCTGTTTTACTTTATGATAAATAAAGTTACTGCACAATTATTGTAAATCTTTTACTTTATGATTAATACTCTGAAGAATGTTGCTGTTCTTTAGATACTAATTGGATTTTAGCAAGGAACTACAATTTTCGAGACACTGTTCAGATCTTCGGGTTGTATTAATAAAAGTAGCTAATGAAATTTGAAAATACTTATCCAACAAATTTAATCCTAATTAATTCTATGATGCATGCACATTTTCTGTTTATTTGATTTGCTACCTCTTTTTTTTTCCCCTTGTCCATCTTTTAATCTTCCAAACGAGCATTTTTGTTTTAGCGGCTTGTATGTGGCTAACAAACCTGGATGTTTTGTCCACTTTTAAAAAGGGGCTTGTTTCAGTGTGTGAGATGAGAACCAACTTTGATAAAAGTTTTGTGAACTGGATCAAAAGCTTAGCCTTTTAATATTACTTGCCTTCCAAGCTAAATATAATATTTTAAATTTATTTATTTCATTTGCTTATTTGAAACATTTATGTACAAGGGAGTCCTCAACTTACGACCACGATTGAGCCCAAAACGTGAGCTAAACAGACATTCCTTTTTAAGTTCTTAAAGGGCCTCTGGTGGCTCAACAGACTAAGAAAGTCTGTTATTAACACAGCTGCTTGCAATTACTGCAAGTTCAAGTCCCACCAGGCCCAAGGTTGACTCAGCCTTCCATCCTTTATAAGGTAGGTAAAATGAGGACCCAGATTGTTGGGGGGCAATAAGTTGACTTTGTATATAATATACAAATGGATGAAGACTATTGCTTAACACATTGTAAGCCGCCCTGAGTCTTCGGAGAAGGGCAGGATATAAATGCAAATTTAAAAAAAAGTTCAATACCATGCTGCTAGCTCACACAGGATGGTGAGCAGAGGTGGTATTTTGAGTGAACCAGTAGCAGAGATTGTGGGTGCCCCCACCCCACTCCAGCATTATGCCGTCCTATTTAGGCACATTTTTGAGGCTGGGCAGATGCATGGAATGCGAGCGAGCGAGCAAAGCACTTGCATAGAAGGTGTGCGCGCGGCGAACCAGTGATAACAAAATGTGAAATCCACAGCTGATGGAGAAGCTTCATTGCTCTTGAACTGAGCAGCTGAAAGCTAATGAAGTTACTCCTCTGTTTTTAGCAGCCTTTCCGGATCCTTTCAGTCAAAACTTCCCTTCTTCCTTGAGAAATGATCTGTCAATGTTAAAAATGATGCAATGTTGTCTTAATTCGGAGCCCG
Source organism: Ahaetulla prasina (assembly GCF_028640845.1). NCBI lineage: Eukaryota > Metazoa > Chordata > Lepidosauria > Squamata > Colubridae > Ahaetulla > Ahaetulla prasina. The sequence goes on along the minus strand of NC_080542.1, from coordinate 144,116,707 downwards.
CCCAAATAGTATTTGCATTGAAAAGAGAACTTAAAACGCACAACCAAACAGTGCTTAATATCTCTCCAGCCCTTAGGAGAAACTATCAAATTACCTTTTGGGCTTTTCAAGCCTGGAATGTACGATGCTTAATGGTATCATGCGGTTATACTTTAACTGTATTGGGCAGTTGTGAAAGCAGAGTTTGTGGACTAAGATGGTTGTACTTAACCCTCCTTCTCATGCCAAACTCAATCCCAACACGTTATGGCTTAATTGATTCATTTGTTGGTTCGCAGCATGCAATTTATTATAGGCATCAACCAATTCAAGAACCACAGACATATAATGTAATAAAAAACAGAGCAGAGCAGAACAAAACAACTGAAAAGAACAGACCAGACCAGAGCAGACCAAGCAGAACAGAGCAAACAGAACAGAGCAAACAGAACAGAGTGAACAGAACAGAACAGCTCGTTTGATGTAGTGATTAAAGTGCCAACCTCAAGACAGGGAGACACGGAGTTCTAGTCCCTCCTTAGCCACTACCCAGTTAGGTGACAATGGGCCAATTCCAGGAAATGGTGAGTTCTAGTCCTGCCTGAGCCATGGAAGCCAACTGGATGACTTTGAGCCAATCACCAGGAGACTGTGAGTTCTAGTTCCGCCTTAGGCATGAAAAACTGGTTCGGTGGTCTTTGAGCCAGTCCTTCTTTCTCACCCCAACCCTCCTCACAGGGTTGTTGTAGGGAAAATAGGAGAAGGAAAGCGTAGCAGATATATTTGCTGCATTGAATTGCAACAAAATAATAAAAGTGCAAAAAAACTCAAATTAAGTATGAAGCAATGTTTGAGTCAAATCTAACCATTATAGAACTAACGTGCTCAAGGAATGGCATATTTTATCTAGAGTAAAATAGAACTCAGTCTAATTCATAAACATAAAAAAATCCCATTGATTAGAAAGTAACAATTGTAAAACTCAAAAGAAACCCAAAAATATGATTGATGGCAGTGGTGAAATCCGATTTTTTTTTCTACTGGTTTTGGTGGGTGTGGCTTGGTGGGCGTGGGGAAGGATAATGCAAAATCCCCATTCCCTCCCCACTCCTGGGGGAAGGATACTACAAAATCCCCATTCCCACCCCACTCTGAGGCCAGCCAGAGGTAGCGTTTGCCGGTTCTCCGAACTACTCAAAATTTCTGCTACCGGTTCTCCAGAACCTGTCAGAACCTGCTGGATTTCACCCCTGGTTTGGAGACCCCAATCTTACCCATTGGTGAAGTGGGTAACAATGGTTGCTCAAGTAACTGTATCTGAATGATTTTGAGCAATGGAAAAAAAATCTCTTTTTGAATTACAGGTAATCCTTGACTTATAACCACAACTGGGACCAGACTTTGTTCAGTAAGTTGTAGCTGATTTGTCAGAGTGCGCACAGTGTGAATATGTAAGACAACTCCGGAGCAAATACAGTAAACAGAAGTCTGTATTTTAAATAGTGGTTTTATCTACAAAGAATATATACATACGTATACTTTAGTCAGACCTCAAACAAACAGCAATCAGCAATTACAGCACGGAAGCACATGTGGAGAGAGAGATACACCCCAACAGGGCCTCTTCTTATTAAAATCTCTTAAAGTGATATCAGCCCCAAAACCTTGCTGACTCATTCCCGGTATTACATCATTGTAGCAGCTGGTCAGCTCATAAATCATTACCCTGACAAGATTTTATGATGCTTTCTTTTACCACAGTTGTTAAGTGAATCACTGTAGTTGGGTAGTGAATAACCTGGTCGTTAAACGAATCCTGCTTCCTCCAGTGACTTTGCTTGTTGGAAAGTGGCTGGGAAGGTCACAAATGGTGATCACTTGACACCACAACTCTCACAAACACAATGCCAACTGCCAGTTTCTTTGACACTTGACCGTAGGGATGATGCAATGGTTGTAAACGCGAGGACTTGTTGTAAGTCGCTTTTTTCAGTGCCACGGTAACTTCAAATGATCACTAAACAAATGGCTGTAAATCGAGGATTATCCGCATTGCAATTCTTCTGGAGAAAACAGGGGTCTCAGAAATATTTTCATGCGTCTTAGGAAAAAAACCTTGAGGGCCTTTTAAGAGTTTAAAAAATGGGACAGAGAATAAAATGAATAGAGACGCATCAAGCCTTAAAGCTAACTTCTTTTTCACAGCTTTAGCCAGTTCATTAGCTAGATGGAAGTGTTGCTAGTCTGAAAGATATTTTTAAAAACATTTTGGGCCTGGTTGTTAATTCTGTAGCTTGGTTTGTCAGATATCTGAGCTCCTGAGACAAAGAGAATCAATTATCCATCCAAGGGGAAAGGAAAAAAAATTAACGATTGCTGAATATTGAAAATAACACTGGAAAATTCAATGAAAACTGCTCCAGAAATCTGCAGAAAATTAAATCCTATTCCAATAGGAATGGTAGAATTTAAAGCTGTATAGGTAATCCTCTTTTTAAGCAAGATGGGTAGGGACCATTAAAGTTATGACTGACCTGAAAAATGGGACTTGTGCTCCAGATTCGAGGTTGTTTTTTTAAAAATTTTCTTTGTTTATTTTTATTTGTATCCCAGTTTATTATTTTTACAAATAACTCAAGGCAGTGAATATATCCCATACCTTCCTCTTGCTACTTTTATCACAACAACAAGCTGGTGAGGTAGGTTGGGCTGAGAAGGAGAGACTGGTGGCTTGCAAGCCTAAGGCAGGACCAGAACTCATGGCCTCCTGCTTTCTAGCCTGATTATTTAACCACTAGGCCAGACAGCTGGGGCCCTCCATGGTCACATGATCAGGCACAGGTGCCGAGCAATGTGGTTTCATTTATGCCTATTTTGCAGCATCCCATAGTCCGCTAAACCAGAGGTCCCCGACCTTTCAGACCTCAGGGACCACTAAATTCATAATTTGAAATACCACGGACCACTAATATGATCTGCCTAATGACCGGCTGGGTGGGCGTGGCCACCTCGATGTTAGTCACGGTGAGGGGCGCCTCGCCAACCTCTACTCGTCCCTCCCCTCTCCTCCCAGCCGCTCCTCACCTGCCCACCCGGGCTCCTTAGGGCCCCAACAGGAAGCAGTTGTTGGAGCTAAGCAGCCACCACGAGAAAGAGTTGGCAAAACAGCTCAGTTCAATTTGGATCTGGCCGAGAAGGAAGCTCAGCAGAAGCACCTCATTGAGGACTAGGAGCATAGGCTTTCCAAGCGGAGGGAAGACCTGCGGGAGTGCAAGGCCAGATAATGGTGCCTGGAGGCTCAGTGGGCTGAGATGGTCAGCCAGGCCATGATGCAGTCCCACTGGAACAAGGCCCACCGGCTCTTCGCCACCAGCGTCACTTTCCCTCCAGCCTTTGCCCAAAGCCCCACACCAGGAGACTAAAACGGACCCCAAGTCGGAATTTCTGCCCCCCTCCGACCCACACAAAAAGACCCCGATGGGGGAGATTCTTTGCAGCAAGACAAATGTTCATTGCACATATCTATCCCAGGGGCCGTAGTTTGAGGACCCCTGATTTAGTCCAATATAAAAAATGCAAATAATTTTTCTGTGGACCACCAAAATTTTCTCATGGACCACCAGTTGGTGACCACTGCACTAAACACATTTTTTGACAGTGTTGTTGAAAATTATCACTTAAATCTGGTTTTCAGCAAACTTACGGCCATTGTCCACTTAATGACCATGGCGTTTGCATGATAACCACCATATTCACTCAACAACTGCCAACAAAACATAAAATCAGATTGGTCGCACAGCCAACTAGTTTTATAACTACCACGTCATACGGCTTACTCTGGGCAGATTCCATTACAATCATATGTCATGAATTATCTTTAATGTAACTTAAAATTTTACTTCCTGGATTGCACTAAGCTAGCTTTTATGTAAAAATTAGGATCTATGACCAATGGTGGGTTTCAAATTTTTTTACTACAGGTTCTGTAGGTGTGGCTTGATGAATGTGGCCTGGTGGGTGTGGCAGGGGAAAGATACTGTAAAATCTCCATTCCCACCCCACTCCAAGGGAAGGATACTGCAAAATCCCCATTTCCTCCCGATCAGCTGGGACTCGGGAGGCGGAGAATAGAAGGGGGCGGGGCCAGTCAGAATTTTTACTACCGGTTCTCCGAACTACTCAAAATTCCCGCTACCGATTCTCCAGAACTGATCAGAACCTGCTGAAACCCACCTCTGCCTATGACCTAGCGGTGTGAATCCCAGGTTAAGACGGAAAATAAATATACAAATCCATTCCAATCCAGCAGAGAATCTGAATTTCCCACTGAACTGATCCCTTAGCTAGAATTAATTGTTATTTTTTATTTTATGTAATGCAAGCATATACAATAAATCACATACATGTGTTATGGGTGCAATAAAAAAAGGAAAAAGTAAACATTTTCAATTTGATCTTAGAGATTGCAAAAGACGCACTTGGGAGAAGAAGCGGGGAGGGGGTGTGGGAGTGGGGGGTTGGGGGTATGGGAGAGAGAAGCAATATATTTCTGCAAAACTGAATTGACATAATAGAAGTAGGACACAGCAGAGGCAGAGAAAAGGTGACTCAGTCCTGCTGGTGTAAACCTGAACAGGTCACTCACTATATAATCGTATAATTCCTCATTTTGCAAAAAGTGCAAGTCAAAAGAAACGTTTTTTTTTTGATCTGAGATGTTTTCCAAGATCTTAAGAGTAGGTTTTTCATTTCTTTGTTCCAGACTGTGCCTATATAACCGTGATGGCGAACCTATGGTATGCGTGCCAGAGGTGGCACACAGAAACCTCTCTGTGGGCACGCACAGCGTTGCCAGCTGGTCTTTGCGGGTGCCCGAGTGCCAGAAAATGCCCTGAAAAACGGCCCAAAATACGAGCAAAAAACAGTTTTTCTGAGCGTTTTTTGGGCCAAAAACAACCCAAAAAACAGCCTGAAAACGGCCTGAAATATGCCCAAAAAACAGGCATGCGCACGCTGGCCAGCTTGAGTTTGGGTTTCTGGCACTGCAGCGCACACAGATGGACGCACGCTCCTGTTTGGGCACTTGATGCCGAAAACGTTTGCCATCGCTGCAATATACAAATGTTTTAACCATTTCAAATGGCCAAAAATGTCCCATAAAAGCAGCCTCAAAGCAGAAAAACAACAACTACTACCTGCCAACATATACAGAAATAGCAAGCGAACACAATGAAGGAATAGACGGAAGAATTCAAAATGAAGCAAGCAAAACCACACAACCCAGTTCAAACCACACAATGGTTTAAAACCCAATCCAATTTAAAACTGGAGTAGCCCGAAACCTATAGAAACAAAGCAACCCTCAATTTAAAAACACTAGCTGTCCTAGCACTGCTAACGTACTATAACATTTGCTAGACCAATTCTTGAATACAGCTCGACTGTTTGGAACCCATACCACATTTCAGACATCAATACAATTGAACGGGTCCAGAAATGTTTTACAAGAAGAGTTCTCAACTCCTCTGAATACAACAAAATACCTTATGCCACCAGACTTGAAATCCTGGGTTTAGAAAATTTAGAACTACGCCGCCTTCGGCATGACCTGAGTTTAACTCATAGAATCATCTATTGCAATGTCCTTCCTGTCGAAGATTACTTCAGCTTCAATTGCAACAATACACGAGCACACAACAGATTTAAGCTTAATGTTAACCGCTCCAATCTTGATTGCAGAAAATATGGCTTCAGTAACAGTGTTGTTAATGCTTGGAATAAATTACCTGACTCTGTGGTCTCTTCCCAAAATCCCCAAAGCTTCAATCAAAAATTATCTACCATTGACCTCACCCCATTCCTAAGAGGTCTGTAAGGGGCGTGCATAAGAGCACAAGCGTGCCTACCGTTCCTGTCCTATTGTTTCTTTTCATTATACCCAATTAATATAGTCATTACATACTCATATATATGCTTATATATTGTACAATTATTTCATGCTTATGCTTATATACACTGTGTGACAAAATAAATAAATAAATGTTCCCTAGCTGGATCATGAAATATCTGCCAAGAAAAACAACCAAGCTCAGTCAGTAGCCACAGTCTTCCTCCTCCTCCTCCTCCTCCTCCTCCTCCTCCTCCTCCTCCTCCTCCTCCTCTTTCCATTCTCTTTCTCCTACACTCCATACACCCCACTCCCTTTTACCACTACAGGTATTACCTACTTGGGTAATAAAATGTCTGCAACCCCCAAACTATTAAGCTTAATCTGTCTACTGTTGACCTCCCCCAATTCCTAAGAGATCTGTAAGGGGCGTGCATAAGAGCACCTGCATGCCTACCATCCCTGTCCTAATATTCCTTTTTTTACTTACTCTTTTCATGTATTTAAATTATGTTTATACTTTTACCTGTTATATATGATTGACAAATTAAATAAATAAGAAATAAATGAAATAACCAAGCTCAGAGGGCACCAAGAACCCAATCTTCTCTTCCACATCTTCCTCCTCCTTCTCCTCCTCTTCTTCTCTACTCCACATCCCCCACTCCATTTTAGCCCTGAAGATATCGCCTACTTGCGTAATAAAATGTCTGCAAACAAAACAACCAAGCTCAGAGAGCACCTCCCAGTTCAACCCTGTCCTTCAGAGATTCTCTCCTATTAGTTGTGAAAATTGTATAAAAGGAATTAATTAGCAGAACAGCTTGCCTTCAGAAGGTGTGAGTGCTTCATCACTGGAGGTTTTTAAGCACAGACTGGACAGCCACCTGTCTGAAATGGTATGAGGTCTCCTGCTTAAGCAGGGGGTAGGACTAGAAGACCTCCAAGGTCCCTTCCAGCTCCATTTTGACTTCAGTATGTGGGATGCATTTATAGAAAACAACAACAACACAACAATGGCAAGACACTTATATACAGCTCCCAAAAAAATCCTAGCATGGATACTTTCATAAAGTCATTTGACTATGAGCTGGTCTTTAAGGGAACATAATAGGGTTTCTGTTTGATCCAAGATTATAAGCAGGAAGCAGTGTTGCTATACAGATATCTCTCGACTTCTGACCACAATTGAACCAAACATTTCTGTTGCTAAGCAAAACAGTGACGAATGAATTTCCCCCCCCCCCCATTTTACAACCTCTCTTGCCACAGTTGTTACTACAGCGGTTAAGTTAGCAACACGGTTTTTAAATGCTTCTGGCTTCCCCATTGACTTTGCTCGTCAAGAGAGTCGCAAATGGGGATCACATGATCTTGGGACTGCAATCGTCGTAAGTATGAGTCAGTTGCCAAGCATCGGAATTTTGATCACATGATAATGGGGATGTTGCAACAATTGTGGGTTAGCAACGGATATTTTGGGGTCACTTGTGTTCGCAAATTGAGGACTACTTGTACTTCCAAGTTCCAATAATGGTCAATATTTGCTAAGATAAATAATTTTTTTTTTGTTTACATTTATACCCCGCCCTTCTCCGAAGACTCAGGGCGGCTTACAGTGTATAAGGCAATAGTCTCATTCTATTTGTATATTTACAAAGTCAACTTATTGCCCCCCCAACAATCTGGGTCCTCATTTTACCTACCTTATAAAGGATGGAAGGCTGAGTCAACCTTGGGCCGGGCTTGAACCTGCAGTAATTGCAGGCTACTGTGTTCTAATAACAGGTTTCTTAACAGCCTGAGCTATCACTTGTCTCCATCATTTGATGGAGGAAAGAAGGACTAGGGGCAACATGAGATTACTCTTCCAATATTTGAGGGGTTGCCCCAAAGAAGAGGGGTTCCACTTCTTCTCCAAAGCACATGAAGCCAGGACAAGTAACAGATGGAAATTAATCAAGGTGAGGAGCAACCTGAAAATAAAGAGAAACTTCTTGACAGTGAGAACAATTAATCAGTGGAACTATTTCCCACCTGAAGATCCAACACTGGAGGTTTTTAAGCCCTTTGTCCGAAATGATGTAAGGTTTCCTACTTGAACAGGTGGTTGGAGTAGATGACCTCCAAGGTCCCTTCCCAATTCTTATTATCCTACGTTCTTTGATATTTAGAGATACACTGACTCTGAATTTTGGAGGTTTTGCTAGGCTACTATGGTTGAAAGCCACCCACAAACCAAGGAACATTAGCTTTTCATACCATCTCACAAATAGCTATCAGATAATGATATGCTTTCTTCGGGTTATTTTACCTGTTAGGTTTTGAAGCACTGGTTGGTTTTCGCAAAACTTCTGTGGCAGAGCAGGAAGGGAGACGTTCACTAAGGAATCACAATGTAGAACCAGCTGGGTGAAAGAAAACATGGAGGAAGAAGTTAGTAAAAGGACCGAAGAGGCAATTTAGTACAACTCTACATTTAGATTTAGATTTATTGGATTTTTATACCGCCCTTCTCCCGAAGGACTCAGGGCGGTTCACAGCCAAAATAAAACAACAATTATATACACAATAAAACAATAGTTAAAAAACTTATTAGATATAAGGCCAAAATTAAAACCATTTAAAACCGTAAAAACCCCATAAAATTTATATCAAATATTAAAAACTATTAAAATTTCTATGCCAGTCCTGCGCAAATAAAAAGATAAGTCTTCAACTCACGGCGGAAGGTCCGAAGGTCAGGCAGTTGACGAAGCCCTGGGGGAAGTTCATTCCAGAGGTTGGGAGCCCCCACAGAGAAGGCCCTTCCCCTGGGGGCCGCCAGCCGACATTGCTTGGCGGACGGCACCCTGAGGAGTCCCTCTCTGTGCGAGCGCACGGGTCGGTGGGAGGCATTCGGTAGCAGTAGGCGGTCCCTTAAGTACCCCGGCCCTAAGCCATGGAGCGCTTTAAAGGTAGAAACCAAGACCTTGAAGTGCACCCGAAAGACCACAGGTAGCCAGTGCAGCCTGCGCAGGAGTGGTGTTACATGGGAGCCACGAGCGGCTCCCTCTATCACCCGCGCAGCTGCATTCTGAACCAACTGGAGCCTCCGGGTGCTCTTCAAGGGGAGCCCCATGTAGAGAGCATTGCAGTAATCCAAGCGAGAGGTAACAAGAGCATGAGTGACCGTGCATAGGGCCTCCCGGTCAAGGAAGGGGCGCAACTGGCGAATCAGGCGAACCTGCTAAAAAGCTCTTTCTAACAGAAGATTTTAAATTACAGATTATTTTAAAACACACACACACACACACCATATCTGAGAACTCATTTGCTACACTTGCTGTATAAGTGGTCCTCGACTTACAACCGCAACTGAGCCCAAAATTTATGTTGCTAAGTGAGCCATTTGTTAAGTGAGGTTTGCCCCATTTTGCGATCTGCCTTGTCACAGTTGTTAAGTGAATCATTGCAGTTATTTTATTTTATTCATTTTATTAGATTTATATTTCTGCCTATTTGCCCATGGCGAATAAAAAGGCGGCTTACAGAATACAAAACAACATTTAAAAAACAGTAAAACTCATATAAAAATCAAATAAATTAATGTAATAAAATCACCCCTGACCCCCACTTCCCGCCCCAGTGACAGCCGATCACACGAGCCATTGAATGGGCTCCATCCCGTTCTAGGTTCCCCAGGCCCACTGGCAGAACCAGGTCTTCAGCACCTTCTGGAAGGGAATTAGGGTGGGGGCCATTCTAATCTCTGGGGGAATGATGTTCCAGAGAGAGGGAGCCACCACAGAGAAGGCCCTTCTTCTGGGTCCCACCAGGTATATCTCCCAAGGGGATGGGACTCGCAGCATTCCTTGCCTCCCCATTCTAATGTGTCGGGTAGATGTAACCGGCAAGAGACCGTCCCTCAGATAACCTGGTCCCAAGCCATGAAGGGCTTTAAAGGTGACAACTAGCGCTTTGAATTGCACCTAGAATTGTTAGTAATACAGTTGTTAAGTGAATCTGGAAGGGAGTTGGATTTTCTCTCTCCTATATGCAAGCGACTTGCCCCATTGTGATCCATCAGCAGCCTGGGGAGCTGTTGGCGGAATCGGACTGCGATGAGCCTGTTCCTAATGCCCGCATGAGGCGAGCTGCCAGAAGGCAGGAGCAGCTCAAGCAGAGAGGTCACCTCAGGAGTAGGGCCAAGAGATAACTGGCCCCTCCCATAAGGTTTAAAAGGAGACCAGCACCAGTGTCTCAGTTTGCCGGAATGCAACGTTGGAGCTGCGTTCTTGCCTTGTTCTCTGCTCTGGAAGTTTATCAGTAAAGACCTTGGCAGCTATCCAAAATTGAACCAGGTTTGAGATAACCAAAGACTGTTTTGTTTGTGAAGCCTTTGTTTCGTTTTGAGTTACCCGGCGCTGGGAATGAATTAATTGCCAGCTGTTCGAATAAAGTTTATTTTATTAAGGACTGCGTTTGTTGCTACCTACTCGAGTCGGGGTCACAACAATCAGTGAACAAACCCCATTCCCTTGTAGCACTGATAATGTTATTCAGCTGGGTCATGAAACGTCTGCAAGAAAACAGCCAAGCTCAGAGGGCAACAAGGACTTCACAGTTCAACCCTGATCTACAAATATTTTCTTCTATCTATTTGAAAATATACATTTGATTGAATGTTTGAGATAAGGCTAGGGTAACTTTCCCTGTGCTACGTGGAAATTCAGAAACTGGCAGAAATTATTAAGAGAGCTAACTCCCATCGCCAGGCTGGTCCACATGTTGAATAGAATAAAACAGAATTCTTTATTGGCCAAGTGTGATTGGACACAGCAGGAATTTGTCTTTGGTGCATACGCTCTCAGTGTACATAAAGGAAAAGATATGCTCATCAAGAATTATAAGATACAACACTTAATGATAGTCATAGGGTACAAAGAGTACAAATACAAAGAAGAGATACTTCCCTACTTTCTAGCTTTACTGAAAAGTAATCCTTACATATTGTTGTGCCTCGCCCGCCCCCCTCTCTGCAGCCGGGCCCCTCTCATCTCCTGTTATCTCAGCCAGGGACTGATAGTGCAGACGAATGGCCTGGCATGCCTCCAGCCCCCAGTCCTGGCACAATGCCCGGACAGACCGAGCAAGATGAATGGCCTGGCATGCCTCCTGCCCCCAGTCCTGGCACCATGCCTGGACAAATCGAGCAAATAAACCCCACCCCCACAGCATGTGAGCATGAGGAGCATGAAGCCAGTCACGAGCTGGAATTGCCGGCAGCTAGAGGGTGGACAGATCCCCGCTTCCGGAGAATGGAGAGGCGACGTCAGCAAAAGGAAGGGAGGGGCAGGCCTGGATAAGTGCTGAGTCATGGAGCCACACCCCATGGCCTATATAAAAGATCTGCTTTCTGGCATTCTTTGAGTCAGGCAAAGTCTAATCTGGATTGCTGAAGTCACACCTTGGACTCCTGCCTGCCCTGAGAACTCTGACAGAACTTTGGCAAAGCTGCAGAGGCTTTGTGGCCACGCTTGATACAGACTTCCCCGACCCGGCCGTCAGGGGAGGAGTGGGACACGACACATATACTGTTACGTGAACTGTTGGGCTAACATTGACAGAGAAGGAATCCTGCACTATGAATGCCCAGATTCAATGGCATCCAGATCAAGCAACTGCCAGCTTTGTAAATCGTTCGCCCCCTTTGAGTGTGCCATGCAGTTCATACATGCCACAGGCACAGAGGTCTGTAAGGGAAATAGTGGACAAGTGAGCTTTGGCTGCTGTGTAAAGGAAGGACTCAATTTCTGGACAAACACTGCCACTGCTTCCATTTGGATCCAAAAATGCCAACAATTGGGATTTATAGATAGTCCTCGACTTACAATGATTCATTTAGTGACCACTTGAAGTTATATATTACACATCAGTAGTGGGTTGCCCCCGGTTCAGACCGGTTCTTGCAAACCGGTAGTAAAACCAGGGGAGGCTCCACCCACCAACCGTGATGTCATCAGTAAGCTTCCGCACATGCCCAAAAGTGGTGCGTGCGCGCGATCCCGCTGCGAACTGGTAGTAAAGGTAAGTAAAACCCACTCCATTACACATCCCTAATTCTTCTTGCCTACTGAACCTAAGAACTTAGAAACTACCACAGGTAGTCCTCAACTTACAACCGTTCATTTAGTGACCAATGTATGTCTATTTTTCACACTTAGGGCTGTTGCAGCAACCCTGTGGTCACATTAAAATTCAGACACTTGGCAACTGGTTCATTTTTAAGACAGCTGCAGTGTCCTGAGGTCCTTCTGACAAGCGCAAAATCAATGAAGAAGCCAGATTTGCTTAACAACCATTTGATTCACTTAACAATGGCAATAAAATGGACTGCACGTTGTGCTGACTGCAGGAAGGAGCTGTCCTGAACTTACAATCATTCATATAGTGACCGTTCGAGGTTACAACAGCACTGAAAAAAGTGACTTACAACCAGACTTATGACTATTGCAGCATCCCCGTGGCCATGTGATCAAAATTTGAGCACTTGGGCAGCTAGTATGAATTTATGAATGTTGCAATATCCTGGGATCATGTGATCGCCATTTGCAATCTTCAAAGATGGTTTCCAACAAGCATAATCAATGGGAGAAGCAGGAGAGAGAGAGAGAGAGAGAGAGAGAGAGAGAGAGAGAGAGAATAAGAATATTCCTTTGAATCAAGAAGGAAATAGGTATCAGTTCGTGAGAACTTAGGCAAAAAAAAATTGACGTGGCTAATGTAAACTGCTTTCTATGTTATTTTCAACAATAATAGAATAGAATAGAATTCTTTATTGGCCAAGTGTGATTGGACACACAAGGAATTTGTCTTGGTGCATATGCTACAGTAGTGGAGTCGCTACTGGTTCAGAACCGGGAGTGCGCATGTGCTCACTTGCCATGCGTGCTCGCTTCATTCGCATGCGATGCTTCTGCGCATGTGCAGAACCTTCTGTGCATGGGCGGAGCGCCCGTGATGACATCTGGGCAGGTGGGCAGAGCCTCTCGCCACTACCAGTTGGCGGGAACTGGGGTGAACCGGTAGAAACCCACCGCTGATATTCTCTCAGTGTACGTAAAGAAAAAATATTCGTCAAGAATCGTAAGATGATAGTCATAGGAAACTAATGAGCAATAAAATCATGCTAGGAAACAATAAAAACAATATAAGTTGTAAAGATAGAAGCAACATGGATATAGTCATAAGTGGGAAGAGATAGGTAATGATGAGAAGAACTACAGTCTTAGTAGTTAATTTTACAGTGTTGTGGAAATTATTTGTTTAGCAGAGTGATGGCGTTCGGGGGAAAAACTGTTCTTGTATCTAGTTGTCTTGGTGTGCAGCGCTCTATAGTATCTTTTTGAGGATAGGAGTTGAAACCGTTTATGTCCAGGATGTGAGGGATCTGTAAATATTTTCACAGCCCTCTTTTTGACTCGTGCAATATACAGGTCCTCAATGGAAGGCAGGTTCGTAGCAATTATTTTTTCTGCGGTTCTAATTATCCTCTGAAGTCTGTGTCTGTCTTGTTGGGTTGCAGAACCAAACCAGACAGTTATAGATGACAGACTCAATAATTCCTCTGTAGAACTGAAGTGGCGTTCTAAGGACTTGAGTGAGATCAAATCTATCCATCTGGACAGAGCTGAGTCAAACCTAAACTGCCAAATTGGTTTTGCAACTCTAGACTCAATCAAGAGACACTTGCCTCTTGCCAAGCAAAGTCACCAGAGTTGAAAAATTCATATATTAGTCAATACAAATGGTAAATTTGCAAGGAAGAGATCTCCACCACACTCTGTCTGTAGTTCCCTCTGGGTCTCCTTAGAATGCAAGAGACGCAGTGCTCTCACTCAAAATACAGAAGATACAGCTCAAATTAACCTGCTTTGGACACCTGATGTGAAGACCCAGCTCTCTGGAGAAAGCTATGATGTTGAGAAAGATGGAAAGGAAGAGAATAAGGGGATAATCATCGGCCAAGTAGACTCACTTATAGAACGGATGGAAGGATCAACTGGGGACAGATTCTCCTGGAGAATATCAATCCATGTGATCACTAAAAGTCAATATTGACTAGAAGGCATGTAATGAATCAATCAACATAGAATGGAATGGAATAGAATAAGAAATAATAGAATAGAATGGAATGGAGTGGAGTAGAGTGGAGTAGAGTGGAGTAGAGTAGAATAGAACAGAAAATATGGAATGGAATTGAATAGAATAGAATAAGAAATAATAATGGAATAGAATGGAGTGGAGTGGAGTGGAGTGGAGTGGAATAGAGTAGAGTAGAGTAGAGTAGAGTAGAGTAGAGTAGAATAGAATAGAATAGAATAGAATAGAATAGAATAGAATAGAATAGAATAGAATAAAAATTATGGAATGGAATAGAATAGAATAAGAAATAATAGAATAAAAATGAAATGGAATGGAATGGAATAGAACAGAACAGAACAGGATCCTTTATTGGCCAACTGTGATTGGACACACAAGGAATTTGTCTTTGGCGCATACAGTCTCAGTATACATAAAAAGAAATAAAATATATTCATCAAGAATCATAAGATACAACACTTAGTCATAGATTACTAATATGCAATCAAATCACACTAGGAAACAAATAAAGTTATATAAATCATAGCGATACGAATAACATGGTTACGGTCATAAGTGGGAGGAGATGGGTGATGGGAACGATGAGAAGATTAATAGTAGTGCAGACTTAGTAAATAGTTGACCACGTTGTGGGAATTAGTTTAGCAGAGTGATGGCGTTCGGGAAAAAACTGTTCTTGTGTCTAGTTGTTCTGGTGTGCAGTGCTCTATAGCGTCGTTTTGAGGGTAGGAGTTGAAACAGTTTATGCCCAGGATGTGAGGGGGGTCTGTAAATATTTTCACGGCCCTCTTTTTGACTTGAAGGCACATAATGAATCAGTCTAAATCAGCCAATCATCCAGCTCTCTTGAAAAGTCCGTAATGTTGAATAAACGTGGTAGGACAGAGAAGAAGAGGACAATTAGCAACAAGGAGATGGTGACATGCTTGGAATATCTGAAGGGCCGGGTTAGGGCTGAGTCACGAAGAAAATACTTTTATGTGGTTACTAAGAAGCATGACTCATGAGAGATATTATGATGCATTTAATCATTCAATGCAGACTTAGATTTCTGGAGAAGTTCATAAGGTTGAGAAAGATGGAAGGAAAGGAGGAGGTGGAGAGGACCAACAGAAAGTGAGATGGGCTTACTCATAACCATGACGGGATGTGCCATTGGAAGAGCTCAAGGACTAAGCCGGGCCCAGATAACCTCAAGAAGACCTATGGGCTTAGTATGAACTGATTGGACTTGAAGACACATCAAGGAACAATCAGTAAATCAATGTCCACCTATTTGAGAAGTCTACAACGCTAGGAAATGAATGAAAGAGAAGAGGAGGATATGAGCAGAAGGTTTATAGACTGAGTAATGGTGAAAATGTGGGTATCCTTGGAAGAGCTGAAGGACCAGGATGACTTTCCAGGAGAAGACAGTTTGACATGGTCACTAAGAGTTAAGATGGTCCATAATCAATCAAAGATGGGCAATTTTTTTTGGCTCCCAGTGGCATTTTGGTTCTTTGAAGTAGGGGACAATGGGAGCAACAATCCATCGGGCATTGACATGAAGGAATTAAAAACCGCAGATGTATGAAGATCATCAAGTGCAGACCTTAGACACCTTAGACACCTAGATCACCTAGAGAAGATTAGTTCACTGGAAAAGCAAAGGAGAAAAAAAAAATCAGAGTTCCTCTAATTCTAAAGCCTGCTATTTTCTTTCCAGCCCCTTACTAGGCCATTGGTTGCATCTTTATTGTCCTCTGGGCCAGGGGTCTTCAACCTTGGCAACTTTAAGCCTAGCGGACTTCAACACCCATTGGGACCATTGGGGAATTCTGGCAGTTGAAGTCCGCCAAGCTTAAAGTTGCCAAGGATGGAGATCCTATCCTGCTCTGGACCGCAATATAGAAGATTCTTGTGTGTATTTGTGTTTTCTCCTACCCAGTGGTGTGAGAATATGCATGCATACAATATAACATCTGTGTTATATTGTATGCATGCATATTCTCACACCACTGGGTAGGAGAAAACACAAATACACACAAGAAGGAGTGTAGGGTGGAGGGAGGAGAGGATGTAGATAAGAGAAGGAGAGGAAGGTTTGGAAAGAAGGTAGAAGAAGGTAGAAGAGGGAAGAGAGTTAAAAAGGGGGGTGGTGACTGGGCAAGCCCG
This sequence comes from Ahaetulla prasina, assembly GCF_028640845.1. Taxonomy (NCBI): domain Eukaryota; kingdom Metazoa; phylum Chordata; class Lepidosauria; order Squamata; family Colubridae; genus Ahaetulla; species Ahaetulla prasina. The sequence continues at coordinate 144,100,539 of NC_080542.1, read as the reverse complement.
ACTAATTGTATATAATTGTACATTGGATGAATTATTTGATATGATTGTAAAAATAAAACTTTTTTATAAAAAAAATATATATATAACATCTGTGCATTGGGAAACAAAAGGTGGGCGCCGTATGGTATTCTCGTGAGCACGTGACGAGAAGGGTGGAGGGAGGGGCTTAGAATGCAGCAGATAACATTATTTTGAGCCACTGTCTATGTATTATTCCCATATAGGGAATATTTCTGGATTTTTTTGTTTTTCTCCAGAAATCCTGACCAGATCTTTCCCATTGTCACATTCAATCTTTCTTTAGCCTGCTTCTCTGATAATAACCACATTTGGCCCCTGTTCTATTCAGTTTTGGAGAGAGCCATTCTGGAGATAGATGAACAGAGTTGGAAGTTTTTTTTATATAGGTAGTCCTCAACTTATGACCACAATTGAGCCCAACAATTCTGTTGCCAAGAAAGAGAGTTCTTCTCCATTTTACCACCTTTCTTGCCACAGCTGTTAAATGAATCACTGTGGTTCTTTTAAGATACTAACATGGTTATTAAGTGAATCTGACTTTCCCAACTTTGCTGGTCAGAAGGTCGCAAAAGTGGAACACATGACTGTAGGACAGCGTCATAAATATGAGCCAGTTGCTCGAGCATCCAAATTTTGATCACATGACTTGGGGACTTTGCAAAGGTCATAATAAGTGTGAAAAATTGTTTTTTTTTCAATGCCGTTGTAACTTCGAACGGTCACTAATGGAACTGTTGTAAATTGAGGACTACGGGTATTCCTGAATGGATGATCACAGTTGACCCCAAAATTTATCTTACTAAGAAATTTGTTAAGTGAGTTTTTCTCCATTTTATGACTATTGTTACCTGAATTTTAGTTCATTTTACGAGTTTTGTTAAGTGAGTTTTTCTCCATTTTACAACTTTTCTTGCCAAATTTGTCAAGTGAATCATTGCTGTTGTTGAATTAGTAACATGGTTGTTAAATGAATCTGTCTTCCCCATTGACTTGTCAGAAGTTCCCAGGACGCTACAAACGTCATAAATATGAGTCACTTGCCCAGCATCTGAATTTTGATCACAGGACTGTAGGGATGCTATAACAGTCATAAGTGTGAAAAATAGTCATAAGCCATTTTTTTTCTAAGCGAACTGTTATAAGTCGAGGACCACCTGTATCTGTTATTTCTGCCCAACCGTCAGTTAGAGACGTCTTAGAAATAAATGCAGTTTTGCTCAGAACACGTAGTTATTCTCCCTTCTTATTCTCCTCCTACACTAATCCAGCTCTGCATATGTGACTCAAAAACAGTAAGACATTTAAGGTCCTTTTACAGATGGAAAGACCCAGTTTTCCATGTGCTTCTTTCTCAGCCTGAACATTGAATTTTGTAAAAGTGCTAACCACTTCTCTTTAACCTACAGTAGTGGCCAAAATTGTGGAGAACTTTTGGGAAAAGTGTATTTTTGAGGTTTGATGGCTCTACAGAGGAATTATTGAGTCTGTCATTTGCACCTCTATAACTGTCTGGTTCGGTTCTGCAACCCAACAAGAAAAACACAGACTTCAGAGGATAATTAGAACTGCAGAAAAAATAATTGCTACCAACTTGCCTTCCATTGAGGACCTGTATACTGCACGAATCAAGAAGAGGGCCGTGAAAATATTTGCAGATCCCTCGCATCCTGGACATAAACTGTTTCAACTCCTACCCTCAAAACGACGCTATAGAGCCCTGCACACCAGAACAACTAGACACAAGAACAGTTTTTTCCCGAAGGCCATCACTCTGCTAAACAAATAATTCCCTCAAAACTGTCAGACTATTTACTGAATCTGCACTACTATTAATCGTTTCATAGTTCCCATCACCAATCTCTTTCCACTTATGACTGTATGACTATAACTTGTTGCTGGCAATCCTTATGATTTATATTGCTATATTGATCATCAATTGTGTTGTAAATGTTGTACCTTGATGAACGTATCTTTTCTTTTATGTACACTGAGAGCATATGCACCAAGACAAATTCCTTGTGTGTCCAATCACACTTGGCCAATAAAATTCTATTCTATTCTATTCTATTCTAATAACACCATTATTATTTTTTTGGAGTTGTAAAATAATCCTATTCCACTGCAGGAATGGCCTGGGAACAGCTCAGACCTTCACCCAATTGAAAATCTATGGAGCCGACTAAAGAAACTTGTTAGTCAAAAGCGACCCAGCAATTAAACCCAGTTAATAGAAGCCAACCTTCAATCTTAGTTTCACATAACAGCTGCAGAACTAAAAGACTTGCTTCACTCCATGGGAAGACATTGTAAGGCCGTAATTCTTGCTAAAGGTTACCCAGCTAAGTATCAACTGACATGATGATAATTTTTGTAAATCTCGTTTTTTCTATGGTGATAATTTTTGTATATCTCGTTTTTTCTTTGTGTTTCTTTTTTCTTCTTTATACTGTAACTGCTATTCTAATAGCGAATCCCAATAGCAAATTCTAATAGCAAATACAATACCAAATGTGATTGTATTACATTCTTGATTAAATTATCTTTCCATTGATATATAATTTTATGGTATTACTCCAAAAAAAAAAAGTGGTGTTAATAGCTAGTTTTAGAAAATACACTTTTTCCCAAAAGGTTTCCACAATTTTGGCCACTACTGTACTATCTTTAGTAGTATAGGACTACTAAAAGTCCTATAAATCCATAGGATTTTTAATGATTCTGCTGAGGTTACTGTAAACTGTTGGTAGTCCCTAACTTACAATCATAATTGAGGCCAAAATTTCTGTACTTAAGTGACACATTTGTTTTCTCCCAGTTTATGACCTTTCTTGGTACAGTTGTTAAGTGAATCGCTGCAGTTGTTCAGTTAGTAACATGGTTGATAAGTGAATTTGGCTCCCTCATTGACTTTGCAAAAGGATTGTGTGACCTTGGGACATTTTTATTTTCCTACAAGCAAAGTCAACAGGAGAAAGGCAGATTCACTTAACAACCGCATGATAAACTCAATAACTGCAGTGATTCACTTAACAACTGTAGCAAAAAAAGGTCATAAAAATTTATGAAAGGTCATAAAATCGCAACTCACTTAAAAACCGACTACCTCAACAAAGGAAATTCTGGCTTCAATTGTGGTCGTAAGTCAAGGACTTCCTGTAATACAACAAACTTTTGAAATGTTGACAGCACTGAAAAAAGTGACTTATGACCCAGCCTCACTCTTATGACCATTGCAGCATCTCTCCTGTGATCACATAATAAACAAAGTGTTCGTTTAGCAACCAGGAGGCTGGAGGCTAAAACATATAAAGAACAGTTGCAGGATTTGGGTCTGTCTAGTTTAATGGAGAGAAGGACTAGGGGTGACATGATAGCAGTGTTCCAATATTTGAGGGGCTGCCACAAAGAAGAGGGAATCAAGCTATTCTCCAAAACCCCTGAAGGCAGGACAAGAAGCAATGGGTGGAAACTAATCAAGGAGAGAAGCAACCTAGAACTAAGGAGGAATTTCCTGATAGTGAGAACAATTAACCAGTGGAATGACTTGCTTTCAGAATCTGTCAGTGCTCCGTCACCAAAGGTTTATAAGAAGAGATTAGACAGCCATCTGTCTGTAATGGTGGTATAGGGTTTCCTGCCAGAGCAGGGGGTTGAGCTAGAAGACCTCCAAGGTTCCTTCCAACTCTGTTATTCAGTAACCAGCATATATTTTACAGTAGCTGCAGTGTCTCTGGATCATGTGTCTACAAGTCAGTGTAAAAATAGTGTTTCTTTACCTTGGCAACCTTAAGATTAAGAAATCCCAGAATTCTACAGCGGGATGGCTGGTTGCAGAATTCTGGGAGCTGAAGTCCACCTATCTTAAAGTTACCAAGACCGAGAAACACTGAAATATTCTGTATGCATCAATTTGGGGCAGGAATGTTAAATGCAAGGAAGCATGCAACGGAGAGAATCTGGGTCACATGTAAGCACCCCATCTTTCCCAAAATTTCCTCCTGTTCTCGCATAACTACTATGGTTATATTAGATTTGTATGCCATGTTTGTTATTTTATAAGTAACTCATGTTGGCAAAGATACATAATAACAGACCTCCCTCTTTCCAACCTATGAGGTCAGTTGGGCAGAGATGAACGAACTGGCTCAAAGTCTCCCTGCTGGCTTTCATGCCTTTCAGGCGGGACTAGAACTCATCATCACCTGGTAATTGGCCCATGATTACGCATCCAGCTTTCGTGCCTAGGGCAGAACTAGAACTCACTGTCTCCTGGTGATTGACCCAAGGTTATCCATCCAGCTTTCATGCCTAAGGAGGGACTAGAATTCACCATCTCTGTTCTGTCCGCCCGACCTCAGTCCGGGAGGCACGAGCGATGACTTAATTAGCCGGCAATTCAGTCCACGGCAGCTATCAGCTCTGGCAGCAAACTATCGAGCGTCTGCCAAGTTTCTCTGTTATCTTTTCTTGATGCTGGCAAGTCAACCAGGAAACCAAGAACAAACAGTACTTCAGCTCAAGTTCTCTCTAAGCAGTTGATTTGTTCGCCACGGAGTAGTATAGCAGCCCCTGCTGCTTTTATACCCTGTGGGGTGTGGCTCCGTGACTCAGCACTTCCTAGGCCTGCCCCATCCCTGCTTCTGTTGTTCCCGTCTCTCCTGTCTACGAAACCTAGGGTCCAACCAGGACTAATTGTCCTCAGCTGGGTCTGGGAGCATTGCCTGGGCGGGAGGAGATACAGGAGACAGAGGCCTTGTTATTTCTTCCACCTGGCCTGCCTCTGGCTCCTGGAGCTGTGGAGGGGAGCCCTAACGGCCCTTCCCACTCACTCTCCGAGTCACTCTCTGGCAGGGGGCCAGGCCCGGGGGAGTGGGGAGCTGGAGCCACAACACTCTCCTGGTGATTCGCCCTAAGTCACTGAGCCTAAAGTCTGGAGCAAAATTCTGTGTCACTGCATGACAAGTGACGGTTGTGTAATTGTTGTATTTACACATAAACCTTCTAGCTAAGTCATTTTGTCATTTGAATGAGCCACCCAACAGGAAGTCAATTCAACCAATCAGCAGGCAGGACGCACATCTCCGCACAATGTATAGTTGCTATCCGCCTATCTGCAACCATCTGCAAACTATCCTTACACTTCAACCCCTTCATAGTGTAGTTATATGTTGACACCCACATATAGCTGAAGGCAAGTCTAATGAAGCTTAAGGACGGTGCGACTACAACTCTGAGATTCCTGCTTTCTAGACCAGCATCTTAACCACTATGCCCAGCTGGTTCTCCAGTTAACTATAATATAACTTTAACTATGAATTATGAGTTTGTGTGAGCAAATGAGTAAGTTTGTGTCTTTATATTATAGATAGTCCTTCACTAAATAGTTGTTTAACGACTATTCAAAGTTTTTTAAAAAAAATTTTAAATTTGAATTTATATCCCGCCCTTCTCCGAAGACTCAGGGTGGCTTACACTATGTCAAACAATAGTCTTCATCCATTTGTATATTATATACAGCTTTTATTGCCCCCAACAATCTGGGTCCTCATTTTACCTACCTTATAAAGGATGGAAGGCTGAGTCAACCTTGGGCCTGGTGGGACTTGAACTTGCAGTAATTGCAAGCAGCTGAGTTAATAACAGACTACTTAGTCTGTTGAGCCACCAGAGGCCCACCAGAGGCCCACCAGTTACAATGGCACTGAAAAAAAGTGACTGATTAGTTAGTGCAGGGTCTGCAAACTTGGCTCTTTTAAGACTTGTGACTTTTAAGCTTTGCTGGCTGAGGAACTGTGGGAATTGAAGTCCACAAGTCTTAAAAGAGCCAAGTTTGCAGACCCCTGAGTTAGCGGATCATTCCTTCAATGCAAATAGGAACCTTTGTCCCCTAGTTTAACAAATCATGGGGCATTAAATTAAAAAAATGGGAGGCTAACTGATGATGATAATAATAATCAACAAAGGTTTTCAGCCTCTTTTTAGTCCAGTGGCTTTTGCTAAACTGCTAAGCCTCCGCAACTACTTGGCCTCCCCCACCTCCCACTAAAAATGCCAAGATTCAAAAAAGAGACTTTTCTTTGATATTTTTCTTTTGCTTTTTGAGATAGGAGAAAAACGGAAAGCTTTCATTTCCGATTCTGTTTTAAAGATCAAACGGGGAGGGGGGGGAGAGGAACTAAGTCAAAGTTCAGAACCCTTCGCTAAGGTTTTTTCTTCTTCTCCGGCCTGAAACTAACTACTTTACGCACATACACAATACGCATAGAGAGGCAACCGGACCTCTGTTCGTGTGAAGAGCGCCTCCCCTGTTCCGCAGCAATGCCAACGGCAGCTGCGTCTCGCCAAAGGGGCCCATTGACAGGTGGGGAATGGTGGGGGGGGAAAAGAAAAAGAAGAAACTTGGTTTTGCAAAGGAATAAAATGGGGGCTCAGTTCGGGGACCTCCTTCCCACCCCACCCTGGCTAAAAGGGTGAAGTATTAAAAAGGGGGCCTCTTCTTCCATGTCTAGCCCCCCCCTCCTCACCTCCCGCAGAACGAGAGGAGCGCACCGGCCACTTACGGGCAGCACCAAAAAGGCGGCGGTGCGCAGAGCGCGGGGTCTCCACTGGCGCCGGGTCGGCCGCCCCATAGCATCCGTCCCGCTGCCCCCTTGCGTGGGCGCATCTCAGGGGGACCAGGGCTGTCTTCCCCGGCTCCGAGGCTCCCGGCCGGCCGCTCGCCTCCCTCGCTCGTTCCCGCGGCGACGCGCTCTGCGCCCGCGGGTCCCGCGAAGCGACGGCGGCGAGGAGGCAGGCAGCCTGCCTAGACTGCCAGTCCCTTTCCAGAAACTGAGCTCAATTCATTCGCAGGACGGGGCGGGGGCTTCTGAACATGCGCAGAGGGCATTCGCCCCCCCCCCCCAGTGTCCCGCCCGGGGGAATAGTGCCGAGTTTCAGATTGTTTTGGGGTGGGGTGAAGAGAAGTAATTTGGTCACCAGCCTCTCCATTTGAGGATGGGGAGATTGAGGGCGTGCGCCTTTTAAAGAATCTGCAAAATGAATGACCTGCAGGATGGTTCTTGAGCACGTGCAGAGAGCGGTTCTGACGGAGGTTCATGTGTTCTGGAGATGAATTTAAAGTACTTTATGTCTATAGAGATTCTCAGTCATCCAGGTTATGGTTGTCCCAAAGATGCTGAACTGAAGAAGCATCTTGGATGAGAAATAAACTATGAGATATTGAGACTTTGGGAAAAAGTGCAGAGAAGAGCAACTAAGATGGTTAAAGGCTTGGAGACTAAGGCATGTGAAGAATGGCTGCAGGAATTATGGTTAGTCTGGAGAAAAGAAGGACTAGGGGAGACATGATAGCAGTGTTCCAATATCTGAGGGCTGCCACAGAGAAGAGGGAGTCAAGCTATTCTCCAAAGCAGGGGTCTCCAACCTTGGCAACTTTAAGCCTGGAAGATTTGAAAACTAGCAAAACTGGCTGGGGAATTCTAGGAGTTGAAGTCCCCCAGGTTTAAAGCTGCCAAGGTTGGAGACCCCTGCTGCAAAGCACTAAAGGCAGGACAAGAAGCAATGGGTGGAAATTAATCAAGGAGAGAAGCAACCTGGAATTAAGGAGAAATTTCCTAACAGTGAGGACAATTAACCAGTGGAACACCTTGCCTTCAGAAGTTGTGGGTGTTAAGAAGAGACTGGACAGTCGCTTGTCTGAAATGGTTTAGGGCAGGGGTGTCCAAACTTGGCAACTTTAAGACTTGTGGACTTCAACTCCCTTTGCTGGCTGAGGAATTCTGGGAGTTGAAGTCCACAAGTCTTAAAGTTGCCAAGTCTGGACACCCCTGGTTTAGGGTCTTCTGCTTGAGCAGAGTACTGGACTAGAACAGGGGTCTTCAACCTTGGTCCCTTTTAAGGCTTAAAGCAAAGCTGGCTGAGGAACTCTGGGAGTTGAAGTCCATAAGTCTTAAAGGGACCAAGGTTGGAGCCCCCCTGGACTAGAAGATTTCCAAGGTCCTTTCCAGTTCTATTCTGACTGATTGATGGAAATGTCATCAAGAAAAACAAGTTGCCCTTTGACTGTTCAGTTGCCTTTAGAGCCATGTTTCTAACACACCTGCAGGGTTGTTCGTTGAAGACGGATCTTGTAACATGTGTTACACAGACTCGCCTCCGTTACTCAAACCCTTTAGCCCAAAGGTGCTTTTTTCAAGAAGCAACTGGACTTTCTGGCTTTTCTTTGAAGATGTTTCACTTCTCATCCAAGAAGGTTCTTCAACTCTGACCGGATCCTTCCATTTCCCACCATCCAGTCAGAAAAACCAGAAAGTCCATTTGCCTCTTGAAAAAGCACCTTTGGAACAACCGTGACCTGGATGGCTGAGAATCTCCATAGGCGCAAAGCTTTTAAGCGTCTCTGTTCGCACCTCACATTAGTCTTTTCAACTCTCTCCCCATTCCTCACACCTATTGTGTCATGAGAACCTATCTTGTTGGTTATTTCTGACTGTTCCATATCTGGGCAACGCATAAACTGGGTTAACTCAGAAAGAAGAGGGCTGTGCGAATCGGTCACCCCTTGCATTTCACACTGCTTGTTCCAGGATGGCAGATGAAGAGGAGGAATTGTGGTTTGATTCCCCCCACCACAGTTTTCGTGTCTTTGTGGATGTAATTTAAGAGATGGGGTGGCTTCTGAGCATAGATAGAGTGCTCTCATTTGGACCCTCTTGTAGTTGCTTAAACACTTTCAGTTTGGCAAAGTAAAGATCCTGCATCAATCAACCGCTCCTCTGTAAACAACAAAATACCTTATTCCACCAGACTTGAAATCCTGGGATTAGAAAATTTAGATCTCCGCCGACTCCGACAAGACCTGTGTTTAACACAGAGAATCATCTATTGCACTGTCCTTCCTGTTAAAGACTACTTCAGCTTCAATTGCAATAATACAAGAGCAAACAATAGATTCAAACTTAACCGCTTCAATCTTGATTGCAGAAAATATGACTTTTGTAACAGAGTTGTTAAAGCTTGGAACACACTACCTGACTCTTTGGTCTCTTCTCAAACTCCCAAAAGCTTCAACCAAAAACTGTCTACTATTGACCTCACCCCATTCCTAGGAGGACTATAAAGGGCGTGCATAAGTGCACAAAAGTGCCTACCGTTCCTGTCCTATTGTTTCCTTTCAATGTATGTGCTTGTATATAATGTTGTGACAAAATAAAAAATAAATAAAATAAAAATAAAATTTGGACTGTAACTTCTTTAGGCTGCGTAATGTCTTTTTTTTTTTCAACTTCACTAGAAAATTAAATTAGACGTACAGTTTTTGACAAACCCCGCTGGGTTATTGGGTTGTATTTTTTAACCAGCATCTTCAATGGCTCCATTTCTGTCAATTCTGATACATGGGAGAATTAAGAATCAATAAGAGCAAGCAGCCTACCTCGCAAAGTTGTTGTAGGGAAAAATAATAAAGAGAAAACAACTTCTGCTGCCTTGAGCTCCAGTGCAAAAATGGGGTTAAAACCATAATATAAATATTCTGATGAGGATAATAAATTGGGTTGCCTGTTGACCTAGCTATGCTATCATTTGTTTTAACCATGGTTTTATAAATTAGCCATAGTTTGCTGGATTCAGATACACAACTACGCAATAAATCATGTTTTTGAGCCATTATCATACAGCTTTGTATGCTTATAACCGAGAGTGATTTTCAAACTTTTTCGATTGTATCCCTTTATTAGAAAAATAATGTAGAGCAGGGATGTCAAACTTGATTTCATTGAGAGCTGCATCAGGGTTATGTTTGACCACGGGGGGTGGGGGGCAGAATTGGGTGGGCGTGGCCAGCTTGATGTCACTCGTGTCAGGGGCACCTGTGGTAGGCCAAGTGCTCTACCAGCGATAATGGGCTCCCGAGCTCCGTTTTTGGCTGCGACAGCCTCCTGAAACCCTCTGCCAGCGAAAACGGAGTGTGGGAGGGCTGCCCATGGCCCCCCACTCAGCTCAGTTTTTGCTGGCAGAGGCTCCGTGGGTCTATTTTTTCCTGTTTCCAAGGCGGCCCCGTGGCCCCTGGCCTTGAGTTTGACATCCCTGATGTAAAGCGTTCATCCCCATGTATGTTTTTATTTATAAATGATATACATGTATTATATCCATTATAAAATATGTGCTCTTTTTTAAAAAAATACTTTAAAAAAAAACACCAAGATATAACAAACACTAATATAAAACATATATTCCTTCTTTACATCAGCTTCGTTTCGGTATTCCTCTATTATTTACATTTTCCCCCCTCTCGTTACCTTTTTTGTCCCATTATCCCTTATTTCTGTATATATTCCATCACACCTATCATTATAACAATTCATTTTCTTTCGTGCACTAGCCTTTGTGTGTGTGTGTGTGTGTCCTTTTCCCCTTTTTCGTCATTTACCATTTCTAATTTCTATCCAATTATACAATTTATTCCATACTATATAATATTCCATATCCTCCTTTTCTTTTATCCCCTTTGTTAATTTATCCATCTCAGCACAGTCCAGGATTTTAACATAACATAACATAACATCAGAGTTGGAAGGGACCTTGGAGGCCTTCTAGTCCAACCCCCTGCCCAGGCAGGAAACCCTACACCATCTCAGTCAGATGGTTATCCAACATTTTCCTTATTACTTCCTCCTCCGATGGTAAATTCTCATTTTTTCCAGTTCTGTGCATGATATTCTTATATAAAATTTATATATAATATTTTATATTATAAAATATTACAAAAAGTGGGGGAGGGGGTGTGTGAGAGGAAGATGATAAAAATAGACATTCTAATTTTTGTTTTGCCTACAGCCTGATGCACATACCTCACTTTAGAGACCATTTCTGCAAAATGTCCCAAATCTTTCAGAAATGTGTTACTTTTTCCTAAAAATAACTGAATCTCAATGTACCCATTGCATCTTAGCTTAGTATGCAAAATGTACTGGGTTACAGGCATCCTCAACTTAACGGCCACAACTGAGCCCAAAATTTCGGTTGCTAAGCAAGACAGTTGTTAACCGAGTTTTGCCCCGTTTTACAACCTTTACACCACAAGTTGTTAAGTGAACTGTTGTAGTTGTTAAGCAAGTAATATGGTCATTAAGGGAATCTTATTTTTTTTTTTAAATTTATTTACATTTATACCCCGCCCTTCTCCGAAGACTCAGGGCGGCTTACATTGTGTTAAGCAATAGTCTTCATCCATTTGTATATTATATACAAAGTCAACTTATTGCCCCCAACAATCTGGGTCCTCATTTTACTTACCTTATAAAGGATGGAAGGCTGAGTCAACCTTGGGCCTGGTGGGACTTGAACCTGCAGTAATTGCAGGCAGCCGCTGTTAATAACAGACTGTTTTAGCAGTCTGCGCCACTCAAGGACTCAAGGAATCTGGCTTCCTCATTCACTTTGCTTGCCAGAGGTTTGCTAAAGGAGATCAATGGGACAATGCAACCGTCAGTTGCCAGTTGCCAAGCGTCCAAATTTTCATCACGTGACCACGGGAATGCTGCAATGGTCATCTGGGTGAAAAACGGTCATAGGTCACTTTTTTCGGTGCTGTTGCAGCATCAGTCACTAAATGGATGGTTGTAAATTCAGGACTACCTTACTTTGTGAATTCATGTATTATGTTTATAATTTTCTGTTCCTATTTGGCTTCCTTTATTTGGCTCGCCGATGAAGCTGACTATATTAACAGGAAAATCACAGCCCAACATTATCTAGATATAAAGGAATAATCCTTGATTTACAAGAGTTCGTTTAGTGACTGTTCGAAGTTACATCCGCCCTGAAAAAAAGAAACTTCTGACCATTTTTCACAGTTGCAGCATCTCCAGGGTCACGTGATCTAAATTCAGACGCCTGGGAACGGTCACATTTTTTTTAAAATTTGCATTTATATCCCGCCCTTCTCTGAAGACTCAGGGCGGCTTACACTGTGTTAAGCAATAGTCTTCATCCTATTTGTATATTATATACAAAGTCAACATTGCCCCCAACAATCTAGGTCCTCATTTTACCTACCTTATAAAGGATGGAAGGCTGAGTCAACCTTGGGCCTGGTGGGGCTTGAACCTGCAGTAATTGCAAGCAGCTGCTGTTAATAACAGACTGTCTTAGCAGTCTGAACCACAGAGGCCCCTTTATGACCGGTGTAGTGTCCTGGGGTCAGGTGATCTCCTTTTGTGACATGCAAAGTCAATGGGGAAACCAGATTCATTTAACAACCATGTCACTAATTTAACAACTGCAGTGATTAACTTAGCAACAGTGGCAAAATAGGTCATAAAATGGGGCAGAATTCACTTAACAAATGTCTCACTTCGCAACACAAATCTGGGGCTCAATTGTGGTTGTAAGTCGAGGACTAACTGTGTAGAGCTAGCCTTGGTAAAGGACTGGAAGACTCGTTAAGGAAGAAGAACCATCACTCTAAGTTCAGGGGTCTGCAAACTTGGCTCTTTTAAGACTTGTGGACCAGAGGTGGGTTTCAGCAGGTTCTGACCAGTTCTGGAAAACCGGTAGCAGAAATTTGGAGTAGTTTGGAGAACCGGTAGTAAAAATTCTGACTGGCCCTGCCCCCATTTATTCTCTGCCTCCCAAGTCGGGAGGAAATGGGGATTTTGCAGTATCCTTCCCCTGGAGTGGGGTGGGAATGGAGATTTTACAGTATCCTTCCCATGCCATGCCCGGCAAGCCACACCTACAGAACCGGTAGTAAAAAAAATTGAAACCCACCACGGTTGTGGACTTCAACTCCCAGAGTTCCTCAGCCAGGTTTGCTGGCTGAGGAACTCTGGGAGTTGAAATCCACAAGTCTTAAAAGAGCCAAGTTTGCAGACTCCTGCTCTAGTTCAACCTGGTTAGAAAAGACAACAAAAGAAACTATCCCTGCTCAATTTTATTTGGTGTTTAAGATGGAGCACAGGTAGTCCTTGATTTACAACCACGGTTAAGGCTGGAATTCTGGTCATAATAAGACATTGTGGTTGCAAGTTGAGCCAACACATGGCTGGACTCAGTGGTGAAATCCAATTTTTTTTCCTACTGGTTCGGTGGGCGTGGCAGGGGAAGGATATTGCAAAATCCCCATTCCCATCCCACTCTTGGGGGAAAGATATTGCAAAATCTCCATTCCCACCCCACTCCTTGGGGAAATGATATTGCAAAATCTCCATTCCTACCCCACTCTTGGGCCAGTCAGGGGTGGTATTTGCCGGTTCTCTGAACTGCTCAAAGTTTCCGCTACTGGCTCTCCAGAACCTGTCACAACCTGCTGGATTTCATCCCTGGCTAGACTTGATTTAACAATCATTTTTACAATGGTCATTAAGTGGGTCATTGCAGTTATTAAGCCAACTGCACAGTTGTAGGTCTGAATCCAGTTATCCAATAGGTGTTTTTCGCCAGAAAAATATCACAAAATGGCAAAAAGATGTCACAGACATTTTTGGGAAGACAGTTGAACAATGGGATGGCTGCTTTTAGGAGATGTAATAACCTTAAAAAGATGCCACTGGCGCCACTGGGTCCTGTCCCAAGTCCCAACCATGTCAAGACAATGACACACGTACAAAAATATCCCATTGTGTCACAACACTCAGGTAACCTGCACAGTGTTTTTAATGGAGGCATTAGTTGAAGGGGTGAGAACGTGCCAAATGGTTAAAATCTGCAGAATAGCAGGAGGAGGCTTTGGCCCCCTGTTACTTCATCTCAGCCCCTTCAGGTAACCCATCACAAGGTTTCTAGAAATCCTACATTTTTGTTGTAAAATGTTGAACTAGCCCTCAACGTATAACCAGAACTGACCCCAAGATGTCTGTTGCTAAGTGGGACAGTTATTAAGTGAATTTTGCCCCCTTTTATCACTTTTCTTGTCAGTTGTTACGTGAGTCACTGCGGTTGTTAAATTAGCAGTGAATCTGGTTTCCCCGTTGACTTTGCTTGTCAGAAGGTGGGAAAAAAAGGCTCGCATGAAACCAGGACAAAGCAACTGTAATAAATACATGCCAGCTGCCAAGCATCTGAATTTTGATCATGTGACCTTGGGGGGGAGATGCCACAATGGTTGTCTGGAGAATTCTGGGAGTTGAAGTCCAGGCATCTTAAAGTTTCCAAGGTTGGAAAATACTACTCTAGATTCTTCTATGATTAGCCACCTGTTCTTTAAATATCCCACAATGAATCTAACTTGGGTAGGTATTTAAAACTCGGCACTCGGTTTATTTAAAACATGAACCGCACTACTAGAAACATTTGCTCTTTGAACTTTTGTGTGTGTGTGTGTGTGTGTGTGTGTGTGTGTTAGAGAGAGAGAGAGAGAGATTTTTTTTTTTCCTTTTGAGCAAAGGAAATAATTTTATGACAGAAACACTGAATGTCTCTGAGATCTGAACAAAACTTGGAAAGGAAATGTTCTTTTATAAGACATGGAGATATTGCACGTATCTTCAATGATTTTGCTAGCAGCAGTGAGTGGATAGTTAGTGGCCATTGCTGAGGTTTCTTTGGGATGTGTGAGAAGTTTTCTCTCAAGCAACGGTTGCTGTTGGTGCACCCTGGAGTAGAAAACAGGCAAGGGAACTGTATTTTCTTGAGGATTGATTCACACAACCTCAGATTATAGGTTGTGGGTCAAAAGTGTGGTGAGATATCTCCTGGAGTCTTAACATAGGGTTTGTACAAGACTACAACCAGATGGAATCATGGATTATATTCCATAAAACTGATGTCAACTTTTAGGGGAAAAAATGGATATGGTTTCTCCAAGGTGAAATATCTCCAGCCTGGTCCTTCAGATCTTCCAATGGTGCCCCATATCCACTGTGAGTGCATCCACCTTCTGCAGGTTGTCTTCTTCTTTCCTTTCCTTCCGTTCTTCCCAGCATTGTAGACTTCTCAAGAAATATTTTCCCAGTGTTATGGACTTCTTAAGAAAGATATGTTGACATTTAATGACCAGTTAGACCAACCTTCTCCAAGATGATCTGTAAATGAGTCCATCCATCTTGCCACTACTGATCCTTTCCTTTCCTTCTTTTATTTCTTTTTTTTATTTCCTTCTATCTTTTTCTTTCCTTCTTCTAATTTCCTTTCCTTTCATCTTCCTTTCCTCCCTCCCTTTCTTTTCCTTTCCTTCTATCTTCCTTTCCTTTTCTTCGTCTATCTTCCTTGCTTTTCCTTTCCTTCTTTCTTCCTTTCCTTTCCTCCCTTTCTTTTCCTTTCCTTTCCTTCTTCTATCTTCCTTTCCCTTTCTTCTATCTTCTTTCCTTTTCTTTCCTCCCTCTTTTTTCTTTTCTTTTCTTTTCCTTTCCCCCTTCTCTCTTTCCTTTCCTTTTTCCTTCATAAAGTATCAAGATCTTCTGAAGAGACCTGGATCTTCAGATCATGTATCCAAAGTAGGATAATTTGAGCATAATCATTTGTGTCTTGAGTGGGAACATCAAATTATTACACACATTCACCTAATTTCACATTTGAGTGGGTTTCTGTTTTCATCTTTCTGAGCCAGTATTCCAATTGAAATTTTTTCAATCAGAATTTGCAAAACCTGAGTTTTAGAAATATACTAAGCAAAAACACAGAATTGCTGATCTAACAATTTTTGGTAAAATACAGGTAATACTCCACTTACAACAGCTTGTTTAGTGACCATTCAAAATCAAAACAGCACTGAAAAAAGTGTCTCATCACAGTTTTCACACTTACAACCGTTGAACCATCCCTATGATCCTGTGATCAAAATTCAGACGCTTGGCAATTGATTCACATTTATGACCGCTGCAGTGTCCTGGGGTCATGTGATCCCCTTTTGTGATCTTTCGACAAGCAAAGTCAATGGGAAAGCCAGGTTCTGTTAACAACTGTCTTACTAACGGAACAACTGCAGTGATTCACTTACCAAGTGTGGCAAAACTCACTTAACAACTGTTTCACTTAGTGACAGAAAATTGGGGCTCAATTGTGATGATAAGTTGAGGACTACCTGTATATGAGACCTATTTTCACTCTAAATCAAATCAATGTTGACGAGTATGTGTTATCACTAGCAAGGAAACATAAAGCAATTAAAATGCCTCTCTTTGGAAAAAAACTCATCCAGCTATATACAACATTTTCATGCAGCTATTTCGGAAAAAAAAATGGGTGAATTAGCAGGCAAAAGAAATTTCATTGTCTAGCTCCTCGCTCTTTTAATTATTTTTTAAAAGGTTGATGAAACCCAACAGGGGAGAGTAAGCAGTAGACTGAGCGCAAAATTATTCTCTCAAAATAAAATAACCCACCTAGAGACCTTTGAATAAATTTTGTAATTTTGCAGTGTAATAAATTTTAGTTTGTAACAAAAGCTGAAGGACCTTTCTTGGGAAATCAATGCCCCATTGAGATAAGTGCTTCCTACAGAAGCAAAGGAAGAAACCTCTTCTGGATGGTGAGTGACTTTTTGTCAATGGTGTTTCAGGAGGATCTGAAATGCCACCTGAAGGGAGAGAAAGAACGATGCAGATAATATGTATGTACGGAAGTTTCTACGTGGCAGGCCAGGTTTTCAAAGGGGTCCTTTTGGATAAGATAAGTGAAGGGGAGGGGGAAATTAATCACTCTCTTGCCTCCATTCTATGTTGAGATAATGACTGAATTATTATTATTATTATTATTATTATTATTATTATTATTATTATTATTATTATTATTATTATTATTATTATTATTATTATTTGTTATATTTGTATACCGCCCATCTCCCGAAAGACTCAGGGTGGTTCACAGCCAAAAAAACAACAGAAAACATATAATACATATAAACAGCTAAAAGAATAGACAGTTAAATTCAATTGATGCCCTAAAACTTTTAAATACAAATTTAAAACCTCATTTAAACCCCTTTTTTAAAAATCCCAATTTAAAAACTACGTTCAAGCTAGTCCTGCTCTTCGAAACAGCAACGTCTTCAGCTCGCGGCGGAAAGACCTGAGATCGGGGAGTTGACGAAGCCCCAGAGGGAGCTCGTTCCAGAGGGTAGGGGCCCCCACAGAGAAGGCCCTCCCCCTAGAGGTCGCCAGCCGACATTGTTTAGCTGACGGTATCCGGAGGAGGCCCTCTCTGTGAGAGCGCACTGGTCGGTGAGAGGTTAATGGTGGCAGTAGGCGGTCCCGTAAATATCCCGGCCCTAGGCTAGGCCATGGAGCGTTTTAAAGGTGATAACAAGTACCTTGAAGTGAACCCGGAAGACCACCGGGAGCCAGTGCAGACTACGCAGGAGGGGTGTTACACGGGAGCCACAAGGTGCTCCTTCTATCACCCGCGCAGCCGCATTCTGGACCAGTTGGAGTCTCCGGGTACCCTTCAAGGGGAGCCCCATGTAGAGAGCATTACAGTAGTCCAGGCGGGATGTAACAAGGGCATGAGCGACCGTGCATAAGGAAGCCCGATCCAGAAAGGGGCGTAACTGGCGTATCAGGCGAACCTGATGAAAAGCTCCCCTGGTGACAGCTATCATATGATCTTCTAAAGACAGCCGTGCATCCAGGAGGACGCCCAGATTACGAGCCCTTTCCGTGGGGGCCAATAGTTCGCCCCCAATGGTCAGTGATGGAATTAGCTGACTGTACCGGGCCGCCGGCATCCACAGCCACTCGGTCTTGGTGGGATTTAGTCTGAGTCTGTTCCTCCCCATCCAAACCCGTACGGCCCCCAGGCACTGGGACATCACTTCAACAGCCTCGTTGGGGTGGTTAGGGGTGGAAATATAGAGCTGGGTATCATCAGCGTATAGATGACAACTCACCCCAAAACCACGGATGATCTCACCCAGCGGCTTCATATAGATGTTGAACAGAAGAGGCAAGAGAACCGACCCTTGCGGCACCCCACATAAGAGGCGCCTTGGGGTCGATCTCTGTCCCACCGTCAACACCGTCTGCGACCGGTCAGAGAGGTAGGAGGAGAACCACCAATGAACAGTGCCCCTCACTCCAAGTCCCTCGAGTCGGCGCAGCAGGATACCATGATCGATGGTATCAAAAGCTGCTGAGAGATCTAATAGGACCAAGACAGAGGAACAACCTTTGTCCCGAGCCCTCAAGAGATCATCAATTAGCGCGACCAAGGATGTTTCCGTGCTGTGACCAGGCCGGAAACCGGACTGGAATGGATCAAGATAGACAGTTTCATCCAGGTACTGGGGCAACTGTCGTGCAACCACACTCTCGACAACCTTTGCCACAAAGCGAAGGTTGGAGACCGGACGATAATTTGCTAAACTAGCTGGGTCAAGGGAAGGCTTCTTGAGGAGGGGCCTCACCACCGCCTCTTTCAAGGCGGCAGGGAAAACACCCTCCATCAAAGAAGCGTTCACAATTTTCTGGAGCCAGCCTCGTGTCACCTCCCGGGTGGCCAAAACCAACCAGGAGGGACACGGGTCCAATAAACATGTGGTCGCATTCAATCTCCCCATTAACCTGTCCATGTCCTCAGGAGCCACAGGATCAAACTCATCCCAGATAATAACATCAAGACTTGCCTCCTCCACCCCGTCTGGATCCACCCAGTCTGTGTCCAACCCTTCCCGAATTTGAGCGATTTTATCAAACAGATATTGTCCAAATTCCTCAGCTCGACCCTTTAAGGGATCCTCTACCACTCCCTGATGGAGGAGCGAGCGGGTCACCCTAAACAGGGCGGCTGGGCAGTTATCTGCTGATGCAATGAGGTTGGAAAAATACTCCCATTTTGCCAGCCTCATCGCCACTAGATAGGTCTGAATTTGAGACCTAACTAGTGTCCGGTCAGATTCGGAGCGGCTGGCCCTCCAGATATTCTCTAGGCGTCTTTTCCGGCGCTTCATTTCCCTCAGCCCCTCGGAGTACCAAGGGGATAAACGAGATCGGCACCGGGTCAGAGGCCGCAAAGGCACGACTCGATCTAGAGCGCCAGCCGCCACCCGATCCCAGGCGGCGACCAGAGCTTCAGCCGAGTCGTGGGCTAAATCCTCAGGGAATAGCCCAAGCTCCGTCTGGAACCGTTCAGGGTCCATCAGGTGCCTGGGACGGAACCAGCGAGTCGGTTCCGTCTCCTTGCGGTGGGGGTCAGCGGTTCGAAAGTCTAGCTGAAGGAGTGAATGATCTGACCATGACAAGGGTTTGATAACTAACTCCCCTAATTCCAGATCATTCAACCACTGTCCAGAGACAAAAATCAAATCCAGAGTGTTCCCCCCGATGTGAGTGGGGTCGTTCACTAACTGGGTCAGGTTCAAGGCCGTCATGGAAGCCATGAACTCCCGAGCTGATGTGGATGCTATCCCCACCGACGGCAAATTGAAATTCCCCATGACCATAAGCCTGGGGATCTCCACTGCCGTCCCGGCGACCACCTCCAACAGCTCAGGCAGGGTTTCTGTCACGTAGCAAGGAGCTAGGTACGTGATCAGTAAACCCACCTGAACCCCACAGCCCCACTTCACAAGGAGGGACTCACATCCGGTTATCTGTGGTACAGTGATCTCCCTCGGCTCAAGACTCTCGTTGATAATAACCGCCACTCCCCCACCCCTACCCTGGGCCCTGGCCTGATGGAACGCACGGAAACCCGGTGGGCACATCTCTATCAGGGGAACCCCCCTTCCCGTGCCCAACCAGGTCTCCGAAATACCAATCAGGTCCGCACCCCCTAATGCCTAAGTAGGGTCTTTTTTTTTAGAAGAATACTGTTGGTTGGTTGTTTATCCAACTCCAGGAGTTACCATCTTAGAGACAGATTCTCTAATATGTATCGTCTCTCTCATCTCTTTTATGGGCCCAACTATTCATCTTTTCTCCCATCCATCCATCCATCCATCCATTTCCTCTCCCATCCATCCATCATTTCTTCCACTATCCATTCCATTCATTGATCCACCCTTCCAACATCTATCATTTCTCCCCTCCCTCCCTCCCTCCCTCAATCACCTCTCCATCCATCCATTTATCTTTCATTCATTCATCTACCCTCCCAACATCTATCATTTCTCCCCTCCCTCCCTTCATCACCTCATCCATCCATCCATTTATCCATCCATCCATCCATTTATTCATTCATCCACCCTCCCAACATCTATCATTTAACATAATAACCTAGCATAATAACAGAATTGGAAGGGACCTTGGAGGTCTTCTAGTTCAACCCCCTGCCCAGGCAGGAAACCCTACACTATTTCAGACAAATGGCTATCCAACATCTTCTTAAAAATTTCCAGTGCTGGAGCATTCACAACTTTTGCAGGCAAGTTGTTCTACTGATTAATTGTTCTAACTGTCAGGAAATTTCTCCTTAGTTCTAAGTTGCTTCTTTCCTTGATTAGTTTCTTCCCTCCCTCCCTCCCCTTCCCTCCCTCCCCCATTTCTCCCCTCCCTCCCTCCCTCCCTTCCCCATCCATCCATTTATCTTTCCATTCATTCATCTACCCTCCCAACATCTATCATTTCTCTCCTCCCCCCTCCCTCAATCACCTCATCCATCTTTCCATTCATTCATCTACCCTCCCAACATCTATCATTTCTCCCCTCCCTTCCTCCCTCAATCATCTCATCCACCCATCTACCTTTCCATTCATTCATCTAGCCTCCCAACATCTATCATTTCTCCCCTCCCTCCCTCCCTCCCTCCCTTCCTCAATCACTTCTCACATCCATCCATCCATCCATCCATCCATCCATCCATCCATCCATTCATCCATCCATCTTCTTCCAATATCCATCCATTCTCTCCCAATATACATCCACCCATCATTTCTTCCATCCATCCTATCCATCATTACCTCTCCCGTCCATCCATCCATCCATCCATCCATCCACCCACCCATAGCTGCCAGTCCTTTCCCTAGCTCCTCTCTCTTGGTATTCATGCATGTCTACCTCACCAGTGTTTGCTGAGGAAGTTCTCTCTCTCTCTCCTTCCCTCCCTCCCTCCCTGTATCTCTCTAAATGCCACAAAGTTCCCCAACCCAGATCTTCCCCTCATCTTCTCCTCAGTTCCTATAATTCCCCACCAATGGCTGTATTGGCTGCAGATGATGGCAAATGTAGTCCAACCACATCAGGAGGCCAGCTAGTGGCTGTGAATCACAGAGCTATTTCTTTTCACACACTACAGTATTGATACTTTCCAATCCCCAGGTCTCCATACTGGCCTCTCCTAAGATTTGGCGGGCAATTTTCCTTTTTCTTTCAGGCTGCTGCTCTGCCCATAATGCCAGCTTAAGCAGATTGAAAAAGGAGCTTTATTAAAACAGCTCGGGAGAAGTGAATAGTGGCAAGGATTTGTTGGAAACAATTGACGGCAGGTGGAAAGAATGTAATTAAGAGGGCCAGGGCTGGGTCTTGCTTGCTTTTTTTTGCACAGAATTCTTGGGAAGGCACCCACACATGCGAGAGTCACCCGCGCATGTGAGAGGAGAAAAACCCAGAGAATTGCAAAGGTGGTTTGGATGTTTGTTGCATTTCCAGTCTCAAAACAACCCTGGGTGACTTCACAAGGAAAGAAAGCCAGTATCCAACAAAATGAAATATAATGTGGAGAAAAGCAAGGTTTTTACACCTGGGCAGGAAACACCAAAGGTGCCAAGTACAGATTAGGCAAAACTTCCTTCTAGAACAGTCACTGTGAGTTCTAGTGGATGATCATTTGGTCACCATCTTTAAAGTGCTCCATGGCTTAGGACTGGGATATCTACGAGACCGCCTTCTGCCGCCGATTACCTCCCAACGACCCGTGCACTCCCACAGAGCGGGCCTCCTCAGGGTGCCGTCGACCAAACAATGTAGGTTGGCGACCCCCAGGGGGAGGGCCTTCTTTGTGGCGGCACCGGCCCTGTGGAACGAGCTTCCTCCGGGGCTACGACAACTCCCCGACCTCCAGGCCTTCAGACGTGAACTGAAGACTTTATTATTTAAGCGAGCTGGACTAGCCTAAGAATAAAATATTTTAGTTAAATTTTAATCGTTTTTAATCGGTTTTTACTGTTTTAGTGATTTGGCTATTATAATATTTAGTTTTAATTGGGTTTTATATTGCTTATTTATTATACTGTTTTATTTTAATATGCCTGTGAACCGCCCTGAATCCTACGGGAGATGGTGCGATATAAAAGTATGATTAATAAATAAATAAATAAATAAATAAAGATGATCCCTTAAACATGAACCAGGAGTGTGCGACAGCAGCCAAAAAAGCTAATGCAATCCTTGGTTGTACAAACAGAGGCATGGAATCAAAATCATGTGAAGTTTTAGTACTGCTTTATAAAGCCTTAGTAAGGCCCCACCTGGAATATGGTATCCAGTTTTGATCACGTTACAACCAAGATGTTGAGATTCTAGAAAGGGTGCAGAGAACAGCAACTAAGATGAATAAAGGCAGTGGTGAAATGCAAATAGTTCTGTGGGCATGGCTAGGTGGGGGGGGGGTCATGTGACTGGGTGGGCATGGCCAACTTTTAAAAAAATACTTTATAAAGCATCTGTTCTGTCCCCCCTCGCCTCCGTCCGAGTGATGGCTTAATTAGCCGGCACTATCAGCTCTGGCAACAAAATAGCGAGCATCTGCTAAGTGTCTCTCTTACCTCCCTCCACTCCGATGAGTCAAACAGTACTTCAGCTCTTAGTTAAGCAGTTAATTTGCCTGCTACGAAGAGGCACAGCAGTTCTTGCTGCCTTTATATCCTGTGGGGTGTGGCTCCATGACTCAGCACTTCCTAGGCCTGCCCCACCCCTGCTTCTGTTGTTCCCTCCTCTCCTGCCTACAAAACCTAGGGTCCAGCCAGGCCTGATTGCCATCAGCTGGGTCTGGAGGCGTGGCCTGGGGGGGGAAGAGTCAGGGGACGGAGGCTTCGTTATCTCTTCCACCTGGTCTGCCTCTGGCTCTTGGAGCTGAGCCAGGGAAGCCGGTGCTCCCGAGGTAAGTCCTGATGGCCCTTCCCCCTCACTTTCCAAGTCACTTTCTGGCAGGAGGCCCAGCTCGTGGGGCGCAGACACAACAGCATCTTTTACTACCTATTTACTGCCTGAACCGGTAGTAAAAAAATGCTTTAAAAAAGTAAAAAAAAATAATAATCCGACAAATGTGTGGCACAGCTGTGATCGTTGGAACCTTTTTTTTTTCTTTTTAAAGCATTTTTTTACTATGGGTTCGCCCAAACCGGTAGTTTTTATCACTACCGGTTCTCCCGCACCCAAGCAAACCGGTAGCATTTCACCCCTGAATAAAGGCCTAGAGACTAAAAAATATGTAGAATGGTTGCAGGAATTGAGTATGACTAGTTTAATGAAAAGGGGCAGTACGGGTAACATGAGAGCAGTATTACAATATTTGAGGGTCTGCCACAAAGAAGAGGGGTGGCAATCTATTCTCCAAAGCCGCTAAAGGCAGAACAACAAGCAACAGATGGAAACTAATCGAAAAGCAACCTAGAACTAAGGAGAAATTTCCTGACTGTGATTAACCTGCCACCACAAGTTGTGAATTCTCCAACACTGGAGATTTTTGAGAAGAGATTGGACAACCATTTGTCTGAAATGGTGTTGGGTTTCCTGCCTGAGCAGAGCCTTGGAGTAGAAACCTCCAAAATCCCTTCCCTTAATTGGAAGCCCCTGCCTCTATAACACCCAAATCTCTCATTTTATTGCCACATTATGGGATGTCTAATTTCTGCTTGGAAACTCAAAAGGCGTGCTTACTCTACCCTAGTCGATTGACCAACAGATACAAAAGAAGATCCATTTCTATTTTTCTTAAAACGAACTGAGCAATGTAATCTTGAACACATCTTTAAAACTTGCATAAGGTTTCCTTCCTGTGTCCCCCTCCCTCAGCATCACCCCTCCAAGTTACCATTGCAAATGTGTTCTGACAGCAGGAAAAAAAGAAAGAAAACAACCACAACTTTCTCGAAAAGTGTGGAAGTTCACACAATGGATGTCATCGTTCATGTCCCTGAAGCAATTGGCGCCTGTCATTCTTGCTGCTCTCATTTTAAAATATGTGCAAAATTGTGTGGCTGCATTTGTGTGTTGAAATGCAAAGTGCTTGGGGTTTTTTTCTTTTTTTTTTAAGGCTGTCACCAGTCTCTGAGCCTTTGGGATATATTTTACTGATGGTCAGTCCTTGTCAATCGTGGGTGTATTTTAAGCCCCCTGCTCTTTGTTGCCTTTTAAATAGAAAGGGGTTTAGGAATAACAGCCATGGAATGGGTGACAGATGACGGTCCCAGCCCTGCCCTGGCGCCCCCTGAGCAGTTGGCATCCCCTGTCCAGAATGGGCATGATTGTCGTGTCCCACTCCTCCGCTGACGGCCGGGTCAGGGAAATCCGAATCAGACGTGCCTCTGCAGCTCTGCCAAAGTCCTAGCAAAGTCCTCAGGACAGGCAGGAAACCAGAAAGTGACTTCAGCAAGATACGTTTAGACTTTGCCTGACTCAGAGAATGCCAGAAAGCAGATCCTTTATATAGGCCATGGGGTGTGGCTCCATGACTCAGCACTTATCCAGGCCTGCCCCTCCCTTCCTTCTGACGCCGCCGCCTATCAATCCTTCTGAAGCGAGGGTCACTCCAATTGGCAGCTGTTGGTAATAGACCCTCCTCAGGCTCACATGCTGTGGAGGAGGGGGAGGGGTCTAGTTGCTCCGTTTGCCTGGGCATGGAGCCAGAGCTGGGGGCTGGAGATACTTGCTCTTCTTCAGCCTGTCTGGGCATGGAGCCAAGGCTGGGGCTGGGAGATGCCCCCTCCTCAGCCTGTCTGGGCATGGAGCCAGGGCTGGGGCCGGGAGGCCTGCTAGGACATTCTTCAGCATTTGGAAGCAGATAAGCAGACCCCGGCTGTGGTGGTGAGATCGGACGAGACACAACCATGATTTGCACAAAGAGAAGAGATTGCATCCTGGAAAATGACCGTCGGCTCATATTCAGCAATCTTCACCTGGCCGTGAACTGTTCGTAATGTCAGAGGAGAGGTCAAACAAGTCACGACGGTAGCCGCATTATAGGAATTCCTCCACTTATGACCACAACGGAGGCCAAAGCCTCCTTTGCTAAGCCGAACAGTCGTTAAATGAGTTTTGCCCCATTTTTACCATCATTTTCCCAGTTGTAAAAGCTAGATCAGGGGTTCAAACTCAAGGCCTGGGGGCCAGATCCCGTCCGTGGGGTGTGTAGATCTGGCCCACAGTGCCGCCCTGGAAACAGCAAAGGACCGGCCCGCGATGTCTCCCGAGCTTCGTTTTTGCTGGCAGAGAGTTACAGGAGGCCATCACAGCCGAAAATGGAGCTCGGGGGCCCATTCTCTGCCAGAGTACTCGGGCCACCACCTGAGTGACGTTGAGCTGGCCACGCCCACCCTGGCCATGCCCACCCCAGCCTGCCAAGGTCAAGCACAACCCTGATGTGGCCCTCAATGAAATTGATTTTGACACCCCATCTAGATTATCTAAATCTAAACTACTAGATTCTATCACAGCTTTGTTCCTTATGCCATCTGTCTTGTAAATTCGCAAGATTCTTTTTTTTTTTTCTCACCATGTATATGTGAAATAGACTTTGATGTTTCTCTGTGTAATATATGTGTATGTATGTGGGTGTATGCAGAATGGTTATCTTTTGAGAGTTGAATGCAACAAAATGTCATTTTAATATATGCTGATTAATGTACATTTAAAGTGGCAATAAAGTATTCTTTTTTTAAAAAAATTATTTTGTCACAACAGTATAATACGCAGTGGTGGGATTCAGCCAGTTCGCACCACTTCGGGAGAACCGGTTGTTAACTTTCTGAGCAGTTTGGCAAACTGGTTGTTGGAAGAAATCATTAGGGCGGAGAACCGGTTATTAAATTACTTGAATCCCACCACTGAGTATACGCAAACATTGACATAAAACAACAACACATCATATAATCTTATATATAAGCAAAAGTATAGAATTAGAATCTATACTTTTATAGAATTTTATAGAACAGAATAGAATAGAATTCTGTTCTATTCTATTCTATTCTGTTGTTCTGCTCTGCTCTATTCTACTGTTCTGTTCTACTTTATTATGTTGTTCTACTCTATTTTGTTGCTTTTCTGTTCTGTTGTACTCTATTGTTCTATTCTATTCTATTCCAGACATTCTTCTAACTAAGCTAAACCAGCTACAGGTACCGGAACAGACTTGTAAGTGGATCACAAGCTTCCTAACAAACAGGAAGCAGCAGGTGAAGCTAAGCAAGATCACATCGAATACCTGTACAATTAGCACAGGGGCGCCCCAAGGCTGTGTGCTCTCCCCACTTCTCTTCTCTCTGTATACCAATGACTGCATCTCCAATGATCCATTTGTTAAGCTACTGAAGTTCGCAGATGACACAACAGTGATTGGTCTCATTCGAGACAATGACGAATCCGCATATAGACGAGAGGTCGAACGACTAGCCTTGTGGTGCAACCAAAACAATCTGGAACTGAACACACTCAAAACCGTAGAAATGGTGGTAGACTTTAGGAAAAACCCTTCCATACTTCCACCTCTCACAATACTTGACAACACAGTATCAACAGTAGAAACCTTCAAATTTCTGGGTTCTATCATATCGCAAGATCTCAAATGGACAGCTAACATCAAAAACATCATTAAAAAAGGACAACAAAGAATGTTCTTTCTGCGCCAACTCAGTAAGCTCAAACTGCCCAAGGAGCTGCTGATCCAATTCTACAGAGGAATTATTGAGTCTGTCATTTGCACCTCTATAACTGTCTGGTTCGGTTCTGCAACCCAACAAGAAATACACAGACTTCAGAGGATAATTAGAACTGCAGAAAAAATAATTGCTACCAACCTGCCTTCCATTGAGGACCTGTATACTGCACGAATCAAGAAGAGGGCCGTGAAAATATTTGCAGATCCCTCACATCCTGGACATAAACTGTTTCAACTCCTACCCTCAAAACGACGCTATAGAGCACTGCACACCAGAACAACTAGACACAAGAACAGTTTTTTCCCGAAGGCCATCACTCTGCTAAACAAATAATTCCCTCAACACTGTCAGACTATTTACTGAATCTGCACTACTATTAATCGTTTCATAGTTCCCATCACCAATCTCTTTCCACTTATGACTGTATGACTATAACTTGTTGCTGGCAATCCTTATGATTTATATTGATATATTGATCATCAATTGTGTTGTAAATGTTGTACCTTGATGAACGTATCTTTTCTTTTATGTACACTGAGAGCATATGCACCAAGACAAATTCCTTGTGTGTCCAATCACACTTGGCCAATAAAATTCTATTCTATTCTATTCTATTCTATTCTATTCTATTCTATTCTATTCTATTCTATTCTATTCATATGCACCAAGACAAATTCCTTGTGTGTCCAATCACACTTGGCCAATAAAAATTCTATTCTATTCTATTCTATTCTATTCTATTCTATTCTATTCTATTCTATTCTATTCTATTCTGTTGTTCTGTTCTGCTCTATTCTACTGTTCCGTTCTACTTTACTCTGTTTTGTTATTCTACTCTATTCTATTGTTGTTCTGTTCTGTTCTGCTCTACTCTATTCTGTTGTTCTGCTCTGCTCTATTTTACTGTTCTATTCTACTTTACTCTTTTATGTTGTTCTACTCTATTCTATTGTTCTGTTCTGTTGTACTCTATTGTTCTATTCTATTCTATTCTGTTGTTCTGTTCTGTTCTATTCTACTGTTCTGTTCTATTTTATTCTACTCTGTTCTGTTGTTCTACTCTATTCTATTGTTGTTCTGTTCTACTCTATTTTGTTCTGCTGTATTCTATTCTTGTTAAGCTAATCAATGCAGTTTTTAAGGGAATCATACAGTTGTTAAGTGGGGCTGGGCTTGCTTGTTGGAAGCTGGTTGGGAAAGTTACCAATGGTGATCCCACGATTGCAGGAAGCTGCAACCGCCATAAATTCATGCCATTTGCCAAGCATCCGAATTTTGATCAAGTGATTGTGGGGATGCTGTTATGGTCATTAAGTCTGAAAACTGGTCATAAGTCACTTTTTTCAGTGCCATTGTCACTTCAAACGGTCACTAAACAAATGATTGTAAATTGAGGACTATCTGCATGCATAGTTCTTGATGAATGATTGGTTGAAAGTTGCAATGGACTGCCACAAAACGTACTTATGACCTAGCTCTGACACGCATGGAGCCCAGGGAGAGGGAAAACAGCCTCTCAGAGCAGTAGTGGGTTTCAAAAATTTTTACTATCACTTCTGTGGGTGTGGCTTGGTGGGCGTGGCATGTCTTGGTGGGCGTGGCAGGGGAAGGTTACTGCAAAATCCCCATTTCATCCCGATCAGCTGGGATTCGGGAGGCGGAGAATAGATGGGGGCGGGGCCAGTCAGAATTTATACTACCAGTTCTCCGAACTACTCAAAATTTCTGCTACCGGTTCTCCAGAACTGGTCAGAACCTGCTGAAACCCACCTCTGTCCCAGAGGCTCATGGAGGGTGAAAATGGACTTATTTCCAGCCTCGATAGAGCCTCCGGAGCCCAAGGAGGTGGAAAATGGGCCCTCCACAGCTCCCAGGAGGCCAAATGCTGACTGTCACACACCCCCTGGCCACGCCCACCATGGCCACGCCCACCCAGCCAATCATTAGGACAAGAATCAGTTGTTAAATTATTTGAATCCCACCTGGTGGATGAGACGGGTGGATAAACCGACTTTTTTGATTTAGAGAAAAGACATGATCCACATTGATTAATGACTGAAAGGCATATTTTACAAAAAATGAAAAAAAAACAAAACCCAAAACACCCAGACTTGTGATTTATGACTTTTGTTGATTAAACAGGGCAGACTATAGAAAGAAAAATTATACGATGGAAAAGTCATATGTTTAGAGAGACAAGTTGAACTATGCAGGTAGTCCTCGACTTACAACGGTTCATTTAGTGACTGAAGTTAAATGGCACTGAAAAATAGTGACCTATATGACTGTTTTTCATACTTACGACCATTGCATAACGATCCTCATGGTCACGTGATCAAACTTCAGATGCTTGGCAATTGACTCATGTTTATGACGTTTGTAGTGTCCCAGAATATTTTGATCCTCCCTTTTGCGTCCTTCCGACAAGCAAAGCCAATGGGGAAACCAGATCCACTTAACGACTGCATTACTGAGTGAACAACTGCCTTGATTCACTTAACTGTGGCGAGAAAGTTTGTAAAATGGGGCAAAACTCACTTAATAAATGTCTCACTTGGCAACAGAAATTTTGGGCTCAGTTGTGTCCTATGTCCAGGACTACCTGTATTTGCTCACATTTGTTCACTTAACAACTTTTCAAAGTTATGACAGACCTCCCCAAAGTGACATTTGACCTGGTTCTGGAGTTCTGGCAGCCACACTTAACATACCAACACAGTTATGTGATTGCATTTTGAGTGCTTGGCAGCTGGGTTGCATTTAAGAGCCAAGGTAGTGCAGTGGTTAGATTGCAGCACTGCAGGCTACTTCTGCTGACTGCCAGCTGCTAGCAGTTCGGCAGTTCGAATCTCAGCGGACTCAAGGTTGACTCAGCCTTCCACCCTTCCGAGGTGGGTAAAATGAGGACCCAAATTGTTGGAGGGGGCAATAGACTGACTCTGTGAACCACTTAGAGAGGGCTGTAAAAGCCCTATGAAGCGGTATATAAGTCTAAGTGCTATTGCTCCAGCTGTTTGCAGCTTCTGGCTTTTCGCCCACCCACTGTGTAGTTGTGAGCTACCCTGTCTCTTATCTGTCAGTTCCTTTGACAGCCTCCTTTGTGCCGTTGTGAAGGAGGGAATTAATGCAGCTAGAACCACTGCCTGCTCTATTTTCATCTTGGAGGTGCCAAATGTTTTATTTAAAAAATGATTTTAAATAGTAAATAAATGTAGTGAGGGAACTCTATTTTTAAATGCTAAACCATTGACAGCCTAGGGGCTGTTGGTGCTATATCAAATTATTGCTATTAATATTTATAATATTTTATTCCCACTTTACACCTGCTTCTGGGGAAAATGCATCTTTACTTGAATCGAGGGGCAACTGGATTGCTTCCTTCTTGCTTTCCAGGCCAGGTTCATCCACCAAGGTAGATTAAAAAAGTCAAGATGTTGGCAGCATCTATTGTTATTTATTTATTTATTTATTATTTATTTTATTAAATTTTTATACCGCCCTTCTCCCGAAGGACTCAGGGCGGTGTGCAGCCAAAATAAAATACAGAATATATACAATTAAAAGAATTTAAAATGAACTATTACTAAGCGGCCGATAATTTAAAAAATTTAAAAATTTAAAATATTACTAAAACCCCAATTTAAAATCAACTATTTATGCCAGTCCTGCTTGAATGAATAAATAAATATGTTTTTAGCTCACGACGAAAGGTCCGAAGATCAGGCACTTGACGTAAGCCAAGTTATCAGATTCCTCCCCCTTCTTCTGCACATCGCAAAGGAGAGATTGTCTGTTATTCCAAATTGCGATATTAATTGAGTTGGTTTGCTACATTTATATCCTGGTTTTATTTCAGGAACTCAAGGGGACGGACGTAACAGCTCAGTTTTCTCCCGCCACAGCAACCCTGCAAGGTAGGCTGGGTTGAGAGATAAGCATTGGTCCAAAGTCATTCAGGAGCTTTTTTTTTAACGGCTGAAGGGATCTTCCACTCTAGTCCAGCCTTTCCTCACTACCCCAAACTTTTAAATTAAGAGGGAGGGATTGTGATTCCCAGGGAGCTTTTGTGAGCAGGACTCGAACCTGAGTCTCCTTACTCCTAGCTTAGCTCCTTAGCACCTACATTAGACTGGTTTTGTAACAAATGCAATGTCATACACATACACGTTGAGAACAGAACAGAATAACAGAGTTGGAAGGGACCTTGGAGGTCTTCTAGTCCAGCCCCCTGCTCAAATGGTTGTCCAATCTCTTCTTAAAATTCTTCAGTGTTGGAGCACCCCAAATTTCTGGAGGCAAGTCGTTCCACTGATTAATTGTTCTCACTGTCAGGAAATTTCTAGGTTGCTTCTCTCCTTGATTAGTTTCCATCCATTGCTGCTTCTCCTGACTTCAGATGCTTTGGAGAATAGCTTAGCGCCCTCTTCTTCGTGACAGCTCCTCAAATATTGAAAGACTATCTTGTCTTCCCTAGTCCTTCTTTTCATTAAACTAGACATACCGAGTTCCTGCAACCGTTCTTCATATGTTTTAGCCTCCAGTCCCCTAATCATCTTTGTTGCTCGTCTCTGCACTCTTTCTAGAGTCTCAACATCCTTTTTGTATTGCGGCAACCAAAACTGGATGCAACACTTCACGTGACCTTGATGCTATCCCTCTGTTCATGCAGTCTAGGATTGTGTTGGCTTTTTTGATAGCTGCAGTTAAGTCATAGCTACCTTACAATGTTGGGGAACCTTTTCGGCACCAAGTGCTGAAACGGGAGCGCCGAAAACCAGAAGGGCAGTGCCACAGCACGCGTGTGCCTGCCAGGAAGCTGAGCTTCTGGTTTCAGGCATGCACATGGGTGCCGGTCACCTGAGCTTCTGGTTTTTGGCATGCGTGCATGCGCAAAGACCAGCTGGCGCACCGGGAACCAGAAGCTCAGCTTCTCAGCACACACACGTGCGCTAAGGAGCTGTTCTTCCAATTTCAGCGCTCCCGTGCGTGTGAAGACTAGCTGGCGTGCTGGAACCAGGAACAGCAATGGGCGACAGCTGGCATTCCCAGAGTGATGGCTTTGCGTGCTACTTCCGGCACGTGTGCCACCAGTTCGCCATCACGGCAATACAGGGTAGAAGTCGGCTTACAATCATTTGTTTAGCGACCACTCAAATTTACAACAGCAGTGGAAAAAGTGACTTACAACTGATCTTCGCAGTTACAACTCTTATAGCAGCTCCCCAGTCACGTGATTAAAATTCAGGTGCTTGGTAAATAGCACGTGTTTACAATTACCGTATTTTTCAGAGTATAAGACGCACCTTAGTTTTTGAGGAGGAAAATAAGAAAAAAACTGATTGGCAAATGGATCGGCCTCTCAGAATACCCCCAATCAGCTTTTCCAGAGGTGAATTTTAGCAATAGGTTCCTTGGTTGTGAACTCTGTGCCTTGCTTTTTTTTGGCTTTTTGTTCTGACTCTGAAAGCCTCCGAAACAGCTTCAGAAAAAAAGCCTCTGAAACTCTGTTTGGGGGCTTTTTTTCTGAAGCTCTATTTGGGGGCTTTTTTTTCTGAAGCTTCATTTCTGATGCTTTTTTCAGTCCCTGAAACCTCCATTTGAGAAGCTGGGCAGGGCTACATCCAGATTTTCACCCTCTTTTTGTGGGGAAAAAGGTGCATTTTATACTCCAAAAAAATACAGTATTTATCATCCTGGAGTGATGTGATTCCTCCTTTGCAAGCAAAGTCAATGGGGAAGCCAGATTCCTTTAACAACCATGTTACTAACGGCAATGTTTCACTTAACAATTGTGGAAAGTGTAAAATTGGGCCAGATTCACTTAACAAACGTTTCACTTAGCAGCAAAAATGCTGGTGGGGGTGTCAATTGTGGTCGTAAGTCGAGGAGTACCTGTATTAGAGTGCCCGAAATCTCTTCTCATTTTTATTCTAGGTTGGCAACACATTTTTGCTTTTCATTCTAAGCATGCTTCCAAAACAAACTCTGGACAGGTTTAATTTTCTAAGAATAACGATGCGGTGCCTCCTGAGCCTTGTGTCTCTTACCCATCCTCCAATAAATATTGCTGACTCCGAGCCAAGCCCGTTTCCAGGGCTGCAACTCCAACACAGCTACATTCCTGCTCCCCCCCACCCCCAGCTGTATTTCTAATTTTAGGGAAAAGCAGCTGATCTTTCTGAATGCCCGGCACATCATCCCTGCATTTCCATTCATTTTTGCACCCTTCTTCTAACGTATGAAGAGTCCTTGGTTTGAAGAACAGCAGAATTGGAAGGGACCTTGAAGGTTTTCTAATCTAGCACCCTGCTTAGACAGGAAAACCTACAGCATTTCAGAAAAATGGTTGTCCAATCTCCTCTTAAAAACTTCCAGTGTTGGAGCATTTACAACTTCTGGAGGCAAGCTGTTCCACTGATCAATTGTTCTAACTGTCAGGAAATTTCTCCTTAGTTGCTTCTCTCCTTGATTAGTTTCCACCCATTGCTTCTTGTTCTACCCTCAGGTGCTTTGAACAGCCCGACTCCCTCTTCTTTGTGGCAACCCCTGAGAGATTGGAAGACTGCTATCATGTCACCCCCAGTCCTTCTTTTCATTAAACTAGACATACCCAGTTCGTGCAACCGTTCTTCATATGTTTTAGCCTCCAGTACCCTGATCATCCTTCCTGGGAAATTGTTAGGTGAGTCACCATGTGACCAGATCTGATTTTATGACCATTTTTACAAGTTATAAAGTGAGTCACCATGGTCTTTAAGTGAATCCAGCTTCTCCAATAGGGTTTGGTGTGTTTTTTTGGCCACAAACTGGCAAAAAAGTCATAAATTGCAATCATGTGAATGTAAAATACAGCACCTGTCATAGCAACGTGTGCCTGAATTGCAGTCACGTGGCGTATATGCAATGCAACAATATTTGATAGTTGTAAACGGGAATACACATCATAACTTACTTTTCCCAAGGCTGTTATAATTTCAGATTGTTGTTAAATGAACAGTCATAAATAGAGGATTACCTGTATAGTGTTTGTCCATTAGAGCAGTGTCTGTCAATTCCAGAAACTTTAAGATGTCTGGACTTCAACTCCCAGAATTCCTCAGCCTGCATGGCGTGGCTTCAACTGCTGGCTGGGTTATTCTGGGAGTTGGAGTCCAAAGTTGCTAAAGCTGAAAAACATTCAGATTAAGCAATTATGTTTCTGTTCCAATGAAGGGGTAAAATTGCCTACAGGAATCTTTTGCCAAATGAATGCAGGTAGTCCTTGACTTACGACCACAAGGGAGCCCCCAAATTTTTGTTGCTAAATGAGACCGTTGTTAATTTTGCCCTATTTTACAAACTTTCTCGCCACAATTATTAAGATAGGAACACCGTTGTTAAGTGAATCCAGCTTCCCCATTGACTTCGTCAGAAGGTCGCAAAAGGGATACTGCAACAGTCATAAATATGAATCAGTTGCTAAGTGTCTGAATTTTGATCACGTTACCATGGGGATGCCCGCGCATTGCATTTTGGGTGTTTGGGCGCTTTGGGCACTTGATCCAGAAAAGGTTAGCCATCCACTGTTATAGGTCATCTAGTCCAGACATCTGTTCAAGACAGGCTTCATTACAGCACCATTGTGCAGTAAGATGACCGTCCCATTTGAACACTTCCTGTAAATTCTCCATTCTTGTGGCAGTCTGTTCCTCTGGCTGACAATGCGTGCCATCAAGAAACTTCCTCTTCATGTCTAACCGGAACCACAATATTTAAGGCACTGGAATTAAGCCAAAAAACAAAATGCACAGGTACCGTATATGTGGTACCTTGCTCAACAGCAGTAACTGTGAGAGGGATCTTGGAGTCCAAGTGGACAACCATTTAGATATGAGCCAGCCGTGTGCAGCAGCTGCCAAAAAAGCCAACACAGTTCTGGGCTGCATAAACAGAGGGATAGAATCAAGATCACGTGAAGTGTTAGTGCCACTTTATAATGCCTTGGTAAGGCCACACCTGGAATATTACATTCAGTTTTGGTCGCCACGATGTAAAAAAGATGTGGAGACTCTAGAAAGAGTGCAGAGAAGAGCAACAAAGATGATTAGGGGACTGGAGGCTAGAACATATGAAAAACGGTTGCAGGAACTGGGTATGTCTAGCTTAATGAAAAGAAGGACTAGGGGAGACATGATAGCAGCCTTCCAATATCTCAGGGGTTGCCACAAAGAAGAGGGAGTCAAACTATTCTCCAAAGCACCTGGGGGTAATAATAATAATAATAATAATAATAATAATAATAATAATAATAATAATAATAATAATAATATTTTTATTTATAGACCGCCCTTCTCCCAAAGGACTCAGGGCAGTGTACAGCCACAAATAAAATACAGAAAGAAAACAACAATACAAAACTAAAAACAACCCTTATAAAACCTATTTAATTTGGCTACTTATAGATAAAAATATTCCCTCTAAAATTTACTAAAAATTTAAAAACCCATAAATCAATTTAATAATATAAAATTTAAGCGAGTCCAGCAAGACGAAATAAGTAGGTTTTAAGTTCGCGGCGGAAGGTCCTAAGGTCAGGTATTTGTCGGAGTCCAGGGGGAAGCTCGTTCCATAGGGTAGGAGCCCCCACAGAGAAGGCCCTCCCCCTGGGGGCCGCCAGCCGACATTGCTTGGCTGACGGCACCCTGAGGAGCCCCTCTCTGTGAGAGCGCACCGGTCGTTGGGAGATAGACGTTGGCAGTAGACAGTCCCGTATGTATCCCGGTCCTAAGCCATGGAGCGCTTTAAAGGTAGTAACTAACACCTTGAAGTGCAGCCGGAAGACAACAGGCAGCCAGTGCAGTCTGCGCAGGATAAGTGTTACATGGGAGCTCCGAACGGCTCCCTCAATAACCCGCGCAGCCGCATTCTGGACTAGCTGGAGTCTCCGGGTGCTCTTCAAGGGGAGCCCCATGTAGAGAGCATTGCAATAGTCCAGACGAGAGGTAACGAGAGCATGAGTGACCGTGCATAGGGCATCCCGGTCCAGGAAGGGGCGCAACTGGCGGATCAGGCGAACCTGATAGAAAGCTCTCCTGGAGACGGCTGTCAAATGGTCTTCGAAAGACAGCCGCCCATCCAGGAGCACGCCCAAGTTGCGCACCCTCTCCATCGGGGCCAATGAACAAGAACAAGAAGCAATGGGTGGAAACTAATCAAGGAGAGAAGCAACTTAGAACTAAAGAGAAATTTCCTGACAGTTAGAACAATTAATAAGTGGAACAACTTACCTGCAGAAGTTGTGAATGCTCCAACACTGGAAGTTTTTAAGAAGAGATTGGGCAACCATTTTTCTGAAATGGTGTAGGGTTTCCTGCCTGGGCAGGGGGTTGGACTAGAAGACCTCCAAGGTCCCTTCCAACTCTGTTATTATGAAACTATGGATAACACTCCTTCAGATATTTTAAGCCTCCTAACAAATTATTAGGTATGTTTGCCACCTTGAGTTATTTTTTTGAAAAATTACCAAAGCGGGACATAAATAATAAAATAAAATAATCCTTTTAATAATCTCTTATCTCCATGAAACATACCTAGTTACTTTAAGTGTTCCTTGTTGAACTCTCCAGGGAATAGGCAGTCAACCCTCAATGTACAATGAAATGAAAGTTGAAGTTACAACAGCAATCAAAAAGGCGACTCAGGAGTCATTTTTCACACTTACGACCATTCCCCGGATCATGTGACCAAAATTCAGATATTTGACAACTAACTCATATTTATGACGGTTGCAGAGGTTGCAGAGATTGGATGGTTGCAACTTTCTGACAAGCAAAATCAATGGGAAAACCTGATTCATTTATCAACCATGCTACTAACTTAACAACTATAGTGATTCACTTTAACAATTGTGGCAAGTAAAATGGCAACGTAGGACAAAATTCACTTTATAACTGTCTTGTCCTGCAATGGAAATTTGGGGCTCAGTTGTGATTGTAAGGTGAGGAACTTGAAATCTCATTGCAGTCATTAAATCAAAAAATAAAATTCCATGACTTTTTTTCCCCTCCAGCTGTTTGCTCCTCAGTCTTAGAAAAACCTCTGGTCCCAGTTGCATATTAATTTTTTGAATCATTGTATGTATCTAAATCCAGAATTTTCTAGTTTTTTAAAACATTCCTTTTAGGAGTTCTTGGTGCCTTCTGAACTTGGTTGCTTTCTTGCTGATGTTTCCTTATTTGTCTAGGTAACGTCTTGTGCTGTTTTGGCTTTTCACATTCCCAACATAAATTTGAAGTGCCTTCTACCCATCCTGTCTGTGAATGTTCAAGGTTAAAGTTCAAGCTTTAATTCTGTTTATTTATTTCTGTAGTCTAATTTTACTTGTCCGCTTGCTGCCAGCTTCTTCAGACAGGGCTATTAATCTTCTGGGAGATCAATATTGCTGTCAGGCAGGTAGAAGACGGGTGAGCTGGTGTCCAATGCAAAACCAGCCCCCTCATTTGGATGGATCGGGAGAATTGATTTGAAATACTAAGCAGAGAAACCTGAACCAGCGAATTGGTAGGGCCATCTAGTGATTTTTTTCTTTTCTTTCTTTTGACATCTATCTATCTATCTATCTATCTATCTATCTATCTATCTATCTATCTATCTATCTATCTATCTATCTATCTATCTATCTATCTATCTCACATATTTGTCATCTGTCTCATCTCTCTCTCTAACCATCTATTATGTCCCATCTCTCTCTCTCTCTACACACACACACACACACACACACATGACGAATGAGACTTCGTCGAAACGTCGCCAAGACACTTCCAATTTTACACGGGAGAAAACCCGAACAACCAAAGACATATATATATATATATATATATATATATATATATATATATATATATATATATATATATATATATATATATATATATATATTTGTTTTCTGAGGTTTTCGGTGTTTGTATGTAGGTCTTTGGTTATTCGGGTTTTCTCCGTAAAATTGGAAGTGTCTTGACGACGCTTCAAGTCTCATTCGTCATCTTCAGGCTTCAACCGTGCTTCTGGGAGCAATGTGTGATCGCAGCTGTTTCTTCCTTTTAACTGCTAGTGGGGTTTGAACTGATTGGGTGGGAGCTTGGCTGTGCTCTGATTGGATGGGGTTTTTGTGCTCTGATTGGCTGGGGTGTGTCCTGTTTGGGTGGGGGCTTGGTTGTGCTCAGATTAGTCTGAGTTGCAGGGGATTTGAGCTGGTGAGCTGCACTGCTGCTGTTTGGCTTTTCACATTCCCAACATAAATTTGAAGTGCCTTCTACCCATCCTGTCTGTGAATGTTCAAGGTTAAAGTTCAAGCTTTAATTCTGTTTATTTATTTCTGTAGTCTAATTTTACTTGTCCGCTTGCTGCCAGCTTCTTCAGACAGGGCTATTAATCTTCTGGGAGATCAATATTGCTGTCAGGCAGGTAGAAGACGGGTGAGCTGGTGTCCAATGCAAAACCAACCCCCTCATTCGGATGGATCGGGAGAATTGATTTGAAATACTAAGCAGAGAAACCTGAACCAGCGAATTGGTAGGGCCATCTAGTGATTTTTTTCTTTTCTTTCTTTTGACATCTATCTATCTATCTATCTATCTATCTATCTATCTATCTATCTATCTATCTATCTATCTATCTATCTATCTATCTATCTTTCTCTATCACATATTTGTCATCTGTCTCATCTCTCTCTCTAACCATCTATTATGTCCCATCTCTCTCTCTCTCTACACACACACACACACACACATGACGAATGAGACTTCGTCGAAACGTCGCCAAGACACTTCCAATTTTACACGGGAGAAAACCCGAACAACCAAGACATATATATATATATATATATATATATATATATATATATATATATATATATATATATATATATATATATATATATATTTGTTTTCTGAGGTTTTCATGGTGTTTGTATGTAGGTCTTTGGTTATTCGGTTTTCTCCGTAAAATTGGAAGTGTCTTGGCGACGTTTCAAGTCTCATTCGTCATCTTCAGGCTTCAACCGTGCTTTTGGGAGCAATGTGTGATTGCAGCTGTTTCTTCCTTTTTAACTACTAGTGGGGGTTTGAACTGATTGGGTGGGAGCTTGGCTGTGCTCTGATTGGCTGGGGTTTTTTTGTGCTCTGATTGGCTGGGGGTGTGTCCTGTTTGGGTGGGGGCTTGGTTGTGCTCAGATTAGTCTGAGTTGCAGGGGGATTTGAGCTGGTGAGCTGCACTGCTGCTGTTTGGCTTCGTGTTTGTGGTCGTGCTACATCTTCATAGTGGGTGTCAGTCTGCTGCATGTATGGATTGGAGGGGTTTGAAATGGCTAATGTTGCAGCTGCGGTCTGGCTTCTGGTCCTTGGTCATGCATCCTGATCAGTGTGGGTTTGGGTCTGCTTTCTGGGTGGATGTGTGGTGGTGACATCCTGTGTGGATCTCGTGAGTGTGGGTCTGGTGTCATTCCTCATGTTAAGGACTCGTTTGTCAATAAGGGCGGGTTTCCAAATGGCTGGTAGGCGGGAGGTATCATCTCGTTTGTTCATGCTGTGTGGGCGTTTTTCTATCTCGATGACGAATGAGACTTCGTCGAAACGTCGCCAAGACACTTCCAATTTTACGCGGGAGAAAACTTGAATAACCAAAGACCTACATATATATATATATATATATAGAGAGAGAGAGAGAGGGAGGGAGGGAGGGAGGAAGAGAGGGGGGAGGGAGGGAGAGGGAGGGAGAGTTATGTGATCAAAATTTTAGGTGCTTGACAATTGACTCATATATATGATGGTTCCAGTATCCCAGGATCGCGTACTCCTTCTGACAACCAAAGGCAATGGGGAAGTCAGATGCATTTTACAACCTTGATTCACTTATCAACTGTGGCAAGAAAGGTCGTACAATGGGGCAACTGTCTTGCTTAGCAGTTGAAATCTGGAGCTCAGTTGTGGCCATAGGTTGAGAATTACTGTATTAAAAAGTTGTTGATATTCTAGAAAAAGTGTGCAGAGAAGAGCAAGAACTATGATTAGGGGAATGGAGGCTAAAACAAACAAAGAACAATTGCAGGAATTTAGTATGTTTAGTTTGATGAAAAGAAGGACTAAAGGAGAAATGATAGCAGTCTTCCAATATCTGACAGGGGGGCAGAGGTCGTCCTCGAGGCGCCTCACTTGTGGGGTGCCCCAGGGGTCGATTCTCTCGCCTACCCTGTTCAACATCTATATGAAGCCGCTGGGCGAGGTCATCAGTGGTTTCGGGGTGAGTTATCATCTGTACGCTGATGGCATCCAGCTGTACTTTTCCACCCCGGACCACCCCAACGAAGCGGTCGAAGTGCTGTCCCGGTGTTTGGAGGCTGTACGAGTCTGGATGGGGAGAAACAGACTCAAGCTCAATCCCTCCAAGACAGAGTGGCTGTGGATGTCGGCACCCCGGTACAGTCAGCTGTATCCGCAGCTGACTGTTGGGGGCGAGTTAGTGGCCCCAAAGGAGGTGGTTCGCAACTTGGGCATCCTCCTGGATGGACGGCTGTCCTTTGATGAACATCTGGCAGCCGTCTCCAGGAGGGCCTTTTACCAAGTTTGCTTGGTCCGCCAGTTGCGTCCCTTCCTTGACCGGGATGCCTTATGCACGGTCACTCACGCTCTGGTTACATCTAGGTTGGATTACTGCAACGCTCTCTACATGGGGCTGCCCTTGAGGTGCACCCGGAGGCTACAGTTAGTCCAGAATGCGGCTGCGCGAGTAGTAATGGGAGCCGCTCGTGGCTCCCACGTGACATCACTACTCCGTAGTCTGCACTGGCTTCCTGTGGTTTTTCGGGTGCGCTTCAAGATTTTGGTTACCACCTTTAAAGCGCTCCATGGCTTAGGACCCGGGTACTTACGGGACCGCCTGCTGTTACCCTTTGCCTCCCACCGACCCGTACGCTCTCACAGAGAGGGTCTTCTCAGGGTGCCGTCCGCCAAACAGTGTCGGCTGGCGGCCCCAGGAGTAGGGCCTTCTCTGTGGGGGCAGCGACGCTCTGGAATGAACTTCCCCCTGGCCTACTTCAAGTGCCTGATCTTCGGATCTTCCATCATGAGAAAACACATCTATTTATTCAAGCGGGACTGGCATAATAATGTAGAATTTTAAATTTGGGGTTTATTAATATTTAAAAATTTTAAAATCTAAATTTTAATTTATCGGCCTTTATAATTTGCTTTGTTTTAAATGTTGTTTTAATTGTATATATTTTGTTTTATCGCTGGCTGTACACCGCCCTGAGTCCTTCGGGAGAAGGGCGGTATAAAAATTTAATAAATAAATAAATAAATAAAATCTTAGGGGCTGCCACAAAGAAGAGGGAGTCAAGCTATTCTCCAAAGCACCTGAGGGTAGAACAAGAAGCAATGGCTGGAAACTAATCAAGGAGAGAAGCAACCTAGAACTAAGGAGAAATTTCCTGACAGTTAGAACAATTAATCAGTGGAACGACTTGCCTGCAGAAGTTGTGAATGCTCCAACACTGGAAACTTTTAAGAAAATGTTGGACAGCCATTTTTCTGAAATGGTGTAGGGTTTCCTGCCTGGGCAGGGGGTTGGACTAGAAGACCTCCAAGGTCCCTTCCAACTTTGTTATTTTTTAAATTCTGTTGTAACTCCAATGTCTATACATCTAACCTTTTCCAGAAACAAGACCCAAAGATTTATAAAAAATTGGAGACTTATGGAAGAGGAGCATTTTCGGACAAATGAAAAAGACAGCTTTGACATTGTGTCCTTTTTCTTTTTCTTTTGCAGAAGTTGGTGATTGCATTGCAAATTTATCTCTGGGACATCTGGTGGCCCTAAAAAGCAGATGTGACATTGACCTTTAGTAGCCTCTCATCTGCAATGGTTTTTGTGTTTCCCTGGGCACTCGATGTGTTTGTCTTTAGAAGTCAGACATAACCCACACTGCACATTCGCCGAACTCTGACTGAGTCCATCAGATGAATATATTTGCAACTAGTAAAAAAATATTGGAGTAGGATTCACACCTTAATGCAGAAGATTCTCAAAGTGA
Source organism: Ahaetulla prasina (assembly GCF_028640845.1). Classification (NCBI taxonomy): domain Eukaryota; kingdom Metazoa; phylum Chordata; class Lepidosauria; order Squamata; family Colubridae; genus Ahaetulla; species Ahaetulla prasina. The sequence goes on along the minus strand of NC_080542.1, from coordinate 144,058,705 downwards.
ATATAAAGAGAAAACCAGAAACTTTTCTTTTAGACTTGGGGGGCGGGGAAATTAGAACTTTGATGTTATACATATTGAAGGCTTAGTTTATGCACAAAATATGAAGGACACGTTGATTCCCACAATGGATAAATGGTTGCAAAAGTTGATGGAGTTCGCAGAGATGGTTAAAATTAGCTGCTTTGATTAAAGAAAAAAATACAATTACTTTTGTTTCTACTTGGAAACTGCTTTTGGACTTTGTGCTTGAAGTGGAAAAAGAATTGAAACCTTTATTTTGGGTTTTTCCGACTAAATAGGTTTGTGGTTGTAGAAATGGCTAGTTTATACTATTATGTAAAAGCAAAACGTTGAGGCTTAATGTTATTATCTTATTCTATTGCACCAAAGGGTATTGGAAGTCAATGCCTTTTCTTTTTTCTTTCCCCTAAACTCTCCCCTTCCTTTATTTTCCTACTATTTTCTTTTATATTTTTGTATTTTATTGTTATAACTAATAAACAAAGAATATATTTGCAAACTGATAATGTTCCTGTATATTTCACAGCATGTACAGTTAGTTCTCAACATACCCGAGACCAAAATTTCTGTTACCAATTACTAAGTGAGACAGAAGTACTGTATTAAGTGAATTTTGCCCCTTATTTCTTGCTACAGTTGTTAAGTGAATCACTCCAGTTGTTAAGTGAGCAACATAGTTGTAAAGTGAATTACATTCTTCTCCATCGATTTTTGCTTGTCAGGAGGTTGCAAAAGTTAAGCACATGACCTCTGGGACACTGCAACCGTCATATATTTATATCAGTTGCCAAGAGCCTGAATTTTAATCAGATGACTATGGGGATGTTGCAATGGTTGTAAGTATGAAAAATAGTCATGTCACTTTTTTCTGTGCCGTGGTAACTTTGAATGGTCACTAAACAAATGGCTGTAAGTCAAGGACTCCCTTTATTTAAATATGAACTACAGCTGGTCAGTTGGTGTTGGCAAATAGCAAAATGTCAAAATTTAGTGCCTTGGGGCCAAAATGAGCTGCTGGCAAAGAATTTTCACTGTTTTTGGAAGCTTTGGGAGAAACCAGATTATGTTTTAAGTAGCTTGTTCTTTTTTCTTTTTGGAAGATGATTTGCAAAGAAGAATAAAATGAGCGATGGCAAATAATTGCCCCAAATCCTTTTCTAATGAATAAAAAGAACAAAATATTTATAATTGTTAAATGGAGAATGAATGTGTTGGAACATTTGGTACGATTGTTTGAGATTCTGGAAAAGAATTAAGTATCTGATAATGGTGCATCAGTGAATTCTGCTTGTTATATCTAGGATTTGTGTGTGTGTGTATTAAAAAGTTTAAAATTACAGATGGTCCTTTACTTATATGACATTCATTTAGTGACTGAAGTTAAAATGACATTAAAAAACGGACTTATGATCAGTCATCATACTTACCACTTTAGCAGCATTCCCATGGTCACATGATCAAAACTTGGGCACAACATGTATGCTTGCTGGATTCCTGGGTCATGTGATCACCATTTGTGACCTTCCCAGCCAGTTTCCCACAAGCAAAGTCAATGAGGAAAGCCATATTTGCTTAACAACCATGTGATTCACTTAACAACAGCTATGGCCAAAAAAAGATCATAAAAGGGGGCAAAACTCACTTAACAACCACCTTGCTTAGCATCATAAATTTTGAGCTCAGTTACGAGTCAAGGACTACTTGTATATATATATTTTTGTTGACATTTGAATGTCGTATGCAGGTTGTCCTCGACTTAAGACTGCAATGGAGCTCAAAATTTATGTTGCTAAATGAGACATTTGTTAAGTGAGTTTTGTCCCATTTTATGTCCTTTCTTGGCACAGTTCCTTAGGGAATCACTGCAGTTGTTAAATTAGTAACACGGTTGTTAAGTGAATCTGATTTCTCCATTGACGTTGCTGGTCAGAAGGTCACAAAAGGTAATGACAGAACCCCTGGGACATTGCAAGCCATCATAAATGTGAGTCAATTGCTAACTGTCTGAATTTTGACCACATGTCTATGGGGATGGCGCAATAGTTGTAAAATGGTCTTAAGTCACTTTTTCGTTGATGTTGTAACTTTGAACAGCTAAATGAATTGTTGTAAGTCGAGGACTACCAGTATAATATTTTTACATCATTCTGTGTATGCTGTTACACTTTCCTCTAGCTTGAATTAGCATGGATCCCTCCTTCTCTTCCAGTTTTTTCAATAAGATCTTAATAGATTTCTACAAGGCCAAAGGTCAAGAGCTTGCACCCTAAATTGGAGGGTCATCGGTCCCTGGGGCTTTCTTTTGCAGACCCGCAAAGGTCCTTGCTGGAATTTAGCATAGTTCTCAAAATCCACTGATGTCGCCTGTCCTTTGGATGCTTTTACAAATTAAAGGGGGAAATGTGGGAAGAAGAGCCATCGGATTTTTAATAGGGTCAGGATGACTTTGTTGAAATGTTTCCCTATTCTCTGAAGTTTTAACTCTCCTGAAATATTATGTGTGGGAAGCACTAAAGCAGTGGTCACCAGCTGGTGGTCCGTGGACCACTGGTGGCCCATGACAAAATTTTGGTGGTCCCCAGAAAAATTATTTGCATTTTTTTTATATTGCACTAAATCAGGGGTCCTCAAACTAGGGCCTCTGGGACGGATACATGCAATGAATGTTTATGTTGCTGCAAAGAGTCTCCCACTTCGGGATCTTTTTGTGTGGGTCAAAGCGGGGCAGAAATTCCAACTTGGGGTCCCTTTCAGCCTCCTGGTGTGGGGCTTTTGGGGAAGGCTGGAGGGAAGTGCCACTGGTGGCGAAGAGCTGGAGGGCCTTTTTCCAGTGGGAACTGCATCATGGCCTGGAACTGGCAGACCATCTCAGCCCACTGAGCCGCCAGGTGCCGGTACCTGGCCTTGTACTCCTGCAGGTCTTCCCTCTGTTTGGAAAGCCTATGCTCCTAGTCCTCAGTGAGGTGCTTCTGCTGAGCCTCCTTCTCGGCCAGATCCAATTTGAACTGAGCTGTTTTTCCAACTCTTTCTCCTGGTGGCTGCTTAGCTCCAGCAACTGCTTCCCATTGGGGCTCTACAGAGCCCGGGCAGGCAGGCGAGGAGTGGTTGGGAGGAGAGGGGAGGGACGAGTAGAGGCTGGCGAGGTGCCCCTCGACGTGAGTGACATTGAGTTGGCCACACCCACCCAGTCACATGACCATCTTGCTACACCCACCCAGCCGGTCATTAGGCAGATCATATTAGTGGTCCATGTGATTTAAAATTATAAATTTAGAGATCCCTGAGATCCGAAAGATTGGTGACCCCTGCACTAAAAGGATTGCTCACACAGGCAAACAGCTGTGTTTCCAGCTGTGGCTAATTCAAAGAAAGCTGGGTGCCAAATTCACTGGAGAGAATTTGGCACCACAAACCTTGGCAAATTCATTTGTTTTGGGGGTAGTCGTTTATTAATTCTGACTCCTCCTCCTCCTCCTCCTTTTCTGTCTTCTACTTTTCCTTCATGTCTATCTCCTCCTCTTCCCCCTCCTCCTTCTCTCTTTTGCTTCTTCTTCTTCCTCCCTCTCCTTCCCCGCTGTTCTCTAAATCTCTTTCAGTTCTTCATCCGTAAATATTTTATTTCTGGTAATTAATCCCCTTTCATCCGCTAATTGTTCTTCGGTGATATTTGAGTGGCTAAATCCATTTCCAGCGTTCAAAGTTAATGTTGTTTACATTCACTTTAAGTTCCCCTGCTTCATTGATTCCGTTTTATAATTACACACCATAATGGTGTGTAACTTTTGTTTTCACCTGTGGATGTTGTTATTTGAGGAATTCTACAGGCCTAGGTCTCGTTGCAGAGCCCTGTTGCCTGCTTGTTATCTTAACATCTGACCTTGTTGTCCCAGGAGGTTACCAATGCAATTCAGATAGTCCTCGAACCTGTTTCATTTTATGACCTTTCCTGCCACAATTATGAAGTGAATCACTGCAGATTTTAAAGTTAGCAACACGGTTGTTAAGTGAATCTGGCTTCCTCATTGACTTTGCTTGTCGGAAGGTTGCAAAAGGGGATCACATGTCCCCTGGGACACTGAAACCGTCATAAATATGAACCTGTTGCCAAGCATCCGAATTTTGTTCATGTGACCATGGGGATGCCTCAAAGGTCGTAAGTGTGAAAAATGGTTATTTTGTCCTTTTTTAAAGCACCATTATGAAACTTCAAATGGTCACTAAACGAATGTAGGTTGAAGAATACCCTATGTAATATTCTTTTTTTCCCCTATTTTCTCACTAGGTTGATAGTTTTGCCCTAAGATGTGTCTGGTGTAGCTCAATGAAGGAGATGGGTTGGTTAAAAGTTTGATTTGTAAACAAACAAACAAACAAACAAATAAATAACTCTCAAAAACTCACTAGAATATCATAAGCCCACTAAAAATCACAAGTGGCATCCATAGATATTGTTTTATTAATATATTAATATTGTGTGAATATCTACAATTAGATGCCAGTCTAATCTTGGTAGAAGCTTAATGACTCAAGTCTTAACCGAGACTTAAAATTATTAAAGTAGCATCACAGAACGTAGGCAGTTCCAAGCTATTTGTGTGTGTGTTTGTGTGTGTGTGTGTGTGTGTGTGTGTGTGTAAAATTAGGGTGTTCAGCAGATGTGGCTTTCTGGAGAACTGGTAGTGGAAATTTTGAGTAGTTTGGAGAACCGGTAGCGGAAATTCTGACTGGCCCTGTCCCCATCTATTCTCTGCCCCCCAAGTCCCAGCTAATTGGGAGGAAATGGGGATTTTGCAGTATCCTTCTCCCAGGAGTGGGGTGGGAATGGAGATTTTACAGTATCCTTCCCCTGCCATGCCCACCAAGCCACTCCCACCAAGCCCACTACCACAGAACCAGTAGTAAAAAAATTTGAAACCCACCACTGGTGTTCAGGTATGATAAATTTGGAATCCCTTTAGATCTCATATTATGATTGGTATAACCATCGTTGCACCTTTCTTTTTCCATCAGCGTTCATCTATATCATTCCACCCCCACCCCCCGCAATTGTTCCCCACCACCACAATCCAAACATTTCCTGAAAAGCAAAATCAATGAACCAGACTTTATTTTTTTGAATAATTGTTATACGAGGAAACTACCAGCTTTCCTTTCCTCCTCCTATCCTTTAGAATCGTGTCATTCAGGTCATGCTTCTAAGAACCAACCCTTTATTCTCAAACTTTCCTGGGATTTTTCTCTCGGGAGAATGTCAGGATAAAAATATTCCACAAGAGTCAATAAAAATTAGATTCTATTTATTGAGTGAGGCTGAGGCTAAAATTCCTGCCCGAAGGAAATAAATGTATATAGAGACATGCTGCTTTGTGCTTGGAGTAAACCTTTTAGATACTGCTTGCCAGCAAGAATAGCAGCACCAGGTGTTCAAATGGGACTCTGCAACCTCTTACTCAGCATTCAGAGGGGAGTAAGAGAAGCTGACAGATGGTATTCAGCATCCTCCAGTTACTTGATAGATGTGGAGGTCGTTGGCAAGTAGGCTGGACTGGATCTGTTCCACTTCTTTGCTGCTTCAGGGAAGATACAATGGAGTCTATTCAAGGTGTTATGAAAGATGGCTCTAACCAGATTCCCATGCTTTGAAATATCCCGTTACTTGGGGAAGTCCTTGGAAAGAACAACAACTTTCTATATGGACCTCTCCAAGGTCCTGAAGCAACCCAGGCTACATAGATGCTTATGCCTGTCTTTCTATATACTGCTTTGGACCCTTCTGCCTCACTGTGGGGTCATTTCTCTCCGATTCTGTGGAGTTATCTAAGCTCCAGTGCTCTCTGGGAGAATTTACGCCATTTTCCTGCATGCTATCCGAGGCTGAACTTAGCCTAGGATTCAACATTGGCACTCAGAATGTAATTTCGGAAAGCTTGATTTAAGCCAGAGAAAGAAAAAGGCAAATATTTTGGTGGGTAGAAAACAGAACTGGAAGGCTGGAATATAATTCAAAGACAAAACCGATCCGACACAATTGAATGAATAGCGCCATCATAAATCAGATTAAGATTCAAGTACAGAATTTATGTGTGGGCAGGTAGATAGATGGATACATAAGATAGATGGTAGATAGATGATACAGATAGCATTATAATGGCACTTAAAAAATGACTTATTATGAGTCCTTGTACTTTGGACCTTTGCATTTCCATGGTCACATAATCAAAATTCAGATGCTTGGTTACCGGCATGTATCAATTATTGTTGCAGCATCTGGGATAATAGGATTGCCATTATCAATGGGAGGAAGCTGGATTCATTTAATGTGATCCATTCAGCGATGCAGTTAACAACTATGACATAAAATCGGATGCATTCACTAACTTGGTTAGCAATGGAAATTTTGATCCTCGAGGTAGTCCTCAACTTACGACCAATCTTTAAACTTGAAATTGTTACAACATCCCCATGGATCCCCGGTTAGTGTCCCTTCTCATGTGATCGCCATTTGTGACCTTCCCAGCCAGTTTCTGACAAGGAAAGTCAATTTCCTGGTCAGCCTGGTCCGCCAATTGCGCCCCTTTCTAGACCGGGATGCCTTATGCACGGTCACTCACGCCCTCGTCACTTCTTGCCTGGATTACTGTAACGCTCTCTACATGGGGCTCCCCTTGAGGTGCACCTGGAGACTTCAGTTAGTTCAGAATGCAGCCGCACGGGTGATAGAGGGAGCCACTCGTGGCTCCCATATAACACCGATCCTGCGCAGGCTGCACTGGCTACCTGTGGTTTTCCGAGTGCACTTCAAGGTGCTGGTTACCACCTTTAAAGCGCTCCATAGCATAGGACCGGGATATCTTCGGGACCGCCTTCTGTTACCACATGCCTCCCACCGACCGGTACGCTCCCATAGAGAGGGTCTTCTTAGGGTGCCGTCAGCCAAACAGTGTACGCTGGCGACCCCCAGGGGGAGAGCCTTCTCTGTGGGGGCACCTACTCTCTGGAATGAGCTTCCCCCAGGACTTCAACAACTTCCTGACCTCCGGATTTTTCGCCGCAAGCTTAAGACATATCTATTCTTCCGAGCAGGACTGGCTTAAATAGGGTTTTTTAAACATGGATTTTATTGGGGTTTATTTTACATTTTGTATTGTATTTTAAATTTAGGCTATATTGAATAAGTTTTTTAAATAGTGTTTTTATTGTAATGTATTGTATTATTTTATCTGCCTGTTCACCGCCCCAAGTCCTTCGGGAGAAGGGCGGTATAAAAATTAAATTATTATTAATGGGAGAAGCCACTCAATGACTGCAGTGATTCATTTAACCACTATGCCAAAACAATCATAAAATCAGGCGTGGCTCACTTAAAAACTTGCCTTGATTAGCAATGGGAAATCTTGCCACAATTGTGGTCATAGGTCGAGGATTACCTGTACAGGTAGTCCTCGATTTATGATCAGAATTGAGCCCAGCATTCTGTTGTTGCTGAGTGAAACATTCGCTAGGCGAGTTTTGCCTCATTTTACGACCTCCCTTGCCACAGTTGTTAAGTGAATCACTGCAATTGTTATGTTAGTAACACGGTTGTTAAGTGAGTCTGGCTTTCCCATCGGCTTTGCTAGTCAGAAGGTCACAAAAGGGGATCATGTGACCCCGGGATACTGCAACCGTCATAAATATGAAATCCTTGCTAAGCCTTTGAATATCGATCACGTGATCGCAGGGGTGCTGCAACGGTTGTGTGAAAAACGGTTGTAAGTCACTTTTTTCGGTGCTGTTGTAATTTTGAACGGTCACTAAATGAACTATTGTAAATTGAGGACTACCCGTGTTGGATGTGTCTTTAAGCATATCACTTGTTTATAACTTAACTTTTTTGTGAGATGAATATCAGATCTGCTCATACGTTGCCAGTTGAATTCTCTCCTCCTTCTTATTCACACTGTTTTATTAACTGTTTATCATTCTGCAGACTTTTGATTTAATTCCGAAGTAGACAGCCAAGCCACATATTTTCCTGCAGGACTTTCTGTCCTGAGATAATATTTATGCAACGTGCTAGTATAATGTTAGCCTTTCGTCTTTGTTCTACCTGCCTCCTTTATTGTATAAAGCAACACTTTGTACTTCGTTATTGCTACTCACGGAAAAGGAAGATAATTCACAGGCAAAATCATAGATCAAATTGGGTCAGAGATTTTATTTCCCTTAATTACCACTTCAGGGGAAATCATATGGATGTGCTTTCAAAGACGGACCCAGATGGTGCAAGGGTATGCGGAAAAGGTAGGGCTTCTCTTAGTTAAGTTTTTATTTCCTCTCCAACGAAAGATGTACAATACATATATATATTTTTAAAAAGGAACGGATTAAACAAGGAAAGTGAAAATGAAAAAGGGAAAAATATTGTCCCATTAAATAAACATGTTAGGGCAGCGGTTCTCAACCTGTGGGTCGCGACCCTGTTGGGGGTCGAATGACGATTTGCCAGGGGTCGCCTAAGACCATCGGAAATATGGGAAGTATACTTGCGAGTCGAAGAATCGCGCTCCAATGGTTGATTCCACAAGCCAGCTGCAGGCTCTTCAAATTGCTAGCCGAATTCGGCTTCAGGCGCGATGAATTAAAAAAGAGAGAAATCTTTGCTCTGATGTCTCCCTCTCAAGCCAGCTGCAATCACTCCCAATCGCTAGCCTAATCTGGCTTCAGGCGCCATAAACTTAATAGGGGAGGAGTCTCCGCTTTAATGCCTCCGTCCTCAAGGCAATCGCAAGCAGTTCAGATCGCTAGCCAATACGGCTTCAGGCGCGATAAATTCAAAATGAAAATAATTTTACGGTTGGGGTCACCACATCGTGGGGAATTGTATTAAAGGGGTCGCAGCACTATAAAGGTTGAGAACCACTGTGTTAGGAGGTCTAGTGAGTTTTGCAATTTCTTTATTTTACTAGTTTTACAAATAATTCAGGATGGCAAATATATCCTACACATTTTCCTAATTCAAATTTTCCTATTTTACCCACAACAATAACTCTGTGAGGTAGGATGGGCTGTGAGAGTGATTGGCCTAAAGTCATCCAGGTGGCTTTTATGGCTAAAGAAGGACTAGATCTCACAGTCTCCTGGTGATTGGTCCAAAGTCACCCAGCTAGTTTTCATGCCTTAAAGAGGGACTAGAACCGTCTCCTGGTGATTGGGTCCAAAGTCATATAGCTGGCTTTCATGGCTAAGGCAGGACTAAAAGTCCCCGTCTCCTGGTAATTGGCCCAAAGTCACTCAGCCGCATTTTGTGCCTAAGGCAGAACTAGAACTCACCATCTCCTGGTGATTGGCCTAAAGTCCTCAAAATGGCTTTCATGACGATGGAACTAGAACTCTCTATCTCTGCTTTCTAGCCTGGTGCCTTAACCATTAGATTACAGGTAACACTAATTACAGGTAATCCTCAAGTTATGAACATAGTGGAACCTGCCCATTATGGTCAAAAGCTGTAAGGGAGGGACATTCTGGGTCCCAAGTCCTCTTTTTCAGATAGGTGGTAAACAGTGAATGGTCACTAAGTGAATGGTTGTAAGTCAAGGACTACCTGCAGGCAATCTTAGAGCAGACACCTTGGAAGCAATGGATCTCTTATTAAGAGAAAGAGCATACGTGTTCTGTCCTCGCACCTCACATAGAAAGATACACGAGCAAACGACGTCTACCAGTAATTTATTTTTACAAGCCGACCTGAATCCCTTTAGCAGATAAAAGTGCTGGCAGCTACTTTCTGAATGCCTGCCAAGTTTCTTATCACCTCTAGTAACAGGAGTCAGCGTATCTGTAGTCCGTTGCTGGAGCAACCAAGAGTTCAAAGAGTAGTCAGAAGTCATTCACAAAGTCGAAGCCTTAATTCCGACAAATATCCCATCCAAAACTCAGGATATGCAGTTTTTGTCCATCATAGAGCCTGCAGAGCAACCCCACCCACTTTTATCCCCTGTGGGGCGTGGTTCAGTGACTCAGCAATCTCTGGCCCTTCCACACCTCTTCCTTTGCTGTGCACGCCTCTCTCTCCGAAGCTGCCTGGGATCAATCCAAGATTGATCTTCATCACTCCCTATTAGTGGGTGCTCCGACATGCCTTCCTCCTGACCTTCAGCTGGAACCTGAGGCGTTGCCAGAAAGGAGGATCCTGGAGAGGGAGGCTTTGTCAGCTCCTCCCCATCACTTTCAGAGTCATCTTCCTCCGTGAGGACAGGCTTGGGAGCCGGAGTCACAATAAGGAAGAGATGTTGTAAACCAGAAATGTCTCCAATCTTTGCAGCTTGGTGGCCTGGATAGGAGTGGAGGGGGGGGCACGGAGAGGGTAGTTGGGCCATATGAGTGGCAGCGCCCAAATTTCTGTTGCTAAGCAGGACAGTTGTTAAGTGAAAAGTACCCTATTTTTTGATCTTTTTGCTACAATGATTAAGAGATTTACTGCAGGTATTAATCAAACCATACCGTTAAGTGAATTTGGCTCCCCCCCCCACCCCGGTTGACTTTGCTTGTTGGAAACCAGCTGGGAAAGCTACAAATAGCGATCACGTGACCCTGGGAAAGTGCAGCTGTCATAAGTACACGCCAGTTGCCAAGCTTCTGAACTTTGATCATGTGACCACCGCTATGATGCAACGGTTGTGTGAAAGCTGGTCATAAATCACTTTTCCCACTGCCGTTGTAACTTCAAATGGTTACTAAGCAAGTGGTTGTAAGCTGAGGACTAGCTGTACTTCAGCAAGGGTTTCTGTAGAAATGGTTAATTTACAGAGAGAAACAAAGCCCTTTGTGAAGCAGATCAAAGAAGCCATAATTACTGAGTCACTTCTGTTTGTCTCTGGTTGATGGAGATTTTTTTTTAACCTCCTTAAGACTTGAACTTCCAGAATTCCCCAGCCAGCATGCTCTCTTTTCTTTTTCCTTCGTTTCTCAGAGGGTGAGTAGGTTTTGCAAAAGGAAGAAAAATCATAAGATTTGCGGATTTGGATTTTTTTATTTCCTAGCAAAAAATAGCTGAGAGCAGAGCTGGACCTGGCATTCTCCATTTTTCTTAAGCATCGCAACAGGAGTGAAGTGACTTTGACCTCTTTGTGAAGTGTTGCTGGAGAGAAAAACACGGAGATAAAACACACTGACAAACCATTTAAGAGAGAGAAATAAAAAGAAACGAAAAAAGAAACAAAAAGACCAAAACACAACCTCTTCAGAAACCAACTCCCAGATAAGCAGCGATTAATACCAGACAAAGAATCAACTAGAAAACAGTACCTTAACCAAGGAAATTACCAAGGAGAAAACTACATATCCAGCAACATGGGCAGGGCCAGATATTGCATATAAAGAGGGGAGAAATCCTCATTAGCACTGAGGATGTTACCTAGTTTAGTAATGAGATGTCTGCAAGAAAACAACCAAGCTCAGAGAACACCAAGGACCCCAGAGCTGATATTGTCTTCCTTCTCCTCCTCTCCATAAACCCCACTCCCTTCCAGCAATGATGGTATCACATAGTTGGGTCACGAAATGTCTGCACGAAAACAAGCAAGACCGCACTAGGAACTCTACATCTACTGTCCAAGAATCCAAGAAAAGCAAAAGTCTTAGCTCACCAGATGTTTAATGTACTATTTTATGTTTTTAAGTTTTTCCTACCAGAGCATTCAAAATAAAAATTATTTTTTTAGAAGTGGCAATGGATATGTCGAAGTATTGAATAACATCTGACTTTTAGGTTCAACCAGACTTAACACTTGGTAGAGCACTCCTTTAATAAAATATTCAAACAGAATATAGAATAACAGAATTGGAAGGAACCTTGTTGTTCCTAGTCGCGAAGTTGTGTCTGACCCATCATGACCCCATAGACAACGTTCCTCCAGGACTTCCTGTCCTCTACAGAGGTGGGTTTCAGCAGGTTCTGACCAGTTCTGGAAAAACCGGTAGCGGACATTTTGAGTCGTTCGGAGAACCGGTAGTAAAAATTCTGACTGGCCCCGTCTCCATCTGTTCTCTGCCTCCCAAAGAGCACCAGCGTGCCTACCATTCCTGTCCTATTGTTTCCCTTCATTATATCCAATTAATATAGTTATTACATACCCATACTTATATATATGCTTATATATTGTATAGCTATTTCATGCTTACGCTTATATATACTGTGTGACTAAATAAATAAATAAATAAATAAATAAATAAATAATAAAAATTGTTCTGTCAGGAAATTTCTCCTTAGTTTTAGGTTGCTTTTCCCCTTCTCAGGTTTCCCTCTATTACTTCTTGTTCTACCTTCGGGTGCTTTGGAGAATAGGTTGGCCCAGGGGTGAAATCAAGCTGGCTCTATCCAGCTCGGGCAAACCGGTAGTAGCGGTTGCGGGAGGCTCCACCCACCTGTGCAGACATCATGACGTCGCTTTTTTGTGACATTTTAAGCCTCTGCGCATGCGCAGAAGGCTTTGTACATGCGCAGACGTTGGCATGTGCACATTGGCGAACTGGTAGAAAAGGTAAGTAAGTTTCATTCCTGGGTTGGCCCCTTCTTCTTTGGGGCAGCCCCTCAAATATTGGAAAACTGCTATCGTATCCTCCCTAGTCTTTCTCTTCGTTAGACTAGACATAGTAATTCTCTCAATCGTCATTATGCCATGATAAGTCTCCACCTGTAAAAATTAGATGTTCAGGCCATGGTCTGATGGAAACGAAAGCTGGACTTTGAAGAAGCACAAGAGGAAGAGGAATGATACTTCTGGTCCCTGAGACCATATGCTCCAAAGACAAATTCCTTGTGTGTCCAATCACACTTGGCCGGTAAAGAATTCTATTCTATTCTATTCTCAAATTGGAGAAGCCTCCTGAGAATCCAAGTCTGTTTGGGCATCCTCAAAGGAATGCCAAGAAATTGTTCTGTCCTCCTTCGCCTCCGTCCGAGTGATGGCTTAATTAGCCGGCACTATCAGCTCTGGCAGCAAAATAGTGAGCGTATGCCAAGTGTCTCTGTTATCTCCCTCAACACCAATGAGTCACCCAGGAACAAACTTCAGCTCTTAGTTAATCAGTTGATTTGCCTGCTACGAAGAGACACAGCAGCTCTTGCTGCCTTTATATCCTGTGGGGTGTGGCTCCATGACTCAGCACTTCCTAGGCCTGCCCCACCCCTGCTTCTGTTGTTCTCCTGCCTACGAAACCTAGGGTCCAACCAAGCTTGATTGCCATCAGCCGGGTCTGAAGGCATGACCTGGGGGGGGGAAAAGAGTCAGGGGACGGAGGCTTCGTTATCTCCTCCACCTGGCCTGCCTCTGGCTCCTGGAGCTGAACCAGGGAAGCCGGTGCTCCTGAGGTAAGTCCTGACGGCCTTTCCCCCTCACTTTCCAAGTCACTTTCTGGTAGGAGGCCCGGCTCGGGGAGGGGGGGGGCGCAGACACAACAGGAATATTTATTTGGGTGTATCCTCTTCCTTTCTATGTGACATCATTCTCGTCCCACAAGAGCCATGGTGGCACAGCGATTAGGATGCAGCATTGCAGGCAACCTCTGCCGACTGCCAGCAGATCAATCCTGACCAGTTCAAGATTGGCTCAGCCTTCTATCCTTTCCGAGGTCAATAAAATGAGGGCCCAGATGGTTGGGGGCAATACGTTGACACTGTAAACCACTTTGAGAGGGCTACTATGAAGCGATATATAAATCTATTGCCAAGTGTTATCCCAGATCATCCAAAGGAAAATATAGTTGAGCTGTTTTGCTGTAAATCTTACGAGCAAAGTTAGATGGTAGGTAGGTTTATGATTTTGTAATGGTATAAATGTAATTTTTACTGGGATTGTAACTGTATCACGGTGTACCTTAATTTTACTGCATTTGTGCATTGCTTAGTTTTCATTTGTTCCTTTTTTTAATTGAGGTTGAAACTTGTTCCAGATGTGGGCAGTTACAAACAAAATGTTTGTCCTTTTGTTTTATGGACTCTATTGCCATTTTCTTCCATCAAATCGCTTTGTTCTTGGCAAATTATATTCTTCTGGTCACAGTTCAAAAGTACAAGCAGCAATTAACTGATTCAGGGTAACTATCAGATTTTCAGTTTATATTGAAAAGGTTTTATCTGCTTTAAGCAGATTTTTTTTCCTTAAAAGGTCGATTTGTCATGGGAACGGCAATCAAATAAAAGACAGTGATACCTCAGTACTCGTCATTAATTGGTTTTGGGAGGCGTGATGTGACCCCAAAACAATGAACACCAAACTAATTTTTCCCCATAAGGAATATAATGTAGTGAGTCACACAAGACAGCCCACATCTATAAATTCTAGTTTGTGCATTGGTTCCAAATAAGCACCAGGACAAAGTTTTCGTGTCAAAATGCGTTGGGTTCCAATTTCGATGAATTTCAAAGCAGTGGCGCCACTCTATCATATTTTGCTGCAGGATCTGTTTTTGCTGATCGGTTCTCTTCCACCTCTGCCGGACTCCTTTATTTATTTGACTTTTAGACTGCCTTTATTACTTTATAAGTAACTCAAAATGACGGACATATCTAATATTCTTTCTGCCTCCTATTTTCTGTGTGAGGTGTGTTAGGCCAGAGAGAGGGACTGAAGCAGTCACCCAGCTGGCTTTCATGTCCAAGACAGGACTAGAACTCCTGGCATCCTTGAATATAGTCCAAGGACTATCTTGGAGGTCTAGGACTTTTCACCTCAAACTCTTGGCACTGCCTGTTTCTCCACCAGGGTTTTGCCTCCATGTTATTATGCCCCGGCACTTTGGGACACGGCCCCTCCGCCCCAGTCCCTTCACTGCGGCCCATTCATCACAGTACAGTTCATGTCGGGCTTTTGGATGCAAAGGACAGTTTGAAGCTCCGAACTGACAGCCCCCGCTCTACTCCCAGAGCCCCTGAGCCCTTGCACCGATTGGCTGGCTTCAAACTGTTCTGTGCGCCCAAAAGCCCGCCGCGAACTGTATTGTGACGAATAGGCCGCGGTGAAGAGACTGGGATGGAGGGGCCGTGGCCCAAAGTGCAGAGGCATTAACAACACGGAGGCAAAACTGTGGTGGAGAAACAGGCAGAGCTAAGAGTTCGAGGTGAAAAGTCCCATTCCGGTTTCTTGGTGACTGGCCCAAATTCACCCAGCGAGCTTTCACGTCTAAGGGCAAGACTAGAACTCTTTATCTCCTGGTAACTGGCCCAAAGTTGCCCATCTGGTTTTTATGCCTAAAGCGGGACTAAAACTCACCATCTCCTAGCTCAGCACCTTAACCACTAGTTCCTAGCTCAGCACCTTAACCACTATCCAAAACCAGTTCTCACAATACTATCTCCTGGTTACTAAACTCTGCATGTTGGCTGTAGAGCATAGTAAGATATTGGAGGGAGACCGTGTCATCCGAAGAAGATATCAACTGGTATATGAGGTAGCTTCCATTTTAATTCACAGAATGAAGCTGCCGATTGGTGCTTGGAATATCTCTCAATTCCTCCGTATTATAATGTCGAAACATGACTTCTTTGTATACATCCTTCCATAAAAGTGATGCTTTTGTTGAGTCCGGGTCAGGTCCTGGTGATTTGATGATGATGATGGTGGTCTTTGCAATTTTCCTCAGCTTCTCATTCTAGTCCTTAGCCCTGTTGATGTCCTCCTACCTATACGTTAACTAGTCTGCCCTACTAAGCACGGAGTCCCAACTGATTGGGAGGAAATGGGGATTTTGCCGTAACCTTCTCCTGGAGTGGGGAGGGAATGGAGATTTTACAGGATCCTTCCCCTGCCACGCCCACCAAGCCATTTTTTATTTTATTTATTTTATTTTGTCACAACAATATATATAGGTATCATACAAAAGATTATATAGTATATAAACACATATATGAGTAAATATAAGGAGGTATAAGCATATATATAGGAAGAAGAAAAGAAACAACAATAGGACAGGAACGGTAGGCACGTTTGTGCGCTTATGCACGCCCCTTATGGTCCTCTTAGGAATGGGGTGAGGTCAATAGTAGAAAGTTTTTGGATAAAACTTTTAGGATTATGGAAAGAGACCACAGAGTCAGGTAAAGTATTCCAAGCACTGATGATTCTGTTACAGAAGTCATATTTTCTGCAATCTAGATTAAAGCGGTTGACATTAAATTTAAATCTATTAGTTGCTCTAGTATTATTGCAATTAAAGCTGAAGTAGTCTTTAACAGGAAGGACATTACAATAGATGATTCTGTGAGTTAAGCTTAGGTCTTGTCGAAGGCGACGGAGTTCCAAGTTTTCTAAGCCTAGGATTTCAAGTCTGGTGAGATAAGGTATTTTGTTGTTTTCAGAGGAATGGAGAACTCTTCTTATAAAATATTTCTGGACACGTTCAATTGTATTGATGTCAGAGATGTGGTGAGGGTTCCATGCCACACCCACCAACAGAACTGGTAGTAAAAAAAATTGAATCCCATCACTGGCTGTAGTCCCCATCTGCGGTGATGTTGGAGCTCAGGAAAATAACAAGTCCCAAATTTTTAAGAGAACTTGCAATACGCTTCCTTCTTCTCTCTTGGTGACAAGTGGTTGGGCCAAGGACTTGAAAGCAAATCTTCCATGTCTGAACATCCTGATCATTTCCTCTCCCCTCCCCCACCTGATCTAAGCGCCATTTAAGGCTGTTGGTAAAGAAATACAATCAATTACAGGTAGTCAAGTTATAACCATTCCTTTAATGACCATTCAATGTTACAACAGCATTGGAAAAAGGTACTTATGGCCATTTTTTACACTTACAACCGTTGTAGCACCCCCTCCATGGTCATGTGATCAAAATCCAGATGTTTGGCAATGGGCATTTGTTTGTGATGGTTGTGGTTGTCCCAGGGTCTGTGATCCTCTTTTGCGACTTTCTGACAAGGAAAATCAACGGGGAGACCAGATTCATTTTAAAAGCTTAACAACTGCAGTGATTCACTTAATAACTGTGGCAGGATAGATTGTAAAATGGATCAAAACTCACTTAATACCATTCTTGCTTAGCAATGGAAATTTTGGGCTCTGTTTTGTAGTCATAATTTGAAGATTACCTCTAATATGATGTAACTTGAGAGATAGAGGTTAAATATATTTGTACTTATAACTTGTGCACTATTCTTTTCCATGTAATGTATGTTGGGGGGGGAAACGGGTTATGTTTTGATTAAATCAAGGACTACCTGTATTGGGTTCCTTCTCTGAATATGGATCTTCAAGTAACCAAAGCAGAACCATCCATAAGCAAAGAGAAGACAACTCGTTTCATTGGCTTTTCTCAGTCCTAAGGTTGCATTAGCAGAGAGATAGAATCAAGATCGCATCAAGTGTTAATACCACTTTATAATGCCTTGATAGAATAGAATAGAATAGAATTTTTTATTGGCCACGTGTGATTGGACACACAAGGAATTTGTCTTGGTGCATATGCTCTCAGTGTACATAAAAGAAAAGATACGTTCATCAAGGTACAACATTTACAACACAATTGATGGTCAACATATCAATATAAATCATAAGGATTGCCAGCAACAAAGTTACAGTCATACAGTCATAAGTGGAAAGAGATTGGTGATGGGAACGATGAGAAGATTAATAGTAGTGCAGATTCGGTAAATAGTTTGACAGTGTTGAGGGAATTATTTGTTTAGCAGAGTGATGGCCTTCGGGGAAAAAACTGTTCTTGTGTCCAGTTGTTCTGGTGTGCAGTGCTCTATAGCGTCGTTTTGAGGGTAGGAGTTAAAACAGTTTATGTCCTGGATGTGAGGGATCTGTAAATATTTTCACGGCCCTCTTCTTGATTCGTGCAGTATACAGGTCCTCAATGGAAGGCAGGTTGGTAGCAATTATTTTTTCTGCATCAAGTGTTAATACCACTTTATAATGCCTTGATAAGGCCACACCTAGAATACTGCATACAGTTTTGGTCTCCACAAATGCAAAAAAAGATGTTGAGATTCTAGAAAGAATGAAGAGAAGAGCAGCAATGATTAAAGGACTGGAGGCTAAAACATATAAAGAACAGTTGCTGGAATAAATTGGTTATGTCCAGTTTAATGAAGAGAAGCATTAGGGGGTGACATGATAGCAGTCTTCCAATATTTGAGGGGCTGCCAAGAAGAGGGAGCCAAGCTATTCTCCAAAGCACCTGAAGCAATGGATCGAAACTTATCAAGGAGAGAAAGAGTTTAGAATTAAGGAGAAATTTTCTGTCAGTGAGAACAATTAATCAGTGGAACAGCTTGCCTCAAGAAGTTGTGAATGCCCCAACACTGGAAATTTTAAAAAAGAGACAGCGTACAGTTGAGTACACTGATGACACTCAGCTGTGCATTTCCACCCCGAACCACCCTAATGAAGCCGTTGATGTGATGACCCGGTGTCTTGAGGTCGTTCGGGTCTGGATGGGGACGAACAGACTCCGACTCAACCCATCCAAGATGGAGTGGCTGTGGATACCAGCGTCCCGGCACAGTCAGCTAATTCCATCACGGACTGTGGGGGGGCGAATTGTTGGCCCCCAGGGAACCAGTGTGCAACCTAGGCGTTCTCCTGGATGCACGGCTGTCTCTAGAAGATCATCCGACGGCCGTCGCCAGGGGAGCATTTTATCAGGTCCGCCTGATTCGCCAGTTGCGCCCCTCCCTTGATCGGGGCTCTCTATGCACAGTCACTCATGCCCTCGTTACTTCCCGCCTGGATTACTGCAATGGGGCTCCCCTTGAAGAGCACCAGGAGGCTCCAACTGGTGCAGAATGCGGCCGCACGGGGGATAAAGGGAGCGTCGCATAGCTCCCATGTAACACCTCTCCTGCGCAGGCTGCATTGGTTACCGGTGGTCTTCCGGGTGCAATTCAAGGTTTTGGTCATCACCTTTAAAGCGCTCCATGGCATTGGACCGGGATATTTATGGGACCACCTGCCACCAATAGCCTCCCATCGTCCGGTGCGCTCTCACAGGGAGGGCCTCCTTAGGGTGCCGTCGGCCAAACAAAGTCGGCTGGCGGCCCCCAGGGGAAGAGCGTTCTCTGTGGGGGCTCCGGCTCTGTGGAATGAACTACCTGTGGGGCTACATCTTCTCCCTGATCTTCGGACCTTTAAGTGCGAGCTCAAAACTTTCTTCTTTTACCAAGCAGGGCTAGCCTAACGATTTTATTGACGGTTTTTTAGTGGGGTTTTTAAGGGGTTTGACTCATTTTTAGAATTTTACATATTCATTTTAATTACTTAGCGTATTGAATTCGATTTTTAACTAATACTGTATTTTAAGTTTCTTGGTATTTATGTTTTATTTGTGCTGTACACCGCCCTGAGTCCTCGGAGAAGGGCGGTATAAAAATTCAAAAAATAAATAAAAATAAATAAAATAAATAAACTATTTGTTTGAAATGGTATAGATTTTCCTGCCTGAGCAAGAGGGTTGGGCTACAAGTTGCGTTCCAACTATGTTTTTTTGTTGTTCTGCTGATGGAGAATGTTGACAGTTATCTTTGAATGAATAAAGATTGACCTATAGCATGGGTGTCAAGCTTGCCGCGTCACATTGCCATCACATGATGTATCGTGACATTTTTGTCTCTTCATGGAGCGTGGCCTACACATGTATAGGGTCATTTGGGATTGTTTTATCACTTTAGCTGGAATAAGACGGTTTGGGGGGGAGGGGCAGATCTTGCTTGGTTGGCCAGCCACGGGTGATTTTAAATTAGGTGTAGGGGTGACATCTAAAATTATTCTCTACCGGTTCTGTGGACGTGGCTTGGTGGGCGTGGCAGGGGAAGGAGACTGTGAAATCTCCATTCCCACCCCACTCCAAGGGAGAATACTGCAAAATCTCCATTCCCTCCCTACTCCAGGGGAAGGATATTGCAAAATCTCCATTCCCACCCCACTCTGGGGCCAGCCACAGGTGGTATTTGCCGGTTCTCCGAACTACTCAAAATTTCCGCTACCGGTTCTCCAGAACCTGTCAGAATCTGCTGGATTTCAGCCCTGGTTAGGTGGCCATGTAAATCTTTCTCATGAATAAGTAAATAATCCATAGATTCATCCATCAACCTTGGCAACTTTAAAATAGGTGGACTTCAAATTCCAGAATTTCCCAACTAGGATGCTTTAACATGGGTGGACTTCCAACTCTTAGAATTCCCCAGCCAGCATCCTTTAAGGTGGGTGGACTCCAACTCCCAGAGTTCCCTTGGCACTATGCTATAAGATTGGTGGACTTAAACTCCCAGAATTCCCCAACCATCATGCTGTCTGGGGAATTCTGGGAGCTGAGTTCAACCCATCCCAAACTCGCTAAGTCTAAGAAACATTGCTCTAGAAGAACCATTTTAGAGTTCCAGGCCCATTTTATGAGAGGGTTTATACAACATACCACATTATTGGATTGATGTAGCATTTTATGTCCAAAGAACAGAACATATTGTAAGTAATTCTGGGGACAGGAGAGTTGGCAGCTGTACCTGATAGAACTTTGATCTCATCTTGATTTTTCTTACTCTGTGTACCAGCTCCACTTTCAGCATAGTATATTCTGGTAACCTACCAAGGGTGTCAGGTAAGGTGTGAATTAAAGCTTGCAAATGGTGGGGGGGGGGGGAGGAACACAATTTTCTGGTAAGCCTCATAATTTCCCAGCAGTTTTTCTTCTAAAGCCATCCAAAAGTCATTTTGGTCATTAATCTAGAATTTTAATAGGCTTATTTGCCTAAATAATTAACCAGAGATCCAGGGGAATATGCTACCACGATTAGATTTTTGCATTCTTTAGCATTATAAAATAGAGGAACAGATAGAAAAACTTCACATAAAAGTTATTTTGGGAGAAAGTTTTTTATTTATTTATTTATTTTAATTTTATTTTATTTGCATTTATATCCCGCCCTTCTCCGAAGACTCAGGGCGGCTTACACTATGTTAGCAATAGTCTTCATTCTATTTGTATATTTATATACAAAGTCAACTTATTGCCCCCAACAATCTGGGTCCTCATTTTACCTACCTTATAAAGGATGGAAGGCTGAGTCAACCTTGGGCCTGGTGGGACTAGAACCTGCAGTAATTGCAGGCAGCTGCTGTTAATAACAGACTGCATTAGCAGCCTGAGCCACAGAGGTTCTTGTATTTTACTGTTTTGGTGAGGTTCGTTTTTGTTTTAACTAGAAAAATGTTACTGAGGAATTGACATTTTTATGGATCCCTTGCTCTATAGTTGCAGGAGAAAATCAATATGTGTTTCATCCGTACATCCTTGAATTATGAGTGTAATTGAGTCTGGAATTAAGGTTGGAATTATCATGGTTGTTAAGCAGGTCACCCGATCTTGTAACCTACTTTGGAGTGGTCATTAAGTGAACACCATGATTGATAAATGAATGTTATGGTCATTAAGTGAATCTATTTTATAATTATAATCATAATAATTCAATGATTATCTTTAGTGGGAAATCAGAACTAAATGCAGGAAACTGGCAAAAAAGGTAAAAAATCATGGGCATATGACTGAGATATTGCAAACATCCCTAAAGTGAGCCAGTCTATAATGTAGGAGCGAAATCCAGCAGGTTCTGACAGGTTCAGGAAAACCTGTAGCAGAAAATTTGAGCAGTTCGGAGAACCAGCAAAATACCACCTCCGGCTGGCCCCAGAGTGGGGAGGGAATGGGGATTTTGCAGTCTCCTTCCCCTGCCACACCCACCAAGCCACACCGTGCCCACCAAGCCACGCCCACAGACCCGGCAGTTTAAAAAAAATGGATTTCACCACTGCTATAATGCCTTGGTAAGACCACACTTAGAATGGTGGCCATCCAGCTTTGGTCACCAAAACATAAAGAAGAGGCTGAGACTCTAGAAAGAGTGCAGAGAAGAGCAACGAAGATGAATAGGGGGCTGGAGACTAAAACACAATGAAGAACAGTTGCAGGAATGGGGTATGTCTAATTTAATAAAAAGGACTAGGGGTGTCTTCCAGTATTTGAGGGGCTGCCACAAAGAAGAGGGAATCAAGCTATCTCCAAAGCACCTGAAGGCAGGACAAAAAGCAATGGATGGAAATGTTGTGACCCAGGCCCAAGTAGGTAGTAATAAGTCTGTGGGAAAATAAACTTTATTCAAACAGCTGGGAATTACTTCATTCCCAACGTCCTTCAACTCAAAGTAAAACAAATGCCTCCCAAACACAAATTCTTCAGTTAACTCACAAACCTTAGTCCAATTAGGCAAACTGCCAAAGGCCCTTCCTGGTAAACATCCAGAAGTCACAAAAACAAAGACAGAGACGAAGCAGAAGACAAAGCAGAAGACGCAGCTACAGTGTTGTTTTCCGGCAAAGAGCCCAAACACCATTGCTGGTCTTTTAAGCCTTATGGGAGGGACCAATCATCTCTTGGCCCTACTCCCGAGTTGTCCGCTCTGCTTGAGCTACTCTTGCCTTCTGGCAGGTCTTCTCATGCATGCATTAGGAACAGGCTCCTCCTGTTCCTCTGCCTTACTACTATCAGCCTCTGGAGGCTCTGGAGTCCGCACCTCACTTCCTGATGGCCCTGGCCTCACCTCAGCCTCATCGCTGTCCGACTCCGTTGCCAGCTCCGCAGGCTGCTGATGGACCGCAACAGGAAATTAATCAAGGAGAGAAGCAACCTATGATTAAGGAGAAGCTTTCTGATAGTGAGAACAATCAATTGGTGGAATGACTTGCCTCTAGAAGTTATGGTTGCTCCAGCACTAGAAGGTTTTAAGAGACTTTTCTCTCTGAAATGCTATAGGGTGTCCTGCTTGAGCAGGGGGTTGGATTAGAAGACCTCCAAGGACCCTTCCAACTCTGTTATTCAGTCACTAAGTGCCAAAACTCTGGCTTGACATGTAGCAGCATGTTCCAACATTGCTTGGGACTCAGGTTCATCCTTGCAGAGGAAAACAATATTGCATGACTTAGAACTTGCAAAGACAGCGATGAGAAATATCTGTGTCCTGTTTCTCACTATGATATGTGCTAAAGGGAAAGAAGCACAGGGTGTAAAGCATGAAAATTTGATGTTCCTTTGTGTGTGTGTGAGAAAGAGAGAGAGTGGGGGGAAAGAGAGGAGAGAGAAAGAGGGAAGAGAAAGAAAGAGGGAAAGGGGGAGAGGGGGAAAGAGAGAAAGAGGGAAAGAGAAGAGAAAGAAAGAGGGAAAGAGAGGAGAAAGAAGGAAAGAGAGAGGAGAGAGAAAGAGGAGAGAGAAAGAAGAGAAAAAGAGGGAAAGAGAGGGAGAGACAGAGAGAGAGGAGAAAGGAGAGAGAGAAGAGAAAGAGGGAAAGGGGAAAGAGAAAGAGAGGGAGAGAGAGAGAGAGAGAGAGAAAGAAAGAAAGATAGAGAGATTCTGACCCATTTTACGACCTTTCTTGCCACTGTTAAGTGAATCACTGCAGTGGTCAAATTAGCATCCTAGTTGTTAAGTGAATCTGGCTGCCCCATTGACTTCGCTTGTCAGAAGGTCGCAAAAAGGGATCCCATGATCACAAGAAACTTCAACGGTCATAAATGTGAGTCAGTTGCCAAGCAACTGAATTTTGATCACAGAGATGCTGTAAATGTGGTCGTAAACCCCAATACCTGGATGAAGCTGTCTATCTAGACCCGTTCTAGTCCGGCTTCCGGCCCGGATATAGTACGGAGACAGCTTTGGTCGCGTTGGTGGATGATCTCTGGAGGGCCAGAGACAGGGGTTGTTCCTCTGCCCTGGTCCTATTAGATCTCTCGGCGGCTTTTGATACCATCGACCATGGTATCTTGCTGCACCGGTTGGAGAGTTTGGGAGTGAGAGGCACCATTTATCGGTGGTTCTCCTCCTATCTCTCTGACCGGTCGCTATTGACAGGGGGGCAGAGATCGACCGCAAGGCGCCTTACTTGTGGGTTGCCCCAGGGGTTGATTCTCTCGCCTCACCTGTTCAACATCTATATGAAGTCACTGGGCGAGATCATCAGTGGCTTTGGGGTGAGATACCAACTGTACACTGATGACACGCAGCTGTACTTCTCCACCCCGGGCCACCCCAACGAAACTGTCGAAGTGCTGTCCCGGTGCTTGGAAGCTGTACGGGTCTGGATGGGGAGAAACAGGCTCAAGCTCAATCCCTCCAAGACGGAGTGGCTGTGGATGCCAGCACCCCGGTACAGTCAGCTGCAGCCACAGCTGACTGTTGGGGGCGAGTCACTGGCCCCAATGGAAAGGGTGCGTAACTTGGGTGTTCTCCTGGATGGATGGCTGTCGTTTGAAGATCATTTGACGGACGTCTCCAGGAGACCTTTTCACCAGGTTCGCCTGGTTCGCCAGTTGCGCCCCTTCCTTGACCGGGATGCCTTATGCACGGTCACTCATGCTCTTGTTACCTCTCGCTTGGATTATTGCAATGCTCTCTACATGGGGCTCCCCTTGAAGTGCACTCGGAGGCTTTAGTTAGTTCAGAATGCAGCTGCATGGGTGATAGAGAGAGCCACACGTGGCTCCCATGTAATACCACTCCTGCGCAGGCTGCACTGGCTGCCTATGGTCTTTCGGGTGCACTTTAAGGTTTTGGTTACTACCTTTAAAGCGCTCCATGGCTTAGGGCCTGGGTACTTACGGGACCGCCTACTGTTACCTCACGCCTCCCACCGACCCGTACGTTCACACAGAGAGGGACTTCTCAGGGTGCCGTCCGCCAAGCAATGTTGGCTGGCGGCCCCCAGGGGAAGATCCTTCTCTGTGGGGGCTCCTACACTCTGGAAAGAACTTCCCCCGGGTTTACGCCAAATATCTGACCTTTGGACCTTTCGCCGCAAGCTGAAAACGTATTTATTTATTCGCGCGGGACTGGCTTAAATTTTAAATATCAATTTTAATTGGGATTAAATTAATTTATATGAATTTTAAGGGCATTTAGGTTTAAATGTTTTAAATCTCGGCCAATTATATAATAAGTTTTTAAATCTTTCTTTTAGTTGTACACTGTTATTGTTTTTATATTGGCTGTAAACCGCCCTGAGTCCTTCGGGAGAAGGGCGGTATAAAAATCTAATTAATAATAATAATAATAATAATAATAATAATAATAATAATAATAATAATAATAATAATAATAATAATAAAATGTGAAAAACATTCATAAGTCACTTTTTTTCAATGCCTGCTCAAACTTTGAACGGTGACTAAATGAACTGTTGTAAGTTAGGGTAAGAAAGACTAAGAAAATCAAAGGTGTCCAGTTCATGACAAGCTCACCATGACTTGACTTTCAACCAGCAGATGCTAAGCTTCAACGCAAATTATGTGCAAACTCCACAGACTCAGATTTGCTGCTCTCAAGGTCTTTGGCTCAGCTTCTGGTTGCAATGGCTTGTTGTTAAATGAAATACCTGGTTGTGAAAGCTTTGGAGGATTAACAACTCGCCAAACAGCAGGGAGAAGTGATGGAAAATTAACTCTAGGTGAAAGGGGTCTCGGTCTTGTGAAAATACAAAAAGAAATCCAAATACATTGGAGAATCATGAACACAACCATCACACAAGAGTTGAAGGCACATAACTGAGCCAAGTAAATGCCGGGAATGTCCACAACATATAATCAAAAAAGTCAACTTGCAACAACACTCAACACCATGAAAATCCACCTGTTTTTATGCGCACGACACTTGCAATGTATATACATTTTATCCTTGACTTCTGACCAGTTGCTAAACAACCATTTGCAGTAACGATGGGATTCAGAAAAAAAATATTTATATCCTGCCCTCAAAGTTATGAGTGCCACAATCACATGACTGCATTTCTGGTGCTCAGCAGTGGTCTCGCATTAACAACCAACTGAGCATCCAACAATCAAATGATCACATTTTATTTTATTTATTTTTTTGCTGTTTTTTAGCATATATATATATATATATATATATATATATATATATATATATATATATATATATATATATATATATATATATATATATATATATATATATACATACATACATACACACACACAAACACACACACACACATTATCTGAGGTTTTTGCAGGTGTTTGTATGTAGGTCTTTGGTTATTTGGGTTTTCTTCCGCATAAAATTGGAAGTGTCTTGGCGATGTTTCGACGAAGTCTCATTCATCATCTTCAGGCTGGTGTTTACAGCTTTGTGCTTCTAGGAGCAATGTGTGATATATATATATATATATATATATATATATATATATATATATATATATATATGTTTTCTGAGGTTTTCGCGGGTGTTTGTATGTAGGTCTTTGGTTATTCGGGTTTTCTCCGCGTAAAATTGGAAGTGTCTTGGCGACGTTTGACGAAGTCTCATTCGTCATCTTCAGGCTTCAACCGTGCTTCTGGGAGCAATGTGTGATTGCAGCTGTTTCTTCCTTTTAACTGCTAGTGGGGTTTGAACTGATTGGGTGGGAGCTTGGCTGTGCTCTGATTGGATGGGGTTTTTGTGCTCTGATTGGCTGGGGTGTGTCCTGTTTGGGTGGGGGCTTGGTTGTGCTCAAATTAGTCTGAGTTGCAGGGGGATCTGAGCTAGTGAGCTGCACTGCTGCTGTTTGGCTTCGTGTTCGTGGTCGTGCTACATCTTCATAGTGGGTGTCAGTCTGCTGCATGTATGGATTGGAGGGGTTTGAAATGGCTAATGTTGCAGCTGCGGTCTGGCTTCTGGTCCTTGGTCGTGCTTCCTGATCAGTGTGGGTTTGGGTGTGCTTTCTGGGTGGATGTGTGGTGGTGACATCCTGTGTGGACCTCGTGAGTGTGGGTCTGGTGTCATTCCTCGTGTTAGGGACACGTTTGTCAATAAGGGCAGGTTTCCAAATGGCTGGTAGGCGGGAGGTATCATCTCGTTTGTTCATGCTGTGTGGGCGTTTTTCTATCTCGATGGCTTCTCTGATTATTCTGTTGTTAAAGTGTTCAGTTTTGGCGATAGTTCTGGTCTTTTTAAAGTCAATATCATGTCCTGTGACTTTAAAGTGTTGGACCAGGGAAGAAGTTGGTTCCTCTTTTTTGAATGAGTTCTTGTGTTCTTCAATGCGTGCACTTATTCTTCTGTTGGTTTGTCCGATGTATGTGGTGGGGCAGGCGGTGCATGGGATTTCATATACTCATAGACCAAAGACCTACATATATATATATATATATATATATATATATATATATATATACACGCCATTGAATTTTGATTCACAGTCACGTAATTTCTTTACGGCTGTTATAAAAATGGTCATAAAATCAAGTCTAGTTATATGGTTCTTAACATACAACCTACAATAATTTATGACCAAAATTCCAGGATCAATTGTGGTTGTAAGTCGAGGACGACCTGTAAAAAGCCAGTAGGGTGAAAGGGACAATTTGTTAAAAATGTTTATACTTGTGTCAAAGGGACATTTTTTTAAAAAGTATATTTTTATCAATCTGTCTAAGTGGTCACTAGCAGCCAACAATGACTTAATGATTGATCGACCAACCTAATTTTTCGAAGGTCCAACTTTGGAATCCTTGATGCTCTCAAAGCATGGATGTTTTCTTGCAAACTTTTCATTACCCAGCTAGGTAACTTCTTCAGTGCTAGAAGGGAGAAGAGGTTGCGGGGAGGAGGAAGAGGAGGACTGTGGGGGTCATCCGTGTTATCTCAGCTTGTTTCCTTGTCATCATCAGTGCTAGAAGAGAATGGAGCCTGCAGAGAGGAAGAGGACTATGGGGTCCTTGGTGGTCTCCAAGCTTGGTTTTTTTTTCCCCCTGCAAATGTTTGTAGGTAAGAAACAAACTAAGTAACACAGTGGTTCTCAACCTTTATAGTGCTGCGACCCCTTTAATACAATTCCCCACGATGTGGCGACCCCCATCTG
Source organism: Ahaetulla prasina (assembly GCF_028640845.1). Lineage (NCBI taxonomy): Eukaryota > Metazoa > Chordata > Lepidosauria > Squamata > Colubridae > Ahaetulla > Ahaetulla prasina. The sequence continues at coordinate 144,030,795 of NC_080542.1, read as the reverse complement.
TAAAATTAATTTCATTTTGAATTCATCGCACCTGAAGCCATATTGGCTAGCGATCTGAACTGCTTGCGATTGCCTTGAGAACGGAGGCATTAAAGCGGAGACTCCTCCCCTATTAAGTTTATGGCGCCTGAAGCCAGATTAGGCTAGCGATTGGGAGTGATTGCAGCTGGCTTGAGAGGGAGACATCAGAGCAAAGATTTCTCTCTTTTTTAATTCATCGCGCCTGAAGCAGAATTCGGCTAGCGATTTGAAGAGCCTGCAGCTGGCTTGTGGAGTCAACCACTGGAGCGCGATTCTTCGACTCGCAAGTACACTTCCCATATTTCCGATGGTCTTAGGCGACCCCTGGCAAATCGTCATTCGACCCCCAATGGGGTCGCGACCCACAGGTTGAGAACCACTGAAATAACATCATCAGTACTGAAAAAAGAAGGGGGGGTTGATCTCTGCTTATGTGGCTTGCCCTATCATTAAAATAATAATAATAATAATAATAATAATAATAATAATAATAATAATAATAATAATAATAATAATAATAATAATAATAATAATAATAGATACGAACTCAAGGTAAACCACTCCAAACTCGATTGCAGAAAATATGACTTCAGTAACAGAGTGGTCAATGCCTGGAATGCATTACCTGACTCTCTAGTTTCTTCCCCAAACCCCCAAAATTTTAAGCTTAAACTGTCTGCTGTTGACCTCACCCAATTCCTAAGAGGTCTGTAAGGGGCGTGCCTAAGCACGCCCGTGTGCCTACGTCCCTTTCCTAATATTCCTTTTTACTTACTCTTTTCATGCATCCAAATTATGTTTATACTATTTTACTAGCAACTTTTTCATAGACTCCTAATGTTGGAAGGGATCTTAGTGATCATGCAGTCCACTTTCCTGTTTATTGCAGGTCCCCTTGGAGCAGGGGGTGTCAAACTCGTGGCGTTGTCATGTGATGCATTGCAACTTTTTTCTTCTTTGCTAAACCAGGGGTAGACATGGCCAACGCATGACATATCTGGGCCATGGGCTGTGAGTTTGACACCCCTGCCTTAGAGTGCCTTCCCTCTATTTGGAGTGAAGAAGACCCCAACCACTTCTTCTGGCTGACAATTCACATAATCTTCTTCTTCTCTGGTAATATTATACTACTAACCAGAGCATACAAAATATTTGCTAGACCAATTCTCAAATACAGCTCATCTGTCTGGAACCCGCACTGCATATCGGACGTTAATACAATTGAGAGAGTCCAGAGATATTTCATGAGAAGAGTCCTCCACTCCTCTGTTCACAACAAAATACCTTATGCCACCAGACTTGAAATTCTGGGTTTAGAAAATTTAGAACTATGCTGCCTTCGGAATGACCTGAGGTTAGCTCATAAAATCATCTGCTACAATGTCCTTCCTGTCAATGACTACTTCAGCTTCAACCACAACAATACACAAGCACACAATAGATACAAACTTAAAATGAACCACTCCAAACTCAATTGCAGAAAATATAACTTCAGCGACAGAGTGGTCAATGTCTGGAATGCACTACCAGACTCTGTGGTCTCATCCCCAAACCCCCAAAACTTTAACCTAAGACTGTCTACTGTTGACCTCACCTCATTCCTAAGAGGTTTCTAAGGGGCGTGCATAAAAGCACCAACGTGCCTCCCGTCCCTGTCCTAATGTTCCTTTTAATTGTATTCACTTTATGTATTCAATTCACGCTTATACTTATATATATATTATCTAATATGTACTCAGCAAAATAAATAAATAAATAATAGAGATATTCTCCATGAGTCACTTGGAATGCTTAAAAAGTCTTCTGAAGAGCCCATATAAACAAGGCTCTGAATTAAAATAGGATGATGTGGACAATATTCGCAGGATCAGGTTTCAAAGAGGGTCGATAATCTTAAATGGAGGCGAAATTGGCTTTCCAGGATAGAGAAGTTGATTAACTTCCTACCAATCCTGGCCTTTTCTCCGCCATGTCTGCAGGTTAATGAGAACTTGATGAATTTCCTGTTTTTCTGCAAGGCCTCTGGCAGCGTCTCTAACGGTGGCGGCCTAGTGTTTGTGCAGAAATGAGTAAATTAAGTATTTTTCCAGCGGAAAACAAACTCAACCTTATTAAGAAAATTCCAAACCACCAAGCAAACTGCGTTGTTTTGCTTATTTTGCTCTTTGCACAGAAGAAAACAAAATCCACAGATACCCAAACCCACATATATTTATTTATTTATTTATTTATTAATCATATTTATATACCGCCCTATCTCCCGAAGGACTCAGGGTGGTTTACAGGCACTTAAAAAACACATAAACACATAAATACAATATAAAAACAATTAAAAAACTTATTCTATAAGCCCGTTATTAAAATATAAAACAAAAACCCAATTAAAACCCATAAATTTAAAATCTAGCCCAGTCCTGCACAATTAAATAGGTATGTTTTAAGCCCGCGGCGGAAGGTCCGAAAGCTGACGAAGTCCGGGGGGTAGTTCGTTCCAGAGGGTGGGAGCCCCCACAGAGAAGGCCCTTCCCCTGGGCGCCGCCAGGCGACATTGCCTCGCTGACGGCACCCTGAGGAGACCCTCTCTATGAGGCGCAGGTCGGTGAGAGGTATTCGGTAGCAGTAGGCGGTCCCGTAAATAACCCGGCCCAATGCCATGGGCGCTTTAAAGGTGGTCACCAAAACCTTGAAGCGCACCGGAAGGCCACAGGTAGCCAGTGCAGTCTGCGCAGGATGGGTGTCATCACGGGAGCCACGAGGGCTCCATCTATCACCAGCGCAGCCGCATTCTGGACTAACTGCAGCCTCGGATGCCCTTCAAGGAGCCCCATGTAGAGAGCATTGCAGTAATCCAGGCGAGGCGTCACGAGTGCGTGGGTGACCGTGCATAGGGCATCCCGGTCCAGAAAGGCGCAACTGGCGTACCAGGCGAACCTGGTAGAACGCTCTCCTGGAGCGGCCGTCAAATGATCTTCTAGAGACAGCCGTTCATCCAGGAGGCGCCTAAGTTGCGAACCCTCTCCATCGGGGCCACTGACTCGCCACCGATGGTCAGCCGGATTTAGCTGACTGTGCGGGATGCGGCATCCACAGCCACTCTGTCTTGGCGGGATTGAGCTTGAGCCTGTTTCTCCCCATCCAGACCCGTCGGCCTCCAGACACCGGGACAGCACTTGATAACCGTTGGGGTGGTCCGGTGTAGAAAAGTACAGCTGGGTGTCATCTGCATACAGCTGGTACTTCACACCGAAACCACTGATGATCTCACCCAGCGGCTTCATGTAGATGTTAAACAGTAGGGGCGAGAGGATCGACCCCTGCGGCACCCCACAAGTGAGGCGCCTCGGGGCCGACCTCTGCCCCCCTGTCAACACCGACTGCGACCGGAACTATAGTTTTTGTGAGATGATGGAGGGTGCGTGGGGTCTATGATAAGGTGCCGTGGCCAACTCGTTGCGGGACAAGAGTTACACCAATATCAAAGAAATAGTAGAATAGAAAAATTAAGGGAAGGATGCCAACGGAGGAACGTAATCAAGTGTGAATGATAAAAATTATTAAATAATTATTTTTAAAAATTAAATTCAAATTGTTAAATTGCCCTACAGCGAGTTGTCCCTGTGACAAGTTGGGCGTGTTGGGTTGTCCTGCGGCAAGTTGGCTGTGGCGAATTGCCACTTTCTGGTGTGTAGAGGGTGTCACATGCATGAAACCTGGACACTTCTGGAACTGTTGAGACTCGAGAAAGAGTGAAGAGAAGAGCAACAAAGATGGTTAGGAGGCTGGAGACTAAAACACATGAAGAACAGTTGTAGGAACTGAATATGACTAGTTTAATAAAAAGAAGGACTAGGGGAGACATGATAGCAGTGTTCCAATATCTCAGGGGCTTCCACAAAGAAGAGGGGGTCAAACTATTCTCCAAAGCACCAGAAGGCAGGACGAGAAGCAATGGGTGGAAACTAATCAAGGAGAGAAGCAACCTGGAACTAAGGAAAAATTTCCTGGCAGTTAGAACAATTACAGCTAGTCCTCAACTTACAACTGTTCATTTGATGACCATTCAGTTACAATGGTACTGAAAAAAGCGATGTATGACAGTTCCTCACATTTATGACCATGGCAGCATCCCCAGAGTTTCCACTGTAACAGTGGTGCCAAAGATTAATTGTTCAGCAGCCTCCAGCAAAAGGACAGAAATATGCTACCGGAGGTGACCCAGTGCCAATGATCCTAGTCAGGTCTCCAGCAGCTACCCCTCTGTTCCCTGATATGAATAATATGAATTATCTAATAATGTCCTGAATGCCAACGGCAGGGTTGTTTACTAAGGAGGTTTTAATGTTGTCAAATGCCACCTAACATTCTTTGATTCATTCAAAGGGTTCCTTATCAGAGCCCATCATTGCCTCTGGTGGCTCAGCAGACTAAGTCTGTCTGTTATTAACACAGCTGCTTACAATTACTGCAGGTTCAAGTCCCACCAGGCCCAAGGTTGACTCAGCCTTCCATCCTTTATAAGGTAGGTAAAATGAGGACCCAGATTGTTGGGGGCAATAAAAGTTGACTTTGTATATAATATACAAATGGATGAAGACTATTGCTTGACATAGTGTAAGCCGCCCTGAGTCTTCGGAGAAGGGCAGGATATAAATGCAAATTTAAATACATACACACACACACACACACACACACACACATATATATATATAAGACTTAGCTATTAAAGCAAAGTTGGGAATCCAGATACTGCCAGGGTGTCACATGGTCAACATTCAGTAGCTTGGCAACTGACTCGTATTTATGACAGTTATAACCTGGGGTCACGTGATCGCCTTTTGCGACCTCCTGACAGGCAAAGTCAATGGGGAAATCCATATTGACTTCACAACCGTGTTGTAACTCAACAACTGCAGTGATTCCCTTGACAACTGGCTGGTTGGGATTTGCAATTTTTGCAATGAGGCAAAAAATGAGTTTTGCCTCATTTTCCTGCCAGTTGTCAAGGGAATCACTGAAGTTGTTAAATTACAACACAGTTGCTAAGTCAATCTGGATTTCTGCATTGACTTTGCCTATCAGGGCAAAAGGGGATCACAGGACTCCGAGTAGATAAGCTTGCGTGGTGTGTGTGTGTGTGTGTGTGTTGCTCGGCCTCCCACTCTTTTTGCAGCAGCCATTAGCAGTAGAAGCAAATAATGGACAAGACCAATTCAGAATACTTGTGTGGGGCTACAGTGTAAGAACCCAATCTGTCCTTCCATGCATAGAGGTCAGATGTGGAGAAAGTAGTATGAAGAAAAACCTTATTAGTGACCCCCACTTCCAATAGCCACCTGCTTTGAGAAGGGGTAAATTCAGGGGTGAAATCCAACAGGTTCCAACAGGTTCTGGAGAACTGGTAGCAGAAATTTGTAGTAGTTTGGAGAATCGGCAAGTACCACCTCTGGCTGGTCCCAGAGTGAGATGGGAATGGAGATTTTGCAATTTCCTTCCCCCAGGAGTGGGGAGGAAATGGGGATTTTGCAGTTTCCTTCCCCTGCCATGCCCACCAAGCCACACCCACAGAACTGGTAGGTAGTAAAAAAAAATTGGATTTCACCACTTGGTAAACTCCTTTATAGGGTGGTGGAGCAGAAGCAGGAGGTGTTGAAGCAGCAGCCACAATCCTTAAACATCTGCTTGTTCTTTTGTAAGAATTTAGCACCCACCCCCCTCCTAGAAGAATGAAATATTTTAGAAAATATTTACAAAGGCAGAATATATTTCCCTGGATGAGAAATGGAGAAACATGTTTTAAAGACAAAGCAGCTCCCTGCAACTTCCTGCCACCCCCCACCTTTGTCAATGGGCCATTAAAGCCTCAGCCAAGCTCACTCATTTCCCCCCACCTTTATCAATGGGTCAGAGGTAGAAACTCATTCTCCCCACCTTTGTCAATGGGCCATCATCATCTGCAACATAATAGAACCCATCTAGCAACTGAAACTCACCACATGACACCTGGGAAGATTACATCAGCCAGCAAGGTTAGCTAAGACCCCCACCCCCTGGGAGTCTGACAACCAATCAGGACACTCTTCCTGTGTCCCAGGAAATATAAAGCTCAGAGAAAGCATAAAGCCAGGGAGTGCACAGGATCTCAGCCCTTTTCTGTTCAGGAACTCAAGCTATGTGATCCTGACCACCATTAAACCATCTTTCCAAGCAGCCTCCATGTTTCCAGTGTCTTTGTCCCCACTTGGAACTGAACCCAGATGGATATTTCTTGCAACACTTTTTTAGGATCCAGGGAAATGCATAAATAAACTTGCTTATTCTTGTCCATGCCTCTCTCCCATGGTCTCAAAAACTCCTAAATCTACTGATCCCCCTGGCAGCCACCAGACAGTGGGCATGTCTTGGGGCCAAAGAGCATTATATTTAACTAAAGTGTCTTGTATTTTTAAGTTTTCTGGAGCAACAGAATATTTGTAGTTGTATCCCAGCCTAATGCACCACGAAGATGTTCTGCTATTAGATGTTCTCTGGCTTTTGATGATCACAATCTAATTTTGAGTGCCATTTCCTGTCCTCACCATCCCTCTCTATCTAGCCTCTAGAGGTTAATCAATCGTTTTATGCCCCTGACCTCTTAGCTAAACCTGGAGAGCCCTCCTTAGGAAAGCATACTCAAAGGCACAAAATAAAATACAAAGATATAAGCTGTATTACAAAGAGAACCAATTACGCTCAAGTACAGTGATCCAAACATAACAAATAAGCTTTGTGTGCCTTTTATTCATCCATTAAACCAATAACAAGCCCCCTTTGTTTAAGAGTGCAGTGCTGTTGTGTTATTGAAACAAATAAACAACTTTTGAGCCTAGAGGCCACAAATGGGTTTGTGGGCTGCATGCAGGATTGAATGAAAATTCTCAGGTGTTACATGTAGCCCTCGACTTATTCATTTTAGCGAACATTGGAATTTATGACAGCACTGTGAAAAAGTGACTTGAGACCAGTCCTCACACTTACAACCATTGCTGTGTGCAGTACATCATGATTTGAGCGTTTAGCAACTGACCTGCATTTATGATGGTTGCAGAATTCTAGGGTCACCTGATCACCATTCGTAACCTTCCCAGTGGCTTCTAACAAGCAGTTAATGGGGAAACAGGTCGTAGTCATCTGAAATCTCACTTAGCAACTTTACTGCTTGACGATGCACTTTCTACTTTCTATTGTTGGAAGAAATATCCATCTGGGTTCAGTTCCAAGTGGGGACAAAGACACTGGAAACATGGAGGCTGCTTGGAAAGATGGTTTAATGGTGGTCAGGATCACATGGCTTGAGTTCCTGAACAGAAAAGGGCTGAGATCCTGTGTGCTCCCTGGCTTTATGCTTTTTCTGAGCTTTGAACTTTCTGGGGCACAGGAAGAGTATCCTGATTGGTTGTCAAACTCCCAGATGGTCTAGGGGTCTTAGTTAACATTGTAGGTTGTCCCTCAAGCTTGCCAGAGCCTTGCCATGTGGTGAGTTTCTGTTGCTAGATGGGTCCTATTATGTTGCAGATGATGGCCCATTGACAAAGGTGGGGAGAATGAGTTTCTACCTCTGACCCATTGACAAAGGTGGGGGGAAATGAGTGAGCTTGGCTGAGGCTTTAATGGCCCATTGACAAAGGTGGGGGGGATGGCAGGAAGTTGCAGGGAGCTGCTTTGTCTTTAAAACATGTTTCTCCATTTCTCATCCAGGGAAATATATTCTGCCTTTTAAAATATTTTCTAAAATATTTCATTCTTCTAGGAGGGGGGTGGGTGCTAAATTCCTACAGTCCTTTAGAACTATTCATGGAACCCCCTCAAGATCTAGCTATGGAGTCCAAATTAAAACGCCCATCCTTCATGTTAGTTTTGATTTGCTGCTGGTTGTGGTACTTACAAACACAACTGAGACCAGTGTTTCTGTTGCTTAAGCCCCATTGTATGATTTTTCATGTCACAGTTAAGTAAATCACTGCAGTTGTTTAGTATCACAATTGTTAAGCAAATTTGGCTTCCCCATTTGAATTTGCTTGTCCGAAGGTCACAAAAGGTGATCACATGACCGTGGGAACTGCAACCGTCATAAGTATGAGCCAGTTGCCAAAAATCTGGATTTTGATCATATGACCAGGGGATGCTGCACTAGTTATAAGTTTTTTTTATTTTTTATTTTATTTGCATTTATATCCCGCCCTTCTCCAAAGACTCAGGGCGGCTTACACTATGTCAAGCAATAGACTTCATCCATTTGTATATTATATACAAAGTCAACTTATTGCCCCCCCAACAATCTGGGTCCTCATTTTACCTACCTTATAAAGGATGGAAGGCTGAGTCAACCTTGGGCCTGGTGGGACTTGAACCTGCAATATTGCAGGCAGTTGCTGTTAATAACAGGCTGCATTAGCCTGTTGAGCCACCAGAGGCCCTGTGTAAGTGTGAAAAATGGACATAGTTCCCTTTTTTCAGTGCTGTTGTAACTTCGAATTGTCACTAAATGAATGTTGTAAATTGAGGAATACCTGTAGTTTCTTAGAAAGAACCATTTCCTAAATCACCAATGCTCCTTCTGTCCTTTTTCTTCCCTGCTGCCTCCTATCAGGAAACTCATAACGCATCACAGCCTTGGAATATATAATCAATGAGTTAATCCAACCAATAGTTAGATTTGTAGCTATTGGTAATGCTTGACCATTTGTTTAGTGACCACGCAAAGTTACAATGGCACCGAAAAAAGTAACTTTCACAATTTACAACATTTATAATTGTCAAGTGTTTGGGCACCTAGTAACTGGCGTATATTTAGAAAAACAGATTTGTTAGGGATCTTGGAGGCCTTCTAGTCTAACCCTGCTTCAGCAGGAGACCTTATTCTATTCTGGACAAATGGCTATCCAGTCTCTTCTTCTTTTTTTTTTTTTTTGCATTTATATCCCGCCCTTCTCCGAAGACTCAGGGCGGCTTACACTATGTCAAGCAATAGTCTTCATCCATTTGTATACTATATACAAAGTCAACTTATTGCCCCCCAACAATCTGGGTCCTCATTTTACCTACCTTATAAAGGATGGAAGGCTGAGTCAACCTTGGGCCTGGTGGGACTTGAACCTGCAATATTGCAAGCAGTTGCTGTTAATAACAGGCTGCATTAGCCTCTTGCGCCACCAGAGGCTCTTCTTGAAAACCTCCAGTGATCTTGAAAACCTCCAGTGTCAATCCCTCTGGCAGGCCATCTCGGGGTTGTCATTCAGGGTGGTGGGGAGGCTGCACCGACATTGCCGGGATTGGAACTCACAGCGATGGTGACAATCAGCTGAGGAGCGGAGCACCAGTTGGAAGCTGCGACGCTGCCCCGCTGCCAAGTCGGTGTTGTCGTGTCCCACTCCTCCGCTGACGGCCGGGTCAGGGAAATCCGAATCAGGCGTGCCTCTGCAGCTCTGCCAAAGTCCTAGCAAAGTTCTCAAGGCAGGCAGGAGACCAGAAAGTGATTTCAGCAAGATAAGGTAGACTTTGCCTGACTCAGAGAATGCCAGAAAGCAAATCCTTTATATAGGCCATGGGGTGTGGCTCCATGACTCAGCACTTATCCCGGCCTGCCCCTCCCTTCCTTCTGTTGACGCCGCTTATCAATTCTCCTGAAGCAAGGGTCACTCCGGTCTGCAGCTGTTGGTAATTGACCTTCCTCAGGCTCACATGCTGTGGGGGAGGGGGAGGGGTCTAGTTGCTCCATTTGCCTGGGCATGGAGCCAGGGCTGAGGGCTGGAGTCGCTTCTTCTTCCTTGGCCTGTCTGGGCATGGAGCCAGGGCTGGGGCCGGGAGGCATGTTAGGACATTCCTCAGCGTTTGGAAGCAGATAAGAAGGCCCCGGCTGCGGGGAAAGCAGACGAGGCACAACAGGTGTGTCAAAAAGTATCTGGATGTCAGAGCTAATCAGCTGAGGAAGGAAGCGCCGATCAGCTGGAGGACAGAAAGCAGGCTGGCAGCTGAGGGACGTCATAGGTGCGGCCGAAGATTCTAGGCCAGTGATGGCGAACTTTTTTGGCACAGAGTGCTGAAAAGGGAGTGCACGTGCGCGAAGCCCCAAGTGCTGAAAAAGGGAGCACTTTGCGTGCACGCATCAGGGCTGCAGCCAGGAAGAGGAGCTGCCCAGGGGACATGCGTGTGGAAGGTACTTTTGGGTTCTGGCACATGTGTATATACCGGACAGAAAATCTTCTAGTTACTGCCATGCATGCGCACACACCAATCAGCTGGCTGGCATGCATGCTCCTGCCGGAAAACAGAAGACCAGCTCTTCGAGTTTCCGGGACTGCTGCATGCACAAAGTCCAGCTGATCATCAGGTGCATATGCACATCAGAAACCTGGAAGAGGAACGGGCAATATCACGCGTGCCAGGCGACATGGCTCTGTGTGCCACTTCAGGCATGTATACCATAGGTTCGCCATTATGGTTCTAGACCTTTTGTGTCGTCCGAAGGCCACGTGGGTAGGGTGGGCAAGAGCAGCGGGGGTTGAATTGGCAGGAAAGCAGCCACAGTTAGTGCCGCTTTTGTTTTGGTTGCTTTGTGCCACTTTCCAAGATTAAATGCTTGTAACTAAGTGTTTGCTTGCTGTTTTTTGGTGCTGCAGGTTTGGAATAGTGACAGAAAGGCAGCACTCTCCATTAGCTTCTTGCTTCTCCCCGTTTTGCTTTTCCGGTTCTTCAATGCAATCAGTCCCCGGCGGCTGTAGGATGGAAGAGGAGCGTTGTGAGAATGGTTGAGGGAATGGCGATGGAGGCTGAGATAAAAGGAGCAAGGGACCTAGCCCCAGTAGCTGTTCTTCCAGTGCAAAACAATGGGACTGCCCAGTTGGAGGTATGGCCCAAGGAACAAGAGGACCATAAGGGGCGTGCATAAGCGCACAAACGTGCCTACCGTTCCTGTCCTATTGTTTTTCTTTTCTTCTTCCTATATATGTTTATATGTGTATATACTATATAATCTTTTTGTATGATGTTGTGACAAAATAAAAAAATAAATAAATAAAACATGAGGGCCCCAGACCTGTACAGCCAACCCAGGAGGCAATAGTCCAGGATGCAGGGCAGGAGATGGGCCTTGCTGGGGAGTAGTGGCGGAGTTCACTGGCAGCCGTTGATTCGGAAGTCCCGCTACCAACACCGGGCTTGTTTTGCAGCCACTTGACATGATGGATGGAAAGTCATCTATCTGAGGAAGATGATGATGAGAATGGAGCAAGCCTCCACCCACCCACCCAGTTGTCCTTACTTCCTGGTTTTAACAAGAAAGTAATGTGTTTTTTAAGTAATATGTTTTTATTGTTTTACCACTGGTTCTCCGGAACCGGTAGTTAAAATGCTTTAAAAAGTAAAAAAAAAAGTTCCGATGATCAGCTGAGCAATGTATGATGGTCGGAACTTTCTTTTCTTTTCTTTTTTACTTTTTTAGCCTTTTTTTTTTTTACTTTAAAATGCTTTTAAAGGTAAAAAAATGGAAAGAAAGAAATGTACCTAGAAACACTCATAAACCGCTTTTGGAAAATAAGATGTGTTCTAGATGGGAAAACAGCAGCGTGGCTATTGATCTGAAAGCTGCTTTCTGAAATACTACTATCACTTACAAGAGAACAATGTCATTATCAAGTGAAATTGGAAAAGTGAGAGAATTCCTCCAATTATCCATTGCCTATAACTCTCCCTCTGGTCTTATCCTGCCATTGGTTACAAGCCTGCAACTTCCCTCTTTCTGGTGCAATTGATTTACTCCTGGTGATTCCCCCTCCCCCAAGGTTAGAAAAGGGGGCAGATTGGAAGACGTGGTTTCTTCACTCATGCCCTCGTTACTTCCCGCCTGGATTACTGCAATCCTCTCTACATGGGGCTCCCCTTGAAGAGCACCAGGAGGCTGCAACTGGTACAAAATGCGGCCGCGCGGGGGATAGAGGGAGCGTCGCGTAGCTCCCATGTAACACCTCTCCTGCGCAGGCTGCATTGGTTGCCGGTGGTCTTCCGGGTGCGATTCAAGGTTTTAGTCATCACCTTTAAAGCGCTCCATGGCATGGGACCGGGATATTTACGGAACCACCTGCTGCCGCCAATAGTCTCCCATCGTCCGGCGCGCTCTCACAGGGAGGGCCTCCTTAGGGTGCCATCGGCCAAACAATGTCGGCTGGCAGCCCCCAGGGGAAGAGCGTTCTCTGTGGGGGCTCCGGCCCTGTGGAATGAATTACCCGTGGGGCTACGTCTTCTCCCTGATCTTCGGACCTTTAAGCGCGAGCTCAAAACTTTTTTCTTTCACCAAGCAGGGCTGGCCTAATGATAAATTTTAATTGTGGGTTTGTTAGTGGGATTTTTAATTTATTTAAAATTTTATACACTTATTTTAAATATTCAGCCTATTGAATTAGAGTTTTAATGATGTATTTTAAATTTTGTTGGTACCTATGTTTTATCTATGCTGTACACTGCCCTGAGTCCTCGGAGAAGGGCGGTATAAAAATATAAATAATAAATAAATAAATAATAAATAAGCAGTATTATAAAATATGGGATTTATTCTATAACTGGTTAGATGGGAAAATGTGTTAGAAAAGAAGATATATTTACGAAGAGACGTGTATTTTGAGATTGCACAAGAAGATATGTAAACACCCCTTCAGCATATTGAAATTGTTTGATGTGAATGATTTTTTCTCTTTTTTGTTGTTGTGGAAAAATAAAATTTTCATAAAAAAAAAAAAAAAAAGAGTGCTTAGGGCAGAAGCAGCTGAATTTGTGCTTCTTTCATGGGGAATTACTAAACCAGGCCACTGAGCATTCCACACGACAGCCAGAACCGCAAAATGAACCGCCAGCCCAAGAAACCTAAACCTGCCTTACTTTCTGATAGAGACCTGTCCACCCTGGTTGAGCCAAGAGAATCAAAAATGGCGATTCATCCTCAGTAAAGATTGACATAACTCTCTTTGGGGGGAAACACAGGAGAGTGGCATTCATTGCCAGGACGACCTCAAAAGCACAATTGCATCTTGATGAGTCTGTGGGGAACGGAATGCTAGACCCAGACCCTAACACACTCACAGGCCCACTCACAGCACACCGAACCGAACCGTTTGTTAAATTGCTGACTTGCCCATCCCTCACCCCACCCCTCCCCGCCACTACTTACTAGCCTCGGAGCACAACAAACTGAACAGTTTGTTAAATTGCTGGCTCCCTTGCCTCTTGCCTCGCCCTGCGGCGCAAGCCCCGATCAAGTCAATTCCGGGGAGAGCCCCCCCCCCAGCCTTCCTGCGGAAAGCCCCAGTCGAGTTGATAGGAAATGCTAGGATTAGTATTATCTCACCAGTGACAGACATCTAATGTAAGTACAGTAAACTACTTGTTATGTATTGAATGCATATATTTGTCTTAAAGTGAAACTAACCTTTGGATGACCCCAACTGTTTTGGAGGGAAATATAGAACATTTATATTTGGACGGGCTTATTTCTAGTTCTGATTGGTTAAGGCCCTGTGGGCCTAGAGTATAATTAGCAGGCATTTGCCTGCAGTTTGTCAGTTCCATTTTTGAGTCAATAAATGCTGTTGCAGCTATGTTGGTCTGGTTCTTGCTTACAGAAACCCACTAAACTATAGCGGCGATGAGGAAGGGATACTGCAGGGGAGAGAGCTGCTGCTAACCAAGAGACTGAAGTCACTGGGTGATAGGCTGGGTAACGAAGCCCTAGTAGGACTAGTCCTCACCCCTGCCTGTGTTCTGACCTAGGCTTCCTTAGACAGTACACAACACAACTTAGTCCCAGCAAACCTCTAATTCAGACGGCTGTGAATTATTGTCATTCCAAGTTGAAAGGCTTATCAAAGTCTTGCAGGGGAATGTTTACAAACACTCACCTTATCTCCCTTGGAATGCTGCCAGGAAACTAATTGCCACATGCAGGGCAAGGCCAGAATTAGCACAAAATCAAATGGAACTTTTCCACAAACCAGATGAACTAATTGCTTCCTGCAAAAGCTCACGTCCCGTTCGCTTCTCTTTTATGTCTTATGGGAGGGGTCAATTATCTCCAAGCCTTGCTCCCATGTTGACCCTGTTTTCTTAATTGTTCCTGTCTCCTGGCAGCTCTGCAAATGCGCACACTAGGAACAGGCTCACAGTGTTCTTCTGCCTCGCTGATGTCAGACTCCGGAGCAGTGGTGGGCTGCTACTGGTTCACACTGGTTCGTGCGAACCGTAAGCGAAAATATGGCCAAGGTTGCCAAACTGTTAATGATGACCGGCTGGCCAAACACTCCAACCAGTCTCCCGGTTGCTGCTCACTCGCTCCAGCTGCCATGTTCGTTGCTGCCATGTTTTTCGTGCACGCGCATCCCATTGCCTTGCAAGCCCGATCACGATGTGGGAGTGCCTGGCCTCCCAACCAACCCATCCCCACCCTCTGGAATGGCAGCAGCAGCTCCTGAAGAGGGCAGAAACAGCCTTGTGTTGTGCTACCAAGTTGCCTTGGGAGCGAGAGAGAGAAAGAGGCCAACTGGCAGCCCGAAGCATTGCTTCCTTTGCTCTCCCATCTCCGGTCTTGCAAGTTTCAGTGCCCTTTCTCTTGCTGTGCGGACCTCCCGATCTTTGAGACTGCAGCTTCTCCCTAAATGAGAAAGCTGGCTGCAAGATGAGGCAGCGGAGAAAAGGCAGCGGAAGGAAGCAGGTGAGCAAAGCAAGCGAGTGAAGCTTTACCTGCTGGCCTCCTTATTTCCTCTTGCTCCTGAGTGAAAAGGTGGGTGGGGGGAAAAAAGCGGAGGGTGCCCCTTGTGCGCATGCCTCCAGGGGTTTGCCTGTATGCGCTGCCTCTAAAGCAGAGGTCTTCAAACTTAGCAGAATTCTGGGAGTTGAAGTCCACAAGTCTTAAAGTTGCAAAGTTTGAAGACCTCTGCTCTAAAGTGGTGAGTTAAAAAAATGAGGCCGGGGGGGGGGGGGAGAAAAAAAAGGTGATCTGTCAGGACAAGCCAAGCAGCTGTTGCTCTGGGAGGACGTGCGTCATTTGGTCACTTTTGCTTCCCTTCCGTTAAAGCCCCGTGCCTCAGGAAAGAGAAGAGGGGGCTTCAGCCCTGCAGGCACCGCAAGGGGAATGGCAGACTCGTGGGGGAGAGGGAAAGAAGAAGAGAACAAGACTCATTGGCCCCAATGGAGAGGGTGCGCAACTTGGGCGTTCTCCTGGATGGACGGCTGTCCTTTGAAGACCACTTGACGGCCGTCTCCAGGAGAGCTTTTTACCAGGTTCGCCTGGTTCGCCAGTTGCGCCCCTTTCTAGACCGGGATGCCCTATGCACGGTCACTCATGCTCTTGTGACATCTCGTCTGGATTACTGCAATGCTCTCTACACGGGGCTCCCCTTGAGGAGTACCCAGAGGCTCCAGTTGGTCCAGAATGCGGCTGCGTGGGTGATAGAGGGAGCCCCTCATGGCTCCCATGTGACACCTCTCCTGCACTGGCTACCTGTGGCCTTTCGGGTGCGCTTCAAGGTTTTGGTAACTATCTTCAAAGCGCTCCATGGCATTGGGCCGGGATACTTACGGGACCGTCTACTGCCACCGATTGCCTCCCACCGACCTGTACGCTCTCACAGGTAGGGACTCCTCAGGGTGCCGTCAGCCAGGCAGTGCCGGCTGGCGACGCCCAGGGGAAGGGCCTTTTCTGTGGGGGCTCCCACCCTCTGGAACGAACTTCCCCCAGGACTTTGCCAACTTCCTGACCTTTGAACCTTTCGCCGCGAGCTTAAAACACATCTATTTATCTGCGCAGGACTGGACTAGAATTTTAAATTTTAAATTTGGTTTTAATGGGGTTTTACTATTTTATTGTGGTTTTAATATTCGGCCGTATTTAATAAGTTTTTTAAATTGGGGTTTTAACTTGTATTTATACTTATGTTTTACTTGGCTGTAAACCGCCCTGAGTCCCTTGGGAGATAGGGCGGTATAAAAATATGATTAAATAAATAAATAAATAAATAAAATGCAAAAAGAGGGGGCAAAGAGGAAGGAGCAGTTGTGATGTTGGTGCTCAGGGCCGCGACGCAGTCTCAAACCCCTTCCTGTGCCGGGGAAGTGGATGGCTCTGTCGTCTATCAGGTTTGCGCACGCACACATACACGAGAGAAAGGGGGGAGAAAGAGAGAGATGGAAAAAGAGAGAATATGAGAGAAAGAGAGGGAGAAAGATGAGAGAGAAAGTGAGGAGGAGAAAGAGAGAAATGAGAACAAGAGGGAGAGATGGAGAAAGAGAGAATAAGAGAGAAAGGGGCAAAGAGAGAAATAAGAAAGAGAGGGAAGGAATAAGAAGAAATGGGTGGAAACTAATGACGAAGCATCTTAGAACTAAGGAGAAATTTCCTGACAGTTAGAACAATTAATCAGTGGAACAACTTGCCTGCAGAAGTTGTAAATGCTCCAACACTGGAAGTTTTTTAGAAGAGGTTGGATAACCATTTGTCTGAAGTGGTGTAGGGTTTCCTGCCTGGGCAGGGAGTTGGACTAGAACAGTGATCACCAACTGGTGGTCCGTGAACCACTGGTGGTCCATGAAAAAATGGTGGTGGTCCACAGAAAAAATATTTGCATTTTTAATATTGCACTAAATCAGGGGTCCTCAAGCTATGGCCCCTGGGCCGGATACGTGCAATGAACTTTGTGTTGCTGCAGAGAATCTCCCCCTTCGGGGTCTTTTTGTGTGGGTCAGAGGGGAGCATAAATTCCGACTCAGGGCTGCTTTGGGCAAAGGCTGAAGGGAAGCAGTGCTGGTAGAAAAGAACTGGAGGGCCTTGTTCCAAATGGGCTGCCTCATGGCCTGGAACTGGCTGACCATCTCAGCCTGCTGAGCCTCCAGGTGCCAGTACCTGGCCTTGCACTCCTGCAAGTCTTCCCTCTGCTTGGAAAGCCTATGCTCCTAGTCCTCAGTGAGGTGCTTCTGCTGAGCCTCCTTCTTGGTCAGATGCAATTTGAACTGAGCCAGCTGTTTTGCCAACTCTTTCTCATGGTGAATGCTAAGTAGTAGCCAGCAACTACTTCCTATTGGGGCACTAAGGAGCCTGGGCAGGCAGGCAAAGAGGGGCTGGGAGTAGAGGGGTGAATAGAGGATGACAAGGCTTCCCTCATGAGTGACATTGAGTTGACTACCATGGCGCCCACCTAGTCACATGACTACCTAGCCACGCCCACCCAGCCGGTCATTAGGCAGATCATATCAGTGGTCCCTGAGATTTAAAATTATGAATTTAGTGGTCCCTGAGGTCCAAAAGGTTGGTGACCCCTGGACTAGAAGACCTCCAAGGTCCCTTCCATCCTTTTGTTATTCTATTTAAATCTATTTCTACTATAGCTTTGTTTTTTTCCCTAAACTTTATTAACTTTTTAAAAGTATAAAATCCTACATCACTTCAGACAAGTGGTTATCCAACATTTTCTAAAAAATTTCCAGTGTTGGAGCATTCACAACTTTTGCAGGCAAGTTGTTTCACTTATTGATTGTTCTAACTGTCAGGAAATTTCTCCTTAGTTCTAAGTTGCTTCTCTCCTTGATTAGTTTCCACCCATTGCTTCTTGTTCTACCTTCAGCTGCTTTGGAGATTAGTTTGACTCCCTCTTCTTTGTGGCAGCCCCTGAGATATTGGAACACTGCTATCATGTCTCCCTTAGTCCTTCTTTTCATTAAACTAGACATGTAATTAGAACATTTGCTAAGCAATCGGCTATTAAGCAAGGACCACTTGTATTTGGTTTACCTTAAGGGTTCAGAGCTGTATGGAATCTAGTTTCCTTTGATCCTTTGGGGGATTGCAAAAGGTCCAGATGGGGGAATCCTTGTAGGGGAAACTAGGATCGTGACCACCTAGCCATGCCCATACTGTCACATGACCAGCAAGCCACGCCCATAGTCACATGATCAACAAGCCACGCCCATACAGTCACATGACTGACAAGCCTGTGTAATAGTGAATTATAGTACCTATTCGCCATGGAGAAAGTGACTTTCCAAGACGCATTGAGGGAAGGTGTTAAGTCCTTGCAGTTACGACCCAGCTCAGCCGGGGTAGTTGCTACCCACTCCTGATTGGCTAAGATACACAGCCAAGAAACGGGAGTTCGCAGCACAGCTATTGGCTCCTTCCGTCTGATAACTCCCTATTTAAGCAACTGTCAGACGGCAACCTCCTGTCAGTGTTTTACAAGACGTGCAGAGTTTGCCTTGTTCTTGTTAGCCGGTTATTGTTAGCAATAAATGTTACGTTGATTAGCCAAGCCTTTGCCAATTCCTGCCTAATTCTCCATACAGAGCACTGGCGACGAAGGTGGGATAGGCTGAGGCAACGGCAGCTGAAGTTAGCCAAACAGAGCTCAGGTACCCAAAGAGAATGGTGCCTATAGTCGCCTCAAGGCATTCCCTGCATTACACTTACCATGGCCTCTTTTATGCCTGCCTTCTCCCTGTTTGTATCAGCCATGGAGACATGGGATACTTATCTCAAAAGATTTGAGTGCTTCCTGCAGGCCAACGACTTCAAGGATCTGTCCAGCCCAGGAAGAGAGGCTATTTCCTCAGTTCCTGCGGCAGCAAGGTTTTTGGGACTGCTAGGGCTCTAGCTGCCCCTCAGCAGGTATTCGAGGAGCCGTGGGAGACACTAGTGGAAAAATTAAAAAACCACTATTCTCTGGCCCCGTCCCGCATCGCTCAGAGGCACGCGTTCTGCCAACGCTCACAGAAAGAAGGGGAGTCCATCAATGAATATATGGCCTCCTTGAGGGCAGCCACATTACATTGCAACTTCCGTGAACTGGACAAGATGCTGCTTGACAGTTAGTCTGTGTGGTCAAAGTTCTGCGACTCCAGCGACGCTTACTAAACCTCCCAGCCAACGCTGCCTCTGCCGAGACTGCCCGGAACCAGCGACCATTCAAAAAGGCGGTGGCCCGCTATGAAGATTGCTTTACGGTATCCCGTTTCAACGACCCATTTGAACTTGCCATCAGCCATGCTACGTCAACATCTCTTGTCACCAAAATTCACAGCAAATTTGGAGGGAGCAGCTTGCAAAATGGAGATCAATATGGGTTCCATCAAGTCCCTGATTGCCTGGTCTACCCTCAACCAACTGCTACCTAATTTCCCTAAAAGTTGTCTCAAGCCCTGCACGATCACCTTGAAGAACTACCAAGGAAAGGCCATTCCGACCATGGGGTTTGACACTTTCCAAGTGTCTTACGAATCATTTTCAGGCTGTCTGCTACTGATTGTGGTCAAAGGTGACCTGCCCAGCCTCCTGGGCTTGAACTGGTTTGCAGCCCTAAGCTCAATGTGTCTGGGATCCATGCCACGCTTCCCGACATCCCTGCCATGCTGATTGATGAGTTCACGGACGTTTTCGATAACCGTCTTGGTAAATATAAGGTGACCCCTATGTCCTTTAATTTGGACCCCCAGGTGGCGCCCATATGCCTGAAGCCTTGAAGGGTGCTACTAGCGCTCCATCCCCGGGTGGACAAGGAGCTAGACAAGCTCATTGCCCAGGGTATTTTAGTATCTGTTGGCCATTCTAAATGAGATACACCCAGTGGTGGGATTCTGCCGGTTCTAGGCAGTTCAGCTGAACCATTTGTTAAATTGCTGGCTTGCCCCTCCCCTCCCCACCACTATTTACTGGCCTCGCAGCACACCGAACCGAACCGAACTGAACCGTTTGTTAAATTGCTGACTTGCCCGCCTCTCACCCCACCCCTCCCCACCACTACTTACTAGCCTCGGAGCACAATGAACCAAACAGTTTGTTAAATTGCCTCTTACCTCGCCCTGTGGCGCAAGCCTTGATCAAGTCGATTCCGGGGAGAGCCCCCCCCCAGCCTTCCTGCAGAAAGTCCCAGTCGAGTGCTGACTCCTGAGCTGGCCTAGGCTGTCGCCATTGCACTGTCCCCCCTTCCATCCCTGACCTTGCCTGGCTAGCCCTGCCACTGCCGCATGTCCATCGCATGCGGTGCTCGCGGCCTAGCTAGCTAGCTGCCTCCCCGTCCCCGGACTTGTCTGTCTTGCTTTGTCACCAGCACCGCAGCTCCATTTCTGTGCTTCCCAGAGCTTCCCACTTGCCTCTGAATGCCAACTGAGAAGCTGAATGTCCATGCTAGCTGGGACATCGCTCTCTCCTCCCTGGCTGGGAACCGCACGGCCATGTGGTTCCTGGCCAGGGGGGAGAGAACGCTCTCCCAGCTAGCATGGCCCCACTGGTAGGACACTTGCCCCACCTTCCTAGCCAGTGTCAAAGTTCAGCCAAGTCTTCTCCTCTTTCTCGGCATCAAGCAAACAGACATACGCACCTCATGGCGCCAGAATCTTCTGTGAGGAGATGGTGCATGCCTAGACAATGGGGTGAAGATCAGGATGGGACTTCCGGCGGCCGCACACCCCATTGCTTCCCGGTGCCGGTGCCAGTGCCGCTCGCAGCCAGACCCGGCCAAGAGGATAGCCTGCTGATAAGCTTCAGGCTGGTGCTGTCCTGAGGTGTCCCGCCGTTCTCCTGGCCTGTCGCCGCTGTCACTGCCCTGTTTTTCAGGCCGGTCGAAGCTGCTCGGAAGGCAGCTGCCGCAGCCTGTCCTTGCTACTTAAGAGCAGCTTTCAAGGCAGGAAAAGTTCAGGCAAGTTGTCTCCTTCTCAGCCTGAAACACACAGAGAACATGCACACATCTCACAGTGCCGGGATCTTCTGCGAGGAGATGGTGCGTGGGCACACACCGTCTCCTTGCAGAAGATGCTGGCGCCATGAGATGTGTGTGCCTCTTTGCTTGACACCGAGAAGGAGGAGAAGACTTGGTTGAACTTTTATGCCTTCCTCTCTTCTGACACTGGCCAGGCAGGTGAGCATCCTCCTGACCAGTGAGGCAAGTGTTCCTCCCAGCTGGGCCATGCTAGCTTCAGGCCGGCGCTGTCTAATGTGTCCCACCACAATTGCAGCTGCAGCCTTGCTCGCTGTTGGACTCGCCAGTTCCGATGGTTGCAGCTCCATGCCCCCACCTCCAACAGGTATGTCGAGTCCCGAATTGGGACTTGACAGCATGGTTTTCACTCCAAGCAGCTGGGACTTAAAAACGTACGGCTGGGGTGGAAGAGCAGTCCTTCTTAACAAGCTCAAAACTGAGTTGCAAGTCTGGGTTCCCCACACGAGAGCTGGAAGTCCAGTACTCCGGCACACTCATCTCTGTTTCCCTCTATGACCAGCCTTGAAAAAAACCTACCCTCACAATCACATGTCTGCAGCCAGAGCTGGGCTTGCGGCTCTCGTGCGGGGAACTCAGGCTTGCAGCAACAGTTTTGAGCTTGTGTTGGTGGAACCCTCTCCTCCTGGGGCAACTCGCCTCCCTGCCAACAGCTTCTCCTTCTCCTGGCTGCTCCAGGAGCAGCCTCTGCCTCTTAGTTGGCACATGGCCTGCCTCCGCAGCCTTCCACCGGCCTCTCTGCCCTGCCCCTGGTGCTGCCAGGAAAACAGCAGCATGAAAACCAGTTGCCAGGGTTGAGGCGGTGGTGGCGCCAGGAGCAGCAGGCCGGGGCTTCCCCCCTCCCCTCGGAGTTCTGGGGCTACGCCAGAAGCCCGCTTGGGTGGGGAGACAGGGAAGCCCCGGCTCGCCCATCCTTGCCGCCACCCCCTTGCATCCGATCAATCTGTTGCTTTCAGAAATTTGCTTTTTTTCCAACGCCAAGACTTGGATCCAGAGGACTGCAGATTGCCTCTGAGCACATGCAGAATGGAAGAGTCCAGTAATCTTCAGGCCTGAATGTGGATAAAGTCCCCGCAAAGCAAGGGCTGAATGACAGGAAGAAGCTGCTGCCGGCTCCGGACTTGGCAGCCCACCAGCTCAGCCAGAGTTTTACAAGCCGCTGCGGTAACTGCGCAGCCTCCTCAGTTCATCAGAAAGCCCACCGTTGGGCCAAACAGTCCTTCTTCGCAATAACAATGTTCCGGAGGGAGGGGTGCATATGCCGGGGGGGGGCACATACACAATGCAGGGCGCATGCGCGGGGAAGGGGGTCATGTGCACAAGCGCAGGGGGGTTCGTGTTGCATTATGGGTGCTGGCATCCGCACACACTATCACACAGGCACACACACACTTCTGGCACGCAACGAGAAAAAGGTTTGCCATCATTGGCCTAGAGGATAAATAACAAAGCATTTGCTGGCAGTTCCTCAATTCCATTTTTGAATCAATAAATGCCAAATGTTACAGCTATGCTGATCTTGTTCTTGCCTACTGAAGCCCACTACACTACACTGCCCCTCACTCTTTGGGGGACCAAAGAAATTTGGGTGGGGGGAGCATGCTGCAGGGGTAGCAGGGAGAGCAGAGCCAATCAGTGCTATCAGTTGGGCGATACAGGGAATCCCAGGGCTCTGATTGGGCAGGGGGAGAGAGCAGCACTAACAGTGCAAATTGTGCTGGCCCGGGGGTTAGGGACTCCTGCTGTAAACCTTTACACACCGTAAGCCATCATTTTGACTTTTTTGCTTGCAACATTGGAGGCACAATCGTGTGCTAAAGGAAGGAAGTGCAGAAAAAAATCTGTGGATTTAATTTAGTGACTTTAATAAGGATATAGATGTATTTTCGTCACTTCTGCTTTGTCTCAATTATATATTAAAAGTCAGAGGAAATTAAACAGAGCACCTGAACCGGAAAAACAACAACCCCAAATTACTATAAAATGCGAATTAAGAAAGAGATGGGAGCTTTTTTAAAGAAACACATTTTAAAACCCATTGGCTTTGCATTTTTAAATTTATTTTATCCTATAAGTCATAAAAATACACTAAGCTAATATTATAGGGTAAATCTGTTCTGGTCTTCTCTCTCATTTAGAAGCCGCCATTCAATTTAAATAAAAATGGACAAAAATCAAAGTCTTTATCCATCCCAAGACATTAATTTGGAATTAATAATTGCACAGCTTCACTTCCGACCTGCAATTTTCCCACAGGCAATCTAAATGGGATTCATTGACTAAGCAAGAATTTGATGCTAGAATTAACTTCTAATTTAATTGATTCAACTCTTGAATTGCTTGTTAATGATCTATTCACACACTAAAATTGACTAAAACTATATTTATTGATAGTTGATAAGTTTCCTTTCATGGATCACTGCCTTGTCGTGGCGAAGGGGCATGTTTAGGTCAATGAAGCTATGAGCTATGCTATGTAGGGCCACCCAAGATGAACAGGTCATAGCAGAGAGTTCTGACAAAACGTGATCTACTGGAGAAGGAAATGGCAACCCACTCCAGTATATTTGCCATGAAAACCCCATAGACGGTACAAAAAGAAAAAAAGATATGATGACGGAAGCTGAGCCCCTCAGGTCGGAAGGTGTCCAATATGCTACTGGGGAAGAGTGGAGGGCTGGTAATAGTAGCGGCAGAAAGAATGAAGCGAGTGGGTCAAACCCGAAAGGACGCTCAGCTGTGGATGCATCTGGTGGTGAAAGGAAAGTCCGATGCTGTAAATATTTTTTCTTCATAGGAACGTGGAATGTAAGTTCCATGAATCAAGGCAAGTTGGACGTGGTCAAACAAGAGATGACAAGACTGAACATCAACATCTTAGGAATCAGTGAACTAAAATGGACAGGAATGGGTGAATTTAATTCAGATGAATATCAGATATACTACTGCAGGCAAGAATCCCGCAGAAGAAATGGAGTAGCCTTCATAGTCAATAAAAGAGTAGGAAAAGCAATACTGGGATACAGTCCCCAAAGTGACAGAATGATCTCAGTTTGAATCCAAGGCAAACTATTCAACATCACAGTAGTCCAAGTCTATGCCCAACCACTGGTGCTGAAGAGGCTGAAGTTGATCAGTTCTATGAAGATCTACAACACCTTCTAGAATTAACACCAAAAAATGATGTCCTTATCATCATGGGGGATTGGAATACTAAAGTAGGAAGATAGTTAATGGAGGAAAGTTATCTATAGGGTCGCAATGGGTCAGACACAACTTTGCAACGAACAACTTATTTGTTGATCCCGATTCCTTATACTATACTAATTAAAAGAATGCCTTGATGTTACTCAGCATAAATTTTAATATCTTTTGCATAAATATTTGTATGCTTTAATGTTTTATAACATTAAGTTGAGGACTACTTATAATGTTATATAAGCGGTCCTCAACTTATGATCATGATTAGCAATTATAAAGCAAGTGTGGCAGTCATTAAATGAATGCAGCAGTTGTTATGCGAACCAATGGCTTCCTATGGGAAGTGCTGTGACATGACCACAGGAGGCCCAGTTATTGGAAGTTCCAAACCAGGTTAGTAAATACTCCAAAGGTAGGTCCATAGTAACCGGTTGCAGGTCGAGACTATACGTAAGTAATTCATCTCTGCCATTATATACAGATAGTCCTTGACTTACGATTAATTTAGTGACCATTCAAAGTTGGCAATGGCATTGAAAAATATGACTTTCGACAGACTTTTATAGTTACAGCCTTTGCAATAAATCCAAGATCATTCGATCATGGTCAGTGAGATCACAAAACCAGCCAAAAGTCATTTAACGACTGTCTCACTTAGCATTAGAAATTTTGGGTTCCCACCCAAACCTTAGCTACAACAAACTAATATCACAGATAAAGGAAAATTTGGAAATTTGGAAAAAAATACAACTATCTCTCATAGGAAGAATAGCATCAATCAAAATGAACATTCTATCACGAATACGGTTTCTTTTCCAAGTAGCACCCATAAAATTAGGGAGGAATTTCTTCAAAAACTTAAATTAATAGCGAATTACATCTGGCAAGGGGAAAAAAATTGATAATTAAAATAAAATCATTGCAGGATAGTAGAGAAAGAGGAGGCTGCGGGCTCCCAGACTGGAAGACATAGTACCAGGCAACAGCATTCACCTGGATCAAAGATAAGATTGAATTAAGGAATAAAAAAATCTTAACATTAGAGGGGCATGATTTTCAGATAAGTTGGCATGCCTTCTTATGGGATGGAAACAAACAGACAGCATAGCTACTTCCAGAGACGTTTAATTAGAGATGTGCTACTACAAATATGGCAAAGGATAAAAAAGAATCATTACAATAAAATTCCAGATTGGCTATCAACAATGGAGGCACTAATTTACCTAAACGTATTGGATATTGACAAAAATAAAAGATATAAAGATTTATTAAACTGTCAAGGGGAACTGAAAACAAGAACTGAAAGAACAGGGTACAGACGTTGGTTGGTGGCAGTGAGGAAATCCAAATTTTTTTACTACTGGTTCTGTGGGCGTGGTGTGACTTGGTGGGCGTGACAGGGGAAAGATACTGCAAAATCACCATTCTCACCCCACTCCAGGGGAAGGATATTGCAAAACCTCCATTCCCACCCCATTCTGGGGCCAGCGAGAGGTGGTATTTGCCAGTTCTCCGAACTGCTCAAAATTTCTGCTACCAGTTCTCCGAACTGCTCAAAATTTCCTCTACCGGTTCTCCAGAACCTGCTGGATTTTACCCAATTGGTGGTCATATACGCAGATACAATCCAGATATAGGACAGATTTAGGACAATATGGATTTCAAAAAGAAACACATGACTTAGACAAGATCCTTCAAGGCACAGAGGACATATTGATAAATTTTTTTTTATTGAGATACAAAACGGAGGAGGAGGAGGTAGTTAAAGAAAATATGATAATTTGGCCCAAAAATTTCAGTTATAACAGAATTGGAGAAATGGGAGAAATTATGGAATAAAAATTACAAATTGACAATGTCTGTAGCCTACAAGGAAAGTATTTATAAAATGTTTTATAGGTGGCACCTTCCACCAGCGAGACTGGCCAAAAAAGCCAATACCCCATCAACTTGCTGGAAATGTAAAAAAAAAATCAGGGAACATACTACCACATGTAGTGGACGTGCCCCAAGGCAAAACAATATTGGAGTAAAATTAGAATATATTTAGAAGAGATAACTAGACAGCATATAGAGATGAATCCAGAAATATTTTTGTTAAGAATACTTCCAGGGACATATGACAATAAATATAATATTTAATTATACATATTAGAACAGTGGCAAGAATAATATATGCACAAAATTGGAAAAATAATAATACACCAACGGAAGAAAATTCGATAAGAAAAGTTTTGGAGTGCGCAGAGATGGACAAGCTCACATAAGAAATACAAGGAAAGGAGGAAACAGAATACCACATGGTATGGGAGAAATGGTATGAATGGTTAGAGGAGAGGTATAAAGGGCAAGGAAAGAGTAAATGAGGAAGATATGAGAGTTGAAATGTAGTAACAAACAAGTGGAAATGGAACAAATGTAGTAACAAACAAGTGGAAATGGAATAAACGTATGATTGAAATGGAGTACATTCTTATCTTGAAGTAAGGGAGAAAAATGGATACGTAAGAAATGTTTACTGATGCGAAAATGTTGAAAAGAAGAACATTGTAAAAATTTCTCTTGTTTTTTAAAAAACTGTTTAATAAAAATTATTTTTTTAAAAAAGGAAGGAATGTTGGGCTCATTTGTGGCTGTATGTCGCGGACTACGTGTATAGAACATTTGGGGGGGGGGGGTGAGGCAGGAGCCAGAAGTAAATGGTTTTGTTTCCAACGAAAATTAAATTGTGGTATATGACCATCAGATGCTGCAAACAGCCATAAACTGAGCACCCAAAACGTGGTCACGGATATTAGGATTTTGGATCGTGATCCAGTGGTGGTTTCCCCCTGGTTCGGACCGATTTGCAAGAACCGGTAGCAAAACCGATGGGAGGCTCCGCCACTGACCCAGACGTCATCAGGAAGCTTCTGCACATGCGTAGAAGAGCGCGCATGGCCCTGTTGCGAGCCATTAGTGGAGTTAAGTAGAACCCACCCGTTGTGATCATAAATAGCTATTGTTGTGACTTTAAACATTCTCTTAGTCGCCGGGAACGGCAGTCAGGTATGGGTTAACCCTCGTATCTGCTGACTGTCTGACTGGGTCTGCATAATTAATTAGCCCCGCCTCTCCCTTTGAGCCCCAGCTTTTCCACTCGGTCTTGCTACTTGACCAGATGTTTTTCTCTTCTCTCCAGCAGCTCCTTAACTATTTACCATTTGAATTGGTTCTTTTATCTTTTTGTCTTTCATTCCTGTTACATCGGGAGCGAATTCCGGCGCGAAGGACTGTTAATTCGATCCCGCTGAGGGCCGCCTTGCGGCGCAGGGCTGCCGGCTGGCAGTCCCTGAAGGGATTGGCATTTAGCCTCCCCAAGCGATCTTCAGCTTCCGACATCGAGATTGCTTGCCGCTTAGAGCTTTTGCTCAGTGGAGGAAAGGCACAAGGCTTCATTCCGTGTCAAATTGATGGTAAGGGGATGGTAAGACTCTGATTTCCCCCTTATCTATTCTCAGAGCCACGCTTAAGCTTATTTCGGCTCCTATTTGGTGCTCTAAATCCTCCAAAAAGGCGGATGCCAAAAGAGGAAAGGCGGCACACATGGCTTCTTCCAAAGGCCCTGAACACCATGAGGATGACCTGGAGGAAGGCACCTCAAGGGATCGCTCCCATAGAGCTAAATCCAAATCAAAGACCTCCCAAACCTCCTCCAAAAATAAAGCGGAGGAATGGAGACATAAAGCCCTAGAAAGGGTTATACAGAGAGAGCTGAGCAGAGAGCTGATCAGACGCCCCCTCCTGAACCTACTTCCAATCCTTCCTCTGAGGCTCCCATTACAGAATCCTTATCAGAGAGACCTCGCACTCCTTCAGTCAGATTTCAAGCTTGGTCTCCAGACCAATCTGCGCCCTCCAACCAGCCCTCCCCTAGGGAATTAGAGCCTTTATTCCAGCCCTTTCTAGAACAGGGTTTTCAGGAATCCAGGGATTAGCGGTCTCCCACATCCAGACCTCTAAGAGACGACACTCAGCAAAGAGACCAGCCCGCTCTCCCTCCTCAAGGATTTCAATTCCCTGAGTCATTTGGAGTCATGATTTCAGAGGCGATTAAAAAAGGAATTGTTCAATTCTTTCAACAAACCTTGCCTGCTACGGCTCCCACGTCCTCCACTTGCCCCAGCCCTCAGCACCTCCAACACTCAGTGGATAGAGAGGTCTCCAGATCTGTCCATGAGAGTGTCCAAACATACGATTCTGAGGAGCACGCCTTTATCTCTGACGAAGAGCTTCCCAGAGATCAATCTCTATCAGAAGATGAAGAGCTTGAACCAGGTCAACCCGCATTTGTTGGCTTCTTCTGTCCTCAACTTTTTAGATCTCTTCTATACAAGGCCTTAACCTCTACATGTTTGGGTGTTTCCTCTCCTTCTAGGGTAAAGTGACCAGATTTCAGCGATGGCAAAGCGGGATACCATTGACGATGGGGGGGGCAGGGGGGGCTGCACATGCGCGCTGGGTCTCACCACCTGGCTGAAGGAGGAGGAGCGGCTGCTGCACTGCTTCTCGGCTGTTCCAGGCAGGCTCGGCTCTCCTCTCGGCTCTTCCAGGCACCTTCTTGGCTCTTCCAGGCACCTTCTTGGCTCTTCCAGGCAGCCTCCACCGAGTGAAGTCAAGCGGCGTCTCTCCTCCACCCGCTCTCGTGAGAGTGGGCGATCTCGGAAGAGCGGGCGGAGAAGAGATACCGCTTGACGTATGTAACACCCACTCCCCGCCTCCGCCTCCTCCTCTTGCGTTGCTGCCTCCCACTTTCAAAATGGGAGTGAATGGAGTCTGCGTCTGAAGGTGGGACTTTTTTTTAAAAAAATTTTTTTTAAAGAAATTGGGACTTTTTTGAAATGCCGCAAGACGCGGGACAAATTATTAAAAAGCGGGACTGTCCCACCAAAAGCAGGACGTCTGATCACCTTATTCTAGGGAGACTAGTCAACTGCCTGCTGATCCGGCTACTACCTTGCTTAAGGAGCCAGCGGTTACTACTGAAGCTATCCCAGCTCCCAAATTGTTCACAGATGTAGTACAACGCCAATGGGCTTTCCTAGGATCGGGACCTTTCCTAATGGACTAGATAAGTGTTTATATAATGTAGCATCTGATATGAATAATCTGCTGCAAGTCTCCACGGTAGATCCCCCAGTGGTGGCTCTCTCCTCTTCTTCCCAGATCACGGGCCCACCAGAAGAGTCTCTCTGTCCAGAGGACAAGAGAGCAGAGAGAACTCTTATTAAGGGTCACCAAGCCGCGGCTTGGTTCGTAAGGGCTGCATCCGCAGCTTCCTTCTTTGACCAGACTACCTACTATGGCTGAAGCAACTCCAAGATAGGATCCCATCCTCGGACACGAGGTCTCACCAGGATCTCAATAAGATCAAGGTGGCCTTGGAATATTCAGCAGACGTCTCTCAACGTGGCCAGATTTACAGCCAAAGCTATAGGTGCATTTGTTGCATGCCTCCTCTGGTAACGCCAGTGGCAGGCTGACCTTCGTAACAAATGGTGCCTCGCGTCTGCTCCATTTTCTGGTGACAAGCTTTTTAGCTCCGCCCTGGATCCTACTCTCATAGAAACACAGGATAAACGTAAGATTTTGCCATCTATGGCCAGAAGAGGAGAGGCCTGGCATCAACCTTATTTTCGCACTCAGCCATTTCGCTCCTCTGACTACGGATTCTCCCAATCAAGATCACAATGTTCCTTTCCTACCAGAGGAGGTCACCCTCAGGACTCACAGGTCAGACAAGGATCTAGATCCTTCCCTCGTAAATCCTTCCGTGGGGGCAGGGGCCGCCCTTTCAGGCGATCTAAGTAAATTCTCCCATACCTTTCCCATTGGGGCTCGTCTGTCCCACTTTGCTGACCAATGGGATCTTATAACCTCTGATTTGTGGGTTAGGAAAACTATTAGGGAAGGTCTTACTCTCGAATTCACCTCCATTCCTCCAACGGTTTTCGTTCGCTGCCCCATCTCTAGAAACCGGTCTAATCGGGCACTATTAGAATCTGCAATTAAACATCTTCTAAACATTCAGGCCATTCAATTGGTTCCTCCTGAACAATAGGGCCAAGGTTTCTATTCCTGTCTCTTTGCCATTCATAAATTCTTAGGGGGGTTGGAGGGCAATTCTAGACCTAAAATCCTTAAACCAGTACATAACATATCGCAAGTTTAAGACGTCCTCCCTTCATTCTATCCTGGAGGCATTCGCCAAAACGACTTCCTCTCATCAATTGACCTCAAGGAGGCTTACCTCCATGTTCCTATTCACTCTGTCCATCGCAAATTCCTCAGGTTTACATATGCTGGTCTCCATTAACGTATCAGGCCCTCCCATTTGGACTCCCATCAGTTCCCAGAGTCTTTACTAAGCTCATGGCAGTCCTCATAGCCCACATTCAATCTACTCCTATCCGAATACAAGCCTATCTCGATGATATTCTGATTCAGTCCCGATCCGAGCCCTTGGCCAAAATAGAACTCAACATCACTATTTCAGCACTTCAAAAACACGGTTTCTCTATCAATTGGGCCAAAAGTTGTTTAATCCTGGCTACCAAAATTCTACCCTTGGGGGCGGAGATTGATACTAGACTTACCAAGATCTCTCTCTCTTCGGATCGGAGACTTAGTCTATCCCTTCTGGCCCGTTGATGTCGCTCAAACCACTCCTCCTCCCTTTTTCTATTATCTCAACTACTCGGGAAAATGGTTTCTTCATTTGGCATCGTCCCCTGGTCTCGCCTTCACAGCCATCAACTGCAATGGCTCCTACTTCCCTACCAGAAATCCCATCGCAGCACGTCTCGCAAACGAATATTCCTCCCGATGGACATTCGGGACTCTCTAGCATGGTGGTCTTCCAGCGCCCTGTCCAAGGGCTGCATCTTCAAAGAGCCCCACAGAGTAGTCCTCACAACCGACGCCAACCTTTTGGGCTCGGGAGCGCATATGGGAATCCACTTCGCCCAGGGTCAATGGTCCACTCAGGAGACTCAACAGAGCATCAATCTCTTAGAACTCAGGGCCATTTATCTCAATCTTCTATACTTCAAAGACCAAATAGCCGGCAAGGACGTCCTAGTCCTTACAGACAACACGACGGCGAAGGCCCATATAAACAAGTTGGGGAGTACTCGCTCAGACCCTCTTATGCAGGAAGCACTTCGACTGGGCCTGTGGGCAGAGGTGAATCTCACAACCATAACAGCGGCTCACATCTCGGGCCGGTCAAACCTTCAAGCCGACTCTCTCAGCCGCAATCTCATAGACCAGACAGAATGGTCACTACACCCCAGCCTGTTTCAAGAATTGACTCTTTTATTTGGTCAGCCATCATTGGATCTATTTGCCTCCAGCCTCAACCACCAACTTCCATGATATTTCACCAGATACCTTCCCAAGGGGTGGAATCAGTGGATGCTCTTCGCAGCCCCTGGCCTCTGGGCTTGATGCATGCCTTCCCTCCCATCCCACTGATTCCCAGGGTTATCACCAAACTCCTTCTCGAGCGAGCGGAGGTACTTCTCATAGCCCAGAAGACCGTGGTTTGCGGACCTGCAGTCCCTCTCGGTAGCTCCTCCTTGGTGGATTCCGGAAGACAGAATCATCCTGACTCAGGTACTCTCAACCATCTGAACCCTCAATGGTTCCACCTCACCGTATGGAGGTTGAGCGGAACATCTTGAGAGGGGCCCTGGTCTCCCCGCAAGTGATCATCACTATGCAAGCATCACGACGGGATTCTACGAGCAGAATCTGAGGCCACCTGGATAACTTTCTCTTCATGGTGCTTCTCCAGGTCCATTTCTCCTACCACCGTATCAGTTGCCCAGATCATTAACTTCAGGATGGCTTCACAACAGGCCTGGCACCTAACACACTTCGTCGACAGGTAGCCGCCATTTCTTCAGTCCTCAGCACAGAATCCTGTGCACCCATATCTAAACATCCTTGGATCCACCAATTCCTAAGGGGAGCTACTAACCTAAGACTTCCCACGGTTCACAGGTTCCCTACATGGAGACTGAATGTTGTTCTCACGGCTTTAACCAAGGCTCCTTTCGAGCCCCCACGTGAGGTCTCCCTCCGCTTTTTATCCCTTAAAGTCTCATTTCTGGTGGCCATCACCTCAGCTCACTGAATTTCAGAACTCGCAGCTCTTTCAATTCGTAAGGACCTATATATTTTCCATAGTGATAGGGTTGTTCTTCAATTGGACCCCACTTTCATACCAAAAATTAATTCTATGTTCCATTGAACACAGGAACTGGTTTTACTGAACTTTTGCCCTTCTCCAGCCCATCCTCTGGAGTACAGATGGCACACCCTCGATGTACGCAGAGCTCTTAAAATTTACATCCATCGTACGTCGCTCATCAGACGGTCAGAAGCCATCTTTATTTCATTCCATTTGAGTCCTTCGGGAGATAGGGCGGTATATAAATATGATTAAATAAATAAATAAATAAATAAATAAATAAATTCCAACCTACCTCTATGGGCGCCAGAGCCACTTCTTCGACTATTGGCCGATGGATTAGAGCCACCACCACTACAGCATACCGAAATCAAGCTCTGCCAGTATCTAAGAACATTACTGCTCATTCAGCCAGAAGCGCTGCGACCTCAATGGCATGGGCTACCCAGGCGTCCCTAAAGGAGGTTTGTAGAGCTGCCACGTGGTCGATGCCTACCACCTTTATTAGACATTACAAGTTGGACTCATATGCATCGACAGAAGCGGCTTTTGGCAGACGAGTCCTGCAAGACATGCACAAATAGCCATCTTCGCAGAGCTGGACTTCTTCCTCCTAGTAAGGACAACTAGCTTTGGTAGGTCCCATGCCCGACTGCTGTTCCCGGCGACTAAGAGAATGGGTGTTGGACTTACCTGAGACGCCCTTTCTTCGAGAGACGGGAACGGCAGTCAGCCCCATCCAAGTTTCCATCCTGCTCTGGGGCTCTGGGTGTGTGTGTGAATACTAATCCTTTCTCATTTCAGATCAACACGTAAGTCTGTATCACGGTCCTCGCCGAAAAGCTGGGGCTCAAAGGAAGAGGCGGGGCTAATAATTATGCAGACCCGGTCAGATAGTCAGCAGATACGAGGGTTAACCCATGCCTGACTGCCATTCCCGTCTCCCGAAGAAAGGGTGTCTCAGGTAAGTCCAACGCCCATTTGTTAATAAGTCAAGGACTATCTGGATTTAGGGAAAATACATTTTTCAGCCTGGTGGCAAAATTTCCTTTGATTACCAGAAAGGAATTATTCTTATTTTCTTTTTTTAATGATGGGAACCTTGGTGAAAATCAATGTTCCAAATGCTTCCTTGGGGAATTCACAGGGATATTTGGGATGACTAATCCTGGTTGATATCTCTAAAGACGTTTTCTGGGCTAATCCTCCAAAGGTTGTTTCTTTCTCTACAGAGTTCAGCAGACACAATCCCTTTGGGACGAGGAATGGATGAGAAAACACGATGCTGAACTTCATTTGCAAAAAAGAAACAAGAGAGGGATGTTTTGTGACAGTTTAACTGTGCTCTACAACCCAAAATTTGCAGATAATGAGAATGATCCAGAGAAAAAGGTTGAGGGAAACTAGCAAATAGAAACAAAACATATCTGCTGGTTGAATAACACTAAGCCAGTGGACTGTAATTCCTTCTGTAAATTATTGTTTCTGTAAACATCACAAAGGTGCTTTTTCAAGAGGCAACTGGGCTTGAAATGGTGGAGGATGGAAGAAGCCTCAACAATTCATTCGACCAGATGACTGCAATGAATATAAGTCCTTCCACCATTTAGCCAGAAATGAAGATGCTTCTTGGATGAGAAGTGCAAGAAAAAAACCAAGAAAGTCCAGTTGCCTTTTGAAAAAGCAATCATGCTTGAATGACTGAATCCAATCACCTGGATGGCTGAGAATCTCCACAGACGTTTCTGTAAATCCTGTAATCCTCAAGTTATGGCCATAATTGGGACTGGAATTTCGGGGGTAAGTTGTTGTAGTTGTAAATCAAGTCAAAATCAAAATTGGGTCTGTCAGTGGCCAGACCCAATTTTCTGGCTGTTATTTTAAGGATCATTGTTAAAGCAAATGTCTGGCTAAACCACAGGGTCAGTTCCTGGCAAAATAGCCCCATTTGGTCATTTTATTTGCTAAATAACCATACTAAAAAACAAACAAATAAACAAAACATTGCAAATCATGTGACTACAGGATAGTGCAAGTAAATAAGAGCCAATGTTTTGTGATAACCGGAATTGTTCATAGGATATAAACTACCATTTCCAAGTCTGTGATAACTTCCAACAGTCATTAATTTTTGTCTGTGTCTTTTAATGACCCTGCATCCCTTGCATCGGGGTGGAGTCAGGGCAACTGAATGGAGCTGAGCATTTACTGGCCGGATGCCCTTCCTGACACCTATGTAGAGTTTGCAGTAGACAATAACTCATTGTGACCAGAGAGAGAAATACCTACTGCTACTTAGAATTGAAACCACAATTCTAAGGCACTTTTCCTAGACTTCTGCAGCCCAGAGATCTTTGAGACAGCCAGAGCTCTCCTTGTTCCACTGGCTGTTCAGTCTGCGCTGTGGGACATGCTGCAGAACAACCTACAGACTCACTATGTGCCCAAATCTTCGCAAATCACACATCACCATGCCTTCCATCATCGGAATCAGGCTGAAAGTGAATCCATCAAGAAATATGTTGCCACCCTTTGGAAGGCAGCCCTGTATTGTAACTTCAGAGACTTTTATGATGCTCTCTTGGACAAAGTGGTCTGTAGTGGAGGGTCATCAAACCATAGCTGCGAAAACAGACCTCACCTTGCAGATGGCGCTCGATGAGGCACAAGCAGCCAAGATATCCAATCAGTCAACGGATGAGATTCAAAAATCAAACAGCCCATCAACATTGTGGAAACCAGTCACTATGCATCATAAAGATCTAACCACAGTGAATCATCAGATGAGAATGATGACATCTATCGCCTCAAATCCTTCAAGGGGAGAAATGTAGCCACAGAAAAGAGGCAACCAGCATGAGTTGGTTGTGGCAGCAACCAACTGTGAATGCCGTGTTACTTCAAGAACACCATATAAAAAGAAGGGATATTTAGCCAGGGTCCATTGTGCAAACCAACCAGCAGCTACCACTGCAAGCCCAGAAACTGGCCCCAAAAGAATGCAGAAAAGACAACAGAGTCAGGGAGAGGACTGCTTCATCATCTCCAGAAGTACCTGCAAGGCAAAAGCAGTCATTGGTCAGGCCAGCCTCTCCTCTTGCAAGGTCCATGTCACTGTCCTGATTGAGGGGTCCCCTTGCCGCATGGAGGTGGACAAAGGATCTTCAATGACCATCATCTCTTGGAGTACACTAAAGAGATTGGTGCCAAAAATCTCAAAAATGCAGTTGAACTCAACCATATTCATCTCCAAGACTACCAAGGGAACAGCATTCCAGTCATCGGAACTGGCACCTTTAGAGTATCTTTCAAGAGCTTCTTGAGCCCACTGCTCATAAAGGACAGCTCCCTACCGAGTCTCCTAGGATTGGACTGGTTCTCTTCCCTGGGTCTGGAAATCACTGGCATCAACTCCATCAGTGACTGATACCGAGGCCTTAATCTCTGATTTTGCAGGTGTATTTGATGAAAACCTGGACAGGTATATGGGCATACCATCTCATTCAACCTTGACCCCCAGATTGCTTTGATCCAAATGAAGTCAGGAAGAGTACTGTTCACCTTGTGCTCAAAGGTTGATGAGCAACTCAACAAGCTCATCAGCCAAGGAATCCTAGAACCTGCTGACCATGCAAAATGGAAACTCCAATTGTGACCCCTGCAAAGCCAGACGATTCTGTCCGCATCTGTGCAGACTATAAATGTACATTAAATAAAGCACTACAGCAAAATGCATATCCAGTGCTTGTGGTCCAACATCTGGGTGAGGGTAAGATCTTCGCTAAACTGGACCTTGTCCAAGCCTATCAACAGCTACCAGTTGACAATGCCACAGCTGAGGCTCAGACAATTGTAACACATCGAGGAGCTTTTAGATGTCACCAGCTGTAATTTGGGGTGAGTGTGGCATCGGTATCAAGGTTCCAAGTAACACCTTTTCCTGACTTTTCCAGAGCCTGTTGGAACATCTCTTGCAAGGCATCCCAGGTGTCGTCCCGTATTTTGATGACGTCTTAGTGCCAGGGGCCAACAACGCAGAACTCCTTGACAATCTGTGAACGGTAGTCACCCGTTTCCAGGAAGTTGGCCTCAGAGTTAAAAAAGAAAAGTGCAAGATTGCTGTTCCACAGGTAGAGTTCCTTGGCTACCTTATCGATGCCTCTGGGTTACACCCTACACAGGCAAAGGTCCAAGCCATCCAGGAAGTTCCCACACCCAAGAACAAGACCGAACTCCAGGAGTTCTTGGGACTCCTAAATTTTTACAGCGTCTTCTTGCCACACAAATCTTCCATAGCTCTCCATCATTTGCTTGACAAGAAGCTATCTTGGTCCTGGGGCCAAAAAGAAACTGATGCCTTCTCCACTGTCAAAGATCTATCATCTTCAAACAGCGTCCTGGTACAATACACAGAGAATCTTCCTTTGATTCTCAGCTCTCCATTCGCCGTCAGCGCCATTTTAAGCCACCAATTCTCATAGACCTTGTCATTGGCTGAACGAAACTACAGCCAGCTGGACAAGGAAGCTTTGGCTGCACTTGCAGGAGTCAAACGTTTCCATGAATACCTCTATGGCACACCATTTGACCTTGTGACCGATCACAAGCCACTACTGGGCCTGCTCACTGGGGACTGCCAGACACCAAAAGTTTTGACCCCTTGCATGCTGCGTTGGACTGTGTTCCTAGCTGCATACAGCTACCACCTCCTGCATCGGCCAGGTAAGCCATGCTCCCGACTATGGAGGATCTGGCTCCAGCATAATCTGTTTTATTAATTGAAGACCTGCTGTCTGGTCCCATTATGGCTTTGGAGATCACTGCACACTCCATCAAGGACCATGTCATCACCCAAGTGCTCCACTGGGTATGGAGGAGGTGGCCAAAGGGGCCAGCCAGCACAGAGTTCCTTCCCTTCTACACATGAGCTGTCGGCTCAATGGAGCTGCCGACTCTGGGGGAGTTGTGTAGTGGTACCCAGAGGCTGCAGCAGTCAGTTTTGGAAGCTCTTCATGTAGGCACCTAGGCATTTTGCGAATGAAGGCACTCACCCAGTTATGTCTTGTGGCACAAGACAAGGCCATCGCTGAATGGGTCACATATTGTCAGCCTTGCCAAGAGTCAAGGCCAGCGCCCCATCCGCTCCAACTCATGAGTAGGAAGCACCCAAGACACCTTGGTCAAGGGTGCATATTGACTTTGGGGGGCCTTTCCATAAACAGACTTTTACGGTGGTTGAGGATGCCTACTCAAAATGGCTTGAGGTAGTGCTCATGACATTGACCACTTCAGATGCCATGATCAAGGCCCTTAAAAGGCTGTTTGCAACCCACAGACAGCCAAATGTCCTTGTTTCGGACAATGGGCCACAGCTCACATCAAGCCAGTTCAAGCTATTTCTGGCGGATCATGGCATTCGTCATGCTGATTGCACCATTCTATCCTGCTAGCAACGGGCATGCTGAGAGAATGGTTCAATCAGCAAAGAAAGCACTGGCAAGGATGGGCCTGGGTGACTGGCAAACACGGATAGTTGAGTACCTCCTGGTCCAGCACATCACACCAAGCTCCACCATGAACAGGAGTCTGGTCAAACTCCTAATGGGTTGCCACCTATAGACCAACTGCACCCAGACTATTCTTCGGAGATCCCTGTAGACTTGACCAGCCAGCTTTAGTCATTCTCACCAGGCAACCTTGTCTACACCCACAACTATGCTGGGGGCCTATCCTGGATTCCTGCCTGGGTAATGGACGTTACTGCATTCCTAAAGGGTGGCACCTGAAGATGGCAGGTTGTGGTGCTGCAACATCGATCAACTGCACTGCCACCTCAGAACTTCTGTCTGCCAGCCAGAACCAACTCCGCCAGAGACAATCCTGGCTAAGGACACAACAGCTCAGCCACCACAAATAATGGTATCAAAAAGGGACTGTGGTGAATCAGATGCCTGCTCACTTGGTTCCTCTTGTGTTAGACACACCAGTGACTGAACATTTGCTGCTGTTGCAAGTTGCACCTAAAGCAGCATCAGCCACTCCACCTAGTCAAGGCTCCGGAGCTACTGGTCTTGAGACAGAACCTTGTAGTTCGGGACTGACACATCGCCGCTCTGCCTACCTAAAAGACTACATATGTTAAATTATTATTTTGAGCACCATAATGCTCCGTCTTGGTTGTGAGGGGTGCTTTGTATTGTATATAGTGTACAGTTGTCAGTTGAAGTCCTCATTCTGGTCTCCTGTTGGAGAAGGAAAATAGTCTCTCCTGATTGATTGTTTGGCTGATCAGTTTCCTATAAAAGGAGCTGTGTCAGCCAGGGAGTTCAGTGGCCTCAGGCAGAATTGAATAAAGAGCTGTTAGAAATCACTCTGGCCTCGCCTCCGTTCTTCGCCCAGAATTTAACAACGAAGATTCTTAGAAGAGCCTTAAAACTGCCAAGTATTCTGAAAAAAATTGCAACATTCCCTTTTAGTTTAAAATAAATAAATCAATCCCAAAACCACTTATGTGCTTCTACTGCCACCTGGTGGAAAAGCAGAATTAGTTTCTGGAGAAAAAAAATGAGATACAACTTACGACAATTGAGCCCCAAATTTGTTAAATGAGACATTTTAAAGCAATGGTTACCAACAGGTGGTCCACGGATCATTGGTGGTCCGCGAGAAAAGTTTGGTGGTCCGTGGAGAAATTTTTGTATTTTTTGTATTGCACTTAAACTATGGCCCCTGGGCCGGATATGGCCTGAGAGCAATTAATTCAGCCCACATGCAGAAACACGTGACTGCACTGTCCACATCACCCCGCCCACACGCCAGCCCACACTCTTAAAACTGAGCTCACACCTCAACTTGAGTAGAGTGGTGCAAGCCATACGAATTGGAACTAGAAGGTAAAACCAAGAGCTTGCCATGGTCACCTGAACGGCTGCCAGGGTGGGGGGTCAGAGGAAGGTTCAGCCGCCTTTGGGGACTCCATCTCTCCTTTTGCAAGGCCTCTGGGTGGGACTCTAGTAATCAGAAGGCACTTGCACTCAAAACACACGGATTTGGCTAACAAATCACTTGAATATTTTCAAAGAATGCATGAAAGTATGCAAAAGCAAGTAAATGCTTTAACAAAAATGGCAGTTAAAGATAAGTCCTTATTAAAGGCTTCTTTTCTGACAGCACTTCAGATTGCAAAAAATAAAAAGCCATATACGATTAGAGAAGAATTAATTAAGCCTTGCATGTTACAAGCCAGTGAAGAGGTTTTTTTGAAAGCAGGCTGTCCAGAAACTGAAAGCTGTCAAGCGCAGAATTGAAGACATGGCTGAAAATCAAATTGTAAAAATGGTGAAAAATTCAACTTGATGAATCAACAGATATAAATAATAAGGCACTTTCCTTTGTTTTGTGAGGTTTGAGTGTGAAAGAGAGTTAAAGGAAGAACTACTTTGTTCACTCAACTTGCCAGGTAGAACAACTAGCTCTGAGATTTTTGAAGCACTGAATGGTTATTTCTTGGAACATGGAATTGAATGGAAAAAATCTATTAGGACAGGTAGAGACGGTGCTGCAAACATGACTGGAAATCTTTCAGGAATTGTTACAAAGGTGAAAAGTGTTGGTCACCCAGACATTTTGTCTACACACTGCATTATACATCGCGAGAAACTTGCAGTGAAAAAAATGTCCCCAGAATTACACGAAGTATTATCAGATGTTATTAAAATTTTAAATGAAATTCGGCACAAAGCGCTCAATTCTCAAATGTTTGAGGCACTTTGTGAAGAAATGGGTTCAGAGCAGGGATGAAATGCTCCTGGATCGGACCGGATCACGTGATCCGGTAGCGATGGCAGCGGGTGGTTCGGAGAACTGGTAGCAATAATCCCTGCCCCCCCATCCGCCCATGCCCAGCTGAGCCGAGCGATCATCAGAAGTGTTTTTTTTTTTTTAAAAAAGCATTTTTTCGGCCAAAGAAAAAATGCTTTAAAAGTTAAAAAAAAAAAAAGCCTTTGATGATCGCGCAGCTCAGCTGTGTGCTAGCCAAAAAACGGTGGGGGGGGGGAGTCCGTTTTTCCTCCCAACAGGCTTCTGGGGAGGAAAAACGGACTCTCCCCCACCCCGTTTTTGGCTTGCTTAGCAAGCCTGCTGGAAAAGGAAACAGACTTCCCACCACCACCCCGACTCCATTTTTTGGGTTGTCCAGCAAGCCTCCTGGAAGAGGAAATGGACTCCCCACCCCCCACCCCGTTTTTAGCAAGCCTGCTGGAAGGGAAAACGGGGTGTGTGTGGGGGGGTTCGTTTTTGAGAGAGAGAGAGAAAGAAAGGAGGCAAGAAAGGAAGGAAGGAAGAGAGGAAGGAAAGAGTACAAACATGGCACTAGACCCAGCTTCAGAGGATAATCCAGGGCTGGAAGGGACCTGGAGGTCATCTAGTCCAACCTGCTCCAGCAGGACATTGCTAGTGAGTTTCTGTTGTTTGATCCCCCAATCACATAGCCACGCCCACCCAGTCACACAAACTCCCCACAGAACCGGTAGCAAAAAAAAATTAGATTTCACCCCTGATTCAGCGTATACTCACCTTCTTCTGCATACTGAGGTGAGATGGCTGTCAAGGGGCAAAATACTAACCCGACTGTTCACCCTGCGCGAAGAAGTTAAAATTGTTTCTCTACCAGCAAAATAATACAAAATTTCAAGAACTCTTGTCTGACGATGAGGGGGTAGCCAAGCTTGCATACTTGGCAGATATTTTTTCGCTGTTAAAAATGAACTAAATTTATCTTTGCAAGGACAACTTAAGGACGTGTTCACACTACGAGGTAAAGTGGATGCTTTTCAAAAGAAAATATTACTGTGGCAAACGCGATTGGCTGAAGAAGGTCTGCAGATGTTTTCAAATTTTGATGAATATATGAGAGAGAACGATGTCAACCGGCAGGTGATAACCACTGTTCAATAGCACTTAACAATCACTGACAGAATCTTTTGGTCACTACTACCGAAAGAAAGAAGATCTCAGACATGGCAATATGTGGATAATAGATCCATTTGTAGCAAACATTGAAGATAGCAATTTAAGTATGCATGAAAAAGAAAGTCTCACCAATCTATCATCTGACGAGTCTCAAAGCTAAATTCCGGTTATCCATATCAAGATCTCATTTCTGGCTCTCCGTAAAAAGTGAATACCCATTGCTGAGTGAAAAAGCAATGAAAATTTTGATTTCAATTTTCAACAACTTATTTGTGTGAAAAGACATTTTCATCTGTTACAGCAATTAAAACTCTCGGCTTGAAATAAAAACAACACTTCGTCTTGCAGTAACGTCATTGGAGCCAAAAATCCATAAACTTGGGTTAAACAAGCAGGAACAAATATCACATTAAAAATGCATAAGCATTTTATAATTTTGCTATATTAAATAGGTGCATTTCATATTAATAAAATGGAAGTTCTCTGATCATTATTTTACAAATGTATTTATCTTTTTTAAAAAAAATCATATTAGTGGTCCGTGGGATTTCAAATTATGAATTAATGGTCCGCGGGATTTCAAATTATGAATATGGTGGTCCATGGGATTTAAAGTTAACATTCCGGTTCCGGTGAGCACGAGAGCAACAGAACAAGAGAGGGGCTCCTCTGAGACCTAAGATTAATTCACAATTATTGATTAAATATCCCCCACTACCGTGACTGACAGGTGTCCCCACTTTGACGAAGTCCTGAGGATCCGACTGATATATTCCGAGAGCGTTAATTCCAGCATATCGCTCCTCCATAACCACCGGCAACTGCCCAACTGCTGTTACTACTGCCATCTTGTAACGGCCGTTCTTAGAAACCTGACCCAGAACCGAGTGATCAAATTGCCTCTTTAAATCCAAACACCGGCTCCTCCGACTCAACGGCCCAGTAAATTCAAGAGATCCATATTTGGCGACTGCCGCCACCGCCACCCACACGCCGCTAACAGGATACAGGCGACCTACACAACCCTCCGCTGATCCACATCGCTGCCGCGATTTGACATCCGCCACCGCTCGGCTGGAATTTGGAAGTGACTGTCACCGCCAGGGTGAGCGACGCCGCCGGACCAACAACCTAAATTTTGGATTTCCCGCCATTGTGGCCGTGCTGGGGAGGGCTTTCCCCGCTGCCGCTGCTTGCTGTTGGGGATTCCCACTGTTGTGACCGACGCCAGGCTTTCCCCACTGCCATGGCTCACTGCCGGAGGCTCCCGACGCAAAGGAGGGCTTCCCCCACCGCTGAGACTTGCTGCTGGGGATTCCCACCGCCGGCGCCAACACCGGGCTTTCCCCACAGCCGAGGCTTGCTGCCAGGATTCCTGAGACTGACATCGGGCTTCCCCCTCTGCCGAAGCTTGCAAACGAGGATTCCTCAATATCACTGAGTGATAGAAGTTAAGAAAGATCTATTTAAGAGAAGATAATTCTTCAATTGTTGAAATTGGTAAGAGTGAAATAAATTAAAAGAAACAAGAATAATACTGCTTGAATATTAATTTACATAAGAATTAAAAAATTTTTTTACTATGCCAGCCAAAAAATCCAAAAGATCAACCACTGACGCTGATAAAAACTTAGAAACAAGAATAATAGCAGCTATTGAACAAAACTTAGAAAAAAGAATTCTAGATATTGAACAAAACCTAGAAAAAACAATACTAGCTATTGAACAAAACTTAGAAAAAAAAATTCTAACAGTTATTGAACAAAGTTTCACCAATCTGATAAAACAAATTACAACACAAAAAAATGAATACTCGACTGATCTAAATCTCTTCCCAACTCATCTAACATTACATAATACTCATCCTTCAACTCAACCTCAACAATAAATAACTACTGACCAACTAATTAGAGATGCCATGGAGAGAGGACAAAAAATAAATAATGCAATATTATTTGGACTAGAAAACACAAACGAACCCGGTATCACCAAAATTCACAACATAATTGGAAATTATAATTCATCATCCATCTCCCCAAATGAAATAATTGCAGTCTCCAGAGATGGACCAGAATATAAAAACAGTGACGGATCAATAGCACCAAGATTCTGCAGAGTCATAAACAAGAACAGCAAACTCAAGTTCATACATACCATCAACTCACTTGCTAAAACAAACCCTGCCTACAGTAAACTTAGATCACGCCCTGATCTATCTTTCTTGCAGTGGATACGTTCTCATGAACTCCGCACTGAACTTAAACGAAGACAAGACAATGGTGAATCAAACCTATATATTGATTACCGTGCCAATTGCATAAAAAATAAATCCTACAATCAAAAACTCACCACCAAACCCCCATCACCCAAAACATCCAACCAGCCATCCCAATGTTCAATCAAGTACCCATCATCTTCTGCAACAACACCAATACCATTTATGGACTACAAATAAAAGAACTCTTTTCCAACAGTGATCACTGCATGATTGACTTTCGTCTTAATATACGTCATTACTTAAATCATCATATCAATA
Source organism: Ahaetulla prasina (assembly GCF_028640845.1). NCBI lineage: Eukaryota > Metazoa > Chordata > Lepidosauria > Squamata > Colubridae > Ahaetulla > Ahaetulla prasina. Next base: position 143,987,051 of record NC_080542.1, on the reverse strand, counting down.
GCATTCCTAACTACAACTTCAAAAAAGCCAACTATGACCTTATAAACAATGATCTTTCATCTCTGGACTGGCAAAATCTGTTCTCAACCTGTATAACTGCTGAAGAGTTTTCCTACTTGAAATCAATAGAGTCATCAAACTATACGTACCACAAACTACCACCAAGATCAGGAAAAGCAAACTACCTATATCAATAAAAAAGCTTCAATCTAAAAAAAAATCTCTCTGGAAAAGAAACAAAAAGGGCTATGTAGCAAATTTTAAAAATCGCTACAGAACTATATGCAACCAAATAAAAACCGAATGCACAAATTACCACACCAAGCAAGAAGAGGATCTTCTACGCACAAATTCCAGTCGTGCCTTCTATAATTTTGTTAACAATAAGCTTAAAGACTCTAGATCCATCCCACCACTAAAAGATTCTAACGGCAAAGAATACAATAACGAAACAACTAAAGCAAACCTCTTTAACAAATTCTTTGGCTCAGTTTTTGTCAACAGTGATGACACATATCCGACATTCCCAAATCATACAAGAAATGAGTATGACGACTTAACTAATATAGATTTTACTGAAGATAATGTTGGAAAAGCTCTTCGCAACTTGAAACCATCTCTATCCATTGGACCTGATCGACTTTGTGCCTACTTCTTAAAAAAACTTTTTAGTAATTTAGCAGAACCCCTAAGTATAATCTTTAATAAAACTTTCACAACCAGTTCCCTTCCCAATCTCTGGTCACTAGCCACAGTCATTCCAATTTTCAAAAAAGGCGACCCCAGCTTAGTTGAAAATTATAGATCAATCTCTCTATGCTGCGTCGCCTGCAAAGTAATGGAATCCATCATCAACCAATCCATTACCTTGCACTTAGAATTACACAACCTACTCTCAAATAAACAATTTGGCTTCAGAAAAAAATTATCATGCACAATTTACAACTTCTCCACTGTAAAAACCTATGGACTACAAATCTTGATCTAGGTAAAACAGATGCAATGTACATAGACTTCTGTAAAGCTTTTGACTCAATGGTACATGATAAACTTCTCCTAAAATTAAAATCCTATGGCATTTCAGGACCCTTACATAACTGGATATCTGCTTTTCTGTCGAACAGACAACAAGTGGTTAAGGTTGGTAGTGCTCTATCAAATCCTGTTCCTGTCAAGAGTAGTGTTCCTCAAGGCAGCGTTCTTGGACCAACTCTATTTATAGTATACATAAATGATCTTTGTGATCATATCTCAAGTGACTGTGTTCTCTTTGCTGATGATGTCAAACTTTTTAAAACCACTGACAATACATCTACAATTCAAAAAGACCTTGATCATCTAACCGCTTGGTCTAAAATTTGGCAACTACGAATCTCAACCAGCAAATGCTCAGTCCTACATATTGGAAGAAAGAACCCAACCATTAAGTACATGCTTGATGGACATTACCTCACAGATGACCCCCACCCTGTCAAAGACCTTGGAGTTTTTATACCTAACGATCTAAGTGCCAAAGCCCACTGCAACTATATACCAAAAAAGGCTCTAAAAGTTGTTAACTTAATTCTACGTAGCTTCTTTTCCAAAAACACCACGCTACTGACCAGAGCATATAAAACTTTTGCTAGGCCAATTCTTGATTACTGCCCGCCTGTCTGGAACCCATACCATATATCTGATATCAATACAGTTGAGCGTGTCCAGGGGTATTTTACGAGAAGAGTTCTCCACTCCCCCATAACCAATAAAATACTTTATTCCACCAGACTTGATATCCTGGGTCTAGAAAACTTGAAACTTCGTCGCCTTCGACAGGACCTGGGTTTAGCTCATAGAATCATCCGTTGTAATGTCCTTCCTGCCAATGACTACTTCAGTTTCAACTACAATAACACAAGAGCTACCAACAGATTTAAACTTAATGTCAACCGCACCAGTTTAGATTGCAGAAAACACGATTTCTGTAACAGAATTGTCTACGCTTGGAATGCATTACCTGACTTTGTGGTCTCTTCTCATAACCCCAAAAGCTTTATTAAAAATCTATCCACTGTTGACCTCACCACATTTCTAGGAGGACTCTAAGGGGCGTGCATATATATATATATATATATATATATATATATATATTTGTTTTCTGAGGTTTTCACGGTGTTATGCTTAGCGCGTTTCTGGGAGCAATGCCCCAGAAGCACGGCTGAAGCCTGAAGATGACGAATGAGACTTCAAACGCCGCCAAGACACTTCCAATTTTACACGGAGAAAACCCGAACAACCAAAGACCTATATATATATATATATATATATATATATATATATATATATATATATATATATATATATATATATATATAATATGTTTTCTGAGGTTTGTATGCTTATACTACCTTGTTTCTCCTCGTATATGTTTATATATTATATAATCTTTTGTGTTATGCTTGTTATGCTTGTGTATATTGTTATGACAAAATTAAATAAATAAATAAATAAATAAATAAACAAACTTGGTGGTCCCTGAAATCCAAAAGTTTGGGGACCCCTGCCTTAGAATGATCCGACGTTCTGAGCTCAGCTTTCCATCCAGCTACTAGTGGCACAGTGGAGGGAGCAAATGCCATGGTCCAGAAATACTTCAGATACTACAAGAGCTACCAACAGACTGAGTGGACTGAACTGCCCTTCGTAGAAGTAGCCTACAAACAACCCTGTACACAACAGAACAGGGTTTACCCCAGAGGTGGGATTCAGCCAGTTCAGGTGAACCGGTAGTGAAAATTTTGAGCAGTTTGGAGAACTGGCAAATCCCACCACTGGTTCCGGCCCACACTGGCTCCCCGCTTGCCCTGCTTATGTGCTGCTTGCCACTCGCCCCTGCCCAGCCCTGCTGCACCCAGTCACTCCTCTCACCTCCCCAGCATAGCTTTGCTTCTGTTGGGCTCCTCGCTTTTGTTGACCACAGTCTCTGCAGCTTGCCTGCCTTCCCACACGGTGCCTATGGCCCAACAGAGCAGCCCTGATCTGCCTTGGAGCCTGTGAGCAACTCTGGCCAAGTGCCTCCACCTGCAGCTTGCCTGCCTTCCACACAGCTGAATCAGGGGTGGATAATAATTTTTTTTTACTACCAGTTCTGTGGGCGTGGCTTGATGATCATGTGACAGTGGGTGTGGCTTGATGGTCATATGACTGGGTAGGCATGGCCAACTCAATGTCTCTCATGTTAAGGGATACCTCGCCTGGCCCCTCCCCTCCCAGCCATTCCTTGCCACACCCAGCCTCAACGTATCTATAGTTCTGCAAAAATGTTCACCTTTTTCAACTTTATTATCTACATACTATAGATCAGGGGTCTCCAAACTTGACCACTTTAAGACTTATGGACTTCAACTCCCAGAATTCCTCAGCCAGCTTTGCTGTCTTAGTCTTAAAGTGGCCAAGGTTAGAGACCTTTGCTATTATTAAGTCCGTGACTAGTGGGTACAAAAGGAGTCTCACACAAAGGTTGTAAGGAACACAACCTTTATTTAACTCACAATTAATCACAATGGGATAACGTGTTAAGCTCAAACCAACTCTCCCGTGACAGCCCTTATATACTAGCTGCCTCAGGAACTTTAACCAATGACAGGACTTCCAAACTCCCGCTTCTTTCCTCCAGCGCGTCTTAACCAATCAGAGACCGCCTGGCTGTTGTCAAGGCTGTTGTCGTAACCCCGAGGACTTTGTTAGACATAACACCCTTCCCCTCCTGGATCGCGCATGCGTAATCGGCTAAGTATGCAGGGCGACGTCGACTCCGCTCCGATCTCCTTAGTACAGGGCCGGACGCCGAAAGAGTGGGCGAGGCGGAGGTTGGGCTCGCTGACGAAGGTATCTCCGCCCTCGGATTTGGATTGGGCAAGGCTTTGTGGGGCCTTGCCGAAGAGGATGACTCCACCCCTAGGGAAGGACTGGCCAGCGCTGGAACACTCGGAATCTCAGGTAAGTTTGCCGATGAGATCGATTCACAGTTTGAGGGTTGGAGTCCCTCCCCGGCCCGGAAGGCTAGTCTCTGGAAGGGGCCCAGCGTTGTCGTAGGTTCCTCTCGGGGTCGTTGCCCTGGCGGTTGGGTAGTCCTGTTCATGGTGTGGCTCCTCGATGCCCGGCATTCTCCGCCGGAGCTGGTTCACATGCCGGCGCCACTCTCTCCCATCTGCCAATCGGACCCTGTAGGAATAGGGGCCAGTCATTTCCGTAATGGCTCCTGGTACCCATTTAGGAGACGACCCAAAGTTCTGGGCAAAAACAGGGTCCCCTGAACTAAACCCCCGGGGCACACTGGCATTGTACCGAGGTTGGTCAGTATCATACTGTGGATGTAATCGATCCAGGGTCGTCCGGAGACGCCGACCCATTAACAACTCGGCCGGAGTAAGATGAGTGACTGGGCACGGAGTGGTATGTTGTGCCCTTAAATACTGGCAAATTCGGTGGTGCCAGTTAGTGGGCCCCAAACGGGCCAGCGCCTCCTTCGCCGATCTGACAGCCCGTTCTGCCCGGCCATTAGCTTCTGGATGGAACGGGGCCGTGGGCGCATGTCTAATGCCATGCTTGGCTAAAAACATCTGGAACGGTGCCGACATGAATTGAGGCCCGTTGTCCGTCACCACGAGATCTGGCAACCCGTGGGTGACAAACAACCGATCTAAAACTCAGATGGTGGCCTCAGCGGTGGTAGTGGGCATAATTGCCAACTCCACCCACTTGGAGTAGGCGTCCACTACCACCAAGAATGACTTACCCAAGTACGGCCCTGCATAATCCAAATGGATTCGGGACCAGGGTGAACGGGGTACCTCCCACTCCCTAATGGGCACCGCCGGGGGAGCTGGCCTCGACTGTTGACAACTCGTGCAACAGGAGACACACATTTCAATATCCCGGTCCACCCCTGGCCACCACACATAACTCCTGGCCAGCGACGTCATGCGGACAATGCCAGGGTGGGCCTCGTGTAGGGTATTCAGAATGACCCCCTTCAGAGTAGACGGAATCACCACTCTACTTCCCCACAGAAGACATCCCCTGAGTGCAGACAGCTCATGAAAGGAAGAAAATCCTCCGGCACTGGGCCCACAGGCCAACCCCTCCGGACCCAGTCCAAAACCTGGGCCAGGGTTTGGTCCTTTGCAGAGTGGTGTGCAATGTCTGCAGCAGAAATTGGGGGTCCCCACTCTTCAACTAATAAAACAGAACCCGCGGGGGCTGGGTCACAAACCAGAGTAGGCAACGGGCAGCGACTTAGGGCATCTGCATGCCCGATCGCTTTCCCTGGTCGATAAATCATTTTGTAATTATAAGCGGACAAGAATTCAGTCCAGCGAGACATTCTTGGGGACAATATTTGGGGTGACGGCCTGTCACCTGCTAAAATGCCAAGAAGCGGCTTGTGGTCGGTCACTAATGAAAAGAAACGGCCATAAAGATAGTGGTGGAATCTCTTGATTCCAGCCACTGCTGCAAGGGCCTCTTTATCCAACTGGCTATAGTTCCGTTCGGACGCTGAAAGTGTCCGGGAATAATATGCCATGGAAGCCTCTGCTCCGCTAGGCAGCACGTGACTTAACACTGCTCCTATGCCAAATGGCGAGGCATCGCAGGCCAGAATGACAGGGAGGAGAGGGTCGTATTGAACTAGAACCGCTTGGGAAGTTAGAAGGCCTTTAACAGCCTTGAATGAAGCGGCCGCTTCTTTACCCCACTTCTAAGGTGCATTGGCCTCTAACAATTGGTGCAAGGGCTCTGCCAGGGTCGCCTTATGGGGCAAAAATACCGCGTAAAAATTCAGGAGCCCCAAAAACACCTGAAGCTCCGTCTTATTCGAAGGGGTGGGGGCTTGTAAGATAGCCTCGACCTTAGAAGGGGCAGGGTGGATTCCTTGAGAGTCCAGAAGGAATCCCAGGAATTCCACTTGTGGAATTCCAATGTGGCACTTCTCCCTTTTTAATTTAAGTCCCGCCCTCCTGAACTGAGATAAAACGGCCCTCAGCTTTTCGGCCAGGTCCTCCGGACCCGTAGCCGAAATGAGGACGTCGTCAAAATACGGGACAACACCCTCCAACCCCTGGAGCAATCGCTCCATCAGGCATTGGAACAACCCGGGGGCAACGCTAACGCCAAATTGCAGGCGCGTGCATTTGAATGCCCCCCGGTGTGTCACAATTGTCTGGGCCAGGGCGGTGGACTCGTCTACTGGCAATTGCTGGTATGCTTGAGCGAGGTCAAGCTTCGCAAAAAGGGTGCCCCGTCCCAAGGTGTGGAGCAGGTGCTGCACCACAGGAACAGGGTATGGATTGGCTTGCAGAGCCTTATTAAGCGTCCCCTTATAGTCGGCACATAACCTAACCGACCCATTTGATTTAAGGGAAATCACTATTGGCGTTTCCCAGGGGGAATGATCTATGGCCTCTAGCCCCCCTGGGAAATGAGTTTGTCCAATTCCTCGTCAACCTTAAGCCTCAATGCGAGTGGCACCCTCCTAGGTTTTAGGCGAATCGGCACTATCTGGGGGTCCAAATTAAACGATATCGGGGTACCAGTATATTTTCCCAACTGATCACTGAAAACATCAGCGAAGTCGCGGATGATGCTCTCGTAACTGTCGGGAACAGTGGAATGGACCCCTATGACATTCAGGCGGAAAGCCCTGAACCAGTCCAACCCCAGTAAGGTTGGCAGGTTACCCCTCACCACGATTAGAGGCAACCCACCCGAGAAGCCCCCATGACACACAGGGACATTGCAACAACCCATAACTGGAATAACCCGCCCCTGATAGTCTTTGAGGATGACAGGGCATGGTCTCAGGCGAGACTTGGAGAAAGTTGGCAAATGTCGCTTGAGGGCGGACCAGGCCATTAGGGTTTTGGATGAGCCAGTGTCCAGTTCCATTCTGCATGGCTTGCCCTCCAGATTCACCGTAAGGTAGATCTTATTACCAAGAGGGTCAACGGTGGCATGCCCGACAGCGAAACAATCATCCTTGCAGGTGGCCGGCAGGCCAGAAGACTTCCGACGGGGAGCAGGATCTCTCAGGGAATCAGCCATCGGCAACCCCTGGGCTAGGTGGCCACGCTTCCCACAACGGCGGCAAACGGCATTTTTAAACTGGCAATCGGCCCTCCCGTGGCTTCCCCCGCAGCCAGCACAACTCAGCGGAGAAGACTTGGCGGCCGGCAACCCGCACCGAGGAAAGGACTTGAGACGGCGCACATCATCGTCTTCATCCGATGAGCCATATGGTGTCTCCGATGGTTGCGCCTCCCCGTGGTGAACCGCCAGGCCAGGTGCGGCTTGAGTCTCAGGTGGGCGGAATCTCTGAATCTCCGCCGCGGACTTCTCCGCCAACTCGGCCGCCTGCGCCTCAACCAACGCTGTGGCCAAGGTGAGGTCCGAGCGGGCTAGCAGCCGACGCTGCAGCCACAGGTCAGCGGTCCCAGCCACCAGCTGATCTAGAAGGACATCGTCCAGCACCGGAAACTCACAATATAGGGCAGCAGAATGCAGGGACGCCATATAATCGTTGATCGATTCCCCCGGTCGCTGGACACGCCGTCGAAACGCAAGCCTCCTGGCGATACGGGAAGACGTTGGGGAATAATGGTTCCTCAGCTTGGCCAATAAGGCATCCCACGGCATTTCAAAAACCAGCGATGGGGCAGCCAGGACTCTGGCCGTCGCAAAAACCTCACAGCCGCAGAGGCTCAGGAAGTAGCCGCACTTACGAGAGGCAGGCAAATCCACATAGTCCTGGGACTGTAAGAAGCACTTGAAGCGCTCCAGGAACGAATCCCACGTCTCAGCTGCCGGCTCAAACGGCAGGAATGCGCGGGCCTTCTCCATTCTGAGGTGATCGCGAGTGAAGCCGCAGAACCGAAAAAAAAAACAAATGGGTTGCTGTGCTGTGCGGACTCCCCACACCTTCGTCGCCAGTATTAAATCCGTGACTAGTGGGTACAAAAGGAGTCTCACACAGAGGTTGTAAGGAACACAACCTTTATTTAACTCACAATTAATCACAACGGGATAATGTGTTAAGCTTAAACCAACTCTCCGGTGACAGCCCTTATATACTAGCTGCCTCAGGAACTTTAACCAATGACAGGACTTCCAAACTCCCGCTTCTTTCCTCCAGCGCATCTTAACCAATCAGAGACTGCCTGGCTGTTGTCAAGGCTCAGGCGCGTCGTAACCCCGAGGACTTTGTTAGACATAACAGCTATAGATGCACTTTCATGGACTATTGAAAGGAGGAAATGGCTCACATGCTTTGCCCAAGAGTGTGATAGGCAACAGGCTTTTAAAGAAGGGAGTGGAAAATATTTTCCAAAGCACCAGAAGGCAAAACAAGAAGCAATGGATGGAAACTCAACGAAGAGAGAAGCAACCTAAAACTAAGGACAAATTTCCTGACATGTGAACCTATATAGATTTCAGTCATAATTTCATATATAAAATAGTCATTCATGTAATACAACCTGCATATTGTTCAAAACAATCATTAGTATTATGGCTGATGTTTGACAGCAAGCCTAAAATCCCCATTCCCTCCCCACTCCAGGGGAAGGTTACTTCAAAATCCCCATTTCCTCCCCACCCCACTAATCTGTTCTGGGAAGGAATCAAACTCCCCCCTCTTCATTTCCCAAATAAAATATCCCAGATAATTAAGGAATAATCAAGCTGTTACCAAGGAACCTGCCTGGAATTAAACATTCCTGCCAGCTGTATAAAGGAAACTTTGTAAGCAGAGATCATAGAAAATGGAAGCCGGAAGTTCGGCTCCATTTACAAGCAGGCAGAAAACTCATTCAAGACAGGATACTTCACAATGGAAATCGCCCAAACCCTTTTAGAAACACAAAGCCCATGTTGCACAAACCCCAAAACTTCAAAAACATTGAACCATATAAGAATTCCTCCTCTTATCAAATTTGTTGTTCAGTTGACCCAGAAAGGAGCTTCTAGTGGCTCTGTCAATTTAAAATGACAGCGTTTTCTCCCCACCCTCCACTTCTTCTTTGCCAAGCGATCTCCCGGCTGAGAAGCGAGCCCATCAGTTGGGAGGCTTCTTGGCTTCTCAATTTAAAGGGACGGTGTCTTATTTTTTTTCCTCTCTTCTTCACAAGTGAGTCTTGATTTTTTCCCCTTCTAGCCGATCAGCTGGGAGTCGGGAGGCAGCAATAGATTAGAGGCGGGGCCAGGCAGAATTTTTACTACCGGTTCTCTGAACTACTCAAAATGTTTACTACCGGTTCTTGCGAACTGGGGAGAACCGGTAGCAACTACTGAGCTGAATCCCACGCAGCGTTTTCTGCGCAGCCCAGCTGAGCTGCCCTGATGTGCCTGGGTGAATGACTGCAAGCAGCAAGGTCTGAATCCTGGCCTAGATGTCTCCCTTATGGCCCAGCCAGCTTGCCTGCCTTCCACGCTCATGCAGCACTCTCTGTATGACCCAGCTGCGCACCCAGATTATCCTGGGTGAGCCTGCAAGCAGCAAGACATGAATCCCAGCATAGCTTGCTCCCATGTGTTTCAATTGCAACTTATGGGGGGGGGGAGATCGCGCAAAATTGGAATTAAATATTGATTGAAGGGTGCTTTTTTTTTTTACTCCCACAGACTTGTTTTCCCTGCACACAATGGCAAGAAGTGCGATGGAAAAATGTGACGGAGGGGAAATCAAATAGGCAAAGTAATGCTTGGGGGAAGCTGCGGCCTGGGAGGTGGTGGGTGGGGCAAGCTGGGAAGTGGCTTAACAGGCTAATGCAGCCTGTTATTAACACACAGCTACCTGCAATTACAATTACTGCAGGCTCGAGTCCCACCAGGCCCAAGGTTGACTCAGCCTTCCATCCTTTATAAGGTAGGTAAAATGAGGACCCAGCTTGTTGGGGGGGCAATAAGTTGACTTTGTATATAAATATACAAATAGGATGAGACTATTGCCTTACACAATGTAAGCCGCCCTGAGTCTTCGGAGAAGGGCGGGATATAAATTCAAATAATAATAAAAAAAAGCTATGCAGCACTGCAGTGGCGAAAACAGCAACTGGAGCAGCATTCTCTTCTCCATGCTCCTCATCCTGCTTGGGGAAAGTGAGGGCATCTGGACAGCCAGGGGAAGCTCCAATGGCAAAAAGGACAACAAAGCAGCCTGCTCTTTTCCCTGGTCAGCCTCCTGCTTGGGGGAAGGAAAAAGCCTGAGCAATGGTGGGTGGGGGAAGCTCCATGGCACGGTGCTGAAATGGAGAAAATGGGGAAAGCCAACATGAGGGAAGGAAGCTGCCTTTTCTCTTTGCCTGCTACTCCTATTTCTCAAACAAACTACTGCAGATTGGAGAAGGAACATTAGCCGTCGAATTTTCTGGCAAGATAAAATTGCCACCCGATTTTTGTAATCTGGTTTTGTCTGCTCAGATCTAATAGATGCAATCTATCCGGCTGTTGTCCAAAACTATCACAATTTCAACTGGTTGTGAGACGGCCATTCTGGCTGCTAAGACGTCCACAAAATAAACAATCAAATACTTGCTATGCTACCAGGCATAGTCACTGAATACAAGTCTAGCAATACCATAGAAGATGCCAATGATGCCGTCGATTTTCCACCAGAGTTCCTAAACTCATTTGATCTGGCAGGATTGCCACATCATCTTTTACTTAAAGCGGGCTCTCTAATTCTTTTACTAAGAAACCTTGACCCACCAAAACTTTGCAATGGCACAAGGCTGTGTGTAAAGAAGATGCTGGGCAATGTAATTGAAGCAACTATCTTAACAGGAAAGAGAGAAGGTGAAACAGTTTCTATCCCATGGATCAGTGGTGGGTTCCTACCGGTTTGCACCGATTCGGGCAATCTGTTAGCGATAATTTGCCGTTGCTCGCCGAACCGGTAAAGATGACTGGCTGGTCATGCCCCTGAACCGGTTGCCTGGTTGCTGCTTGCTCACCTGGCTAGCTCCGCCCAGTCACTCCTCACCTTGTAGGCGGCAGAGCACACACTGTGTAGCACTTGCACATGCACACAGTCTGCTTGCGGCTTCCCTGCCTAACCCATGCGGTGCCTGCCCTGCACACCAACTGAGCTGCTTCCTCCTACCTATAGGTAAGCAAGCAAGTCACGCTAGCCACCCCCCAGTCCTCTTTGCTTGCCACGCCTCCCGCCCCCACCGGGCTCCCATGGCTGGCTAAGCTGCAACAGCCCAGCCCAGCTCCATTCCAGGCCATACTGCCTGTGGCCTAGCTTGCCATGCCCCACCCCCCATCCCATGGCTGGTGGTAGAAGGGAAGGCAAGTCAGCACCCACGAGGAACCGCGCTCAGCCATGTGTTTTCATGCAATAGTTTTTCATACAAGCAGCTCAAGTGTCAGGCCTGGAAACCATACTAGACTTTAGGATTCCAGATGCTGCCACATTTTTCCCCTGAGGGGAAGAAGGGGGGCTGAGGGGTATGGTAACATTCTTCAAGCGGTCAAGGTCGGATGGTGTTCACATCTGCAGGAGGAGTGGCGAGAAGATATTCGAATGAACTGGGAGAACGTGGGACCACGTGACCATCAAAGGGGTCAGGGGGGTGGGACTCTTGGGGTTTGTATAACTGGGAAAAGAATCCGGAAGTTCAGTTTTGGAATTTCACTCATCGTGTGCCAGTTTCCTCCTGCTAGTAAAGAACTCTGGAAAACAATGGCTTCTGAGTTTTTTTTATGCAGAAGAGGTTTTTTTGGAACCCTGACATCAAGCTTGAAAACTCATGGCTGGGGCCAAGGAGTGATTCCTTGTGGGTGCTGAAAGTACGGGCCTTCAACCTGGCTGTTTCTCTGTGCCAGGCTTTCCGGATGGGTCCCCAAAGCACAGTGCTGCAAAATACTTTCTCTCTCTCCCAGCAAAAGAGCAGGGGAGAGAAAACAGGTTGCCGGAGAACACGTGGAGGGCTCCATCATGTGCTCTCCAGGTCAGCAGCTGCTGCTTTTCTCCCCTGCTGCTTCTTGTCTGGGAGAGAAAATCTTTCGGAGCACTGCGCTTTAGTCAGACTCCTTTAAGTCCCATCCAGATAACCTGCACTTTCCCAGAGCCCCGAGGGTATAGTGACCAGACATCCCGCTTTTGGCGGGACAGTCCCGCTTTTTAATAATTTGTCCCGTGTCCCGCAGCATTTCAAAAAAGTCCCGTTTTTCCCCCCACTCCCATTCTGAAAATGGGAGGCGGCAACGCAAGAGGAGGAGGAGGAGGCGGAGAAGGGGGGAGTGGCAGAGAAGGGGACACAAGATCGCCCGCTGCCTGGAAGAGCCGAGAGGAGACCCCCCCCCCCCGGTCAATGGTGTCCCGCTTTGCCATCGCTGAAATCTGGTCACTTTACCCGAGGGCCTCCCCACCTGCCTGCCGCCGCCTGAAGCTGTTGGAGACACACACACACACACACACACACACACACAAAAGGACGTCTCCCTTGGAGGCTTCAGAGGCCAAGCCGTCCCCCCCCCCTTTTCTCCCTCCTGCCGCTGCCTCGAGGGCTTTGCGCCGCAGAAGCCTTTTCCTCCACAGAACTGGGGAGGGGAAAGAGAAATTATCCCTGAGCGAATGTGGCATTTTGGTGAGGCTTTGCTGGACCTCTGTGGGATAAGGGCAGCGGCAGCAGCAGCCAAGGGAACGAGCGCTGTTTGTTGTTCCTCGCCACGTTGTAAAAAGCAACCCTTGCCCCAAAGAGGTAGCAGTCTGACGAAAATAAGAGTCATACCCAGCATCCAGCACCAGAGATGGCCACTTCAGCATCTGTCAGAGGCTGGAGGCTCTTTATTTTTGTTTGCTCCGTGTTCCTCCTTCATGCAAAAAAAAAAAAAAAAAAAAAAAAAGCCCGATCTGATCTGGAGCCGAATGTCATTAGAAGCAATGCTGTCAGCCTGGAGCATTTCATTTAAGTCTTTAACTAGGTAATGAATTGAACCTCCTCCTTTAAAACATTGTTTTAGCAATGTGGATTGTTCCCCTAGGGCAGGGGTCTCCAACCTTGGCAACTTTAAGATTTATGGACTTCAACTCCCAGAGTTCCTCAGCCAGCTTTGCTTTGCTGGCTGAGGAATTCTGGGAGCTTTGCTGGCTGAGGAACTCTGGGAGTTGAAGTCCATAAGTCTAAAAGTTGCCAAGCTTGGAGACCTCTGCCCTAGACCACTTTAGGAGCAAGTTGGTGAGTTTTGCTGGTGTTTCAGGAGGAAGGGAGAGAGAGACAGAAAAGAGAGGGAGAGAAAGAAAAAGAAAGAAAGAAAGAAAAGAAAGGAAGGGGGGAAGAAAGAGAGAGCGAGAAAAAGAAGAGGAGGCAAGGACCACAAACCCTAGCACTAGATGTGGCTTCAGAAGAAGCTTTGAAACAGGACAGCAATCTAGGGCTGGAAGGGACCTTAAAGGCCATCTAGTCCAACCCCCTGCTCCAGCAGGAAATCTTATATCGTCTGGATTGTTGTGGTGCCTCTAACAGAGAAGAAAATTGCCAGAAAGGAAAAAGAATTTACTAGGACAAGGCTGCCATGCAGAGGAAGGCAGAGATAGTTCTTGACTTATGACCCAAAATTTTGGTTGCTAAGCAAGAGCGTTTAAGTGAGTTTCACCACATTTTACTCAATCCATGATCTCTCCTGGCTCTAACAGTCATGTGCAAGCTAGGGAAGAATATCTGAAGGTGTGTGTAATGTTCTAAATGTACAGAAGTTATAGTTAAATGTGTGGCAGAAAGTGGACTCTGTGTTTTTCCAAATGTAGTAAGTGAGGTTGAATGTGTATAGTTTTAAAAGAGCTCTCTCTGTGTGTGTACATACACATACAGTATATATAGTAGATAATGTATCTTTTTGTGTGCCTACATACGCTCTATACTATGTAATTTGTATGTACATATATGGCATATATGCATAGGATTTATAAGCAACATATTTTGGATGTTCAGTAGTAGTAAATAAATAGACAGGGAAATTGTATCTCGTTGAGGCCTTTGAGGCGAGGAGAGGCCAGGCACCTTAACCCTAACCCTTGATGTGAGTGACGTCAAGTTGGCCACGTCTACAGTCATACGACCAAGCCACATCTACCCAGTCACATGACCACCAAGCCACGCCCACAGAACCGGTAGTAAAAAAAAATTGGAACCCATCCCTGCCATGGATACCACTCAATCCGACGGATCTCCATTTTAACTTAAGACTGCAATATCCAGTAAGACTTGCGTTCTCCATCACAATCAACAAGTCACAGGGTCAGTACATTAAGTACTGTGGAGTAGATTTGAGATCACCGTGTTTCTCCCACAGACAACTTTATGTTGCTTGCTCAAGGATCAGGGTGAACCCGTGGCGGCGGAAGGCTCTGTCCACCTGCCTGGACACCTCTGCACATGCGCAGAAGTGGCATGCGCATGCGCCCACAAGCAAACTGGTAGCGACAGATTTTGAAACCTGCCCCTGGTTCACCCGTGAATTAATTTATTCTTGCTCATGGAGGTGAAATTAAAAATATTCATAATCAAGTTTTGTGTTAAATTAATATTACAGTGAATTTGTGAAACGTTTTACTTTATAATTTGTATACTGTACTTATACTTTTAAAACCTGTAAATAAAATTACTTTGATTTGACACTATAGATATAATTCATTCCTTTTCCTTTCTCATACAGGATTGGGATAAATAAATACCCGGGGAACGCCGTGTTATCAGCTAGTAGTAAACAAATGGACAGGGAAATTTTATCTTGTTGAGGCCTTTGAGCGAAGAGAGGCCAAGCAAAGTGCCCCTTGACGTGAGTGACATCAAGTTGGCCATGCCCATGCAATCACATGACAACCCAGCCACGCCCACAGAACTGATTGTTAAAAAATTTGAATCCCAAGTGGCAAATGGCCTTGAACTTCTCTGTAAAGTTTTGTTACGGCTAATTCCATTTCACTCATGCAATCCCCTCTCCCAACTTCCCACAGTAGGATTGTGATAGGCCTGGATTCTGAAGGCATAAAGGTAATATGGCTTCCACGCATGACATACTGAACAAGTGGTGACGAAGGTGGGATCCGTCCCAGACTGAGGCACTAGATGCGAGGTAGTCGCTGAAGCTAAGAGCTGTCATTAAACCGAGCTGAAGTCATAAATGACGAGAGGTCGTGCTATCGTAAACAATCCAGACACTGCTAGCTGAGGCGCCACCACTCGATAAGAAAGGCTGCACTATTCTTTTGCTGCATTCAACCCAGCTACCGAGACATGGGACATGGTACATAGACAAATTTGAATGTTTTTTGTTAGCCAGTGACTATACAAACATCTCAAGTGACAGGAAAAAGGCATAGGTTTTTAATGTTTTGCAGGACAGAGCTGTTAAAAACGGCCAGGAACTTGCTAGCTCGCTAAAAAATACATGCTGTGCCTTGGGAGACTAATGGCCAAATTAAGGAGCCATTATGCACAGATGCCGTCAAGGATCACCCACCAGCATGTTTTTTATCACAGAAATCAGAAAGAGGGCTGTAAAGTCCTCGCTGTTATGACCCGCTCCGAGCCTGCCTGTTGCTAGTCACCACCGATTGGCTGAGACGCACGTAAACCAAACAAGCGGGAACCTGCAATTGTTCCAGCCTGACAGCTCCTGTCTCCTCTCTCTCTCTCCCCCTTCCTTTCTTTTTCTTTCATTCTTTCTTTTCTCTCTCTCGCTTTTTCTTTTTCTTTCTTGTCTCTCTTTCTTTCTCTTTTACTTTCTTTTTCTTCTCTCCATTTCTTTCTCTTCTTCTTTCATTCTTTTTCTTTCTCTCTCCTCTTTCCTTCTTTTCTTTCTTGTCTCTCCCTTTCTTTCTCTTTCTCTTTTTCTTTCTCTTTTTCATTACTTTGTGCCACAAATCAAATTGGATTATTTTGTGCCATCAATCAACCATCCATGAATCTTTCTTTCTTTCTTTCTTTCTTTCTTTCTTTCTTTCTTTCTTTCTTTCTTTCTTTCTTTCTTTCTTGTCTCTCCCTTTGTTTTTATTTTTCTCTTTTTCTTTCCTTCTCTCTCTATCCTTCAAAGTCTAGGATAGGGGTCTCCAAACTTGGTCCTTTAAGACTTGTGGACTTCAACTCCCAGAGTTCCTCAGCCAGCAAAGTGCGCAGCTTTGGCTGCGGCAAGTCGCGGGGGTAGCAGCATGGCATCCTGGCTCCCGGGGACGCAGCGGATGCGGCAGAGGAGGCAGTGGCGGGGGCAGTGGTGGGGGCAGCGGCAGCAAAGAGGAGGCGGTGGGGGAGGCGGGGGCAGCAGTAGCACCAGAGGAGGAGGCGGCAGGCGCAGCGGCGGTAGTGCCAGAGAAGGCGGCAGGGGTGGTGGGGCAGAAGCAGTGGTGGCGGCGGTAGCGACAGAGGAGGTGGTAGCGGTGACAGCTGTGGCGGTAGCGGCGGTGGGGAGTCCCAGGAACTTTTCCTGCGTGGATTTTTGCCGCAGCAGGCATCAGCAGCAGGCAAGCATGGCAGGGCCACAGGGAAGGGAATAGGCTGCTAGCTGCCTTTCCGATGACTGGGCCCCCCAACATGCTTACCTGCCTTCCATGCGCCCTTCCCAGGGGTCCCGTGGCAGGCCCATTTTCCTGCTTTCCTCCCCCACCACTACCTCTTTGTTCGGCTGCTTACCTTCCTTGGCGGCTGTCGGGAAAGGAAGCTGACCGGGAAGTCAAGTTGACCAGATTTTTCTGCCACTGCTGGAAAGCCGTTTTCTTCGCCATGTTCCTTGCACATGTGCATCCCATTAGACTTGCAAGGCAATGGGATGCGCATGCGTAAAGAATCTGGCAGCAACAAACATGGTGGCCGGGGCGAGTGACAGGCGACCGGTTCAGGGGCATGGCCAGCCATCTTTTACTATCGGTTCTGCAAACGACTACATTTTTTTACTACCAGTTCTCCTGAACTGGTAGCAACCCACCACTGCTATCAGGCATCGTCCCATATTTTGACGACATCCTAATATCAGCAACCAATCTAGCTGAACTAAAGGAACACTTAAGGGAAGTACTTCTCAGATTTAAAAAAGGAGGTCTCAAACTAGAAAAAGGAAAGTGCAAACTAACTGTACCAGAAACCACATTCCTCAGATACCAGATAGATGTGTCTGGGCTACATCCAACATCCACTAAAACTCAAGCTATCCAGAGAATGCACCCATTCTCAAAAATAAGGCTGAATTATTAGTATTTTGGGGCCTCTTAAATTTCTACGGTATCTTCCTGTCCCATGAAGCATTGGTTGTTGTTGAACAGGCTGCTTGACTCTAGAAAACCATGGAGCTGGGGCAAGAGAGAGTGCGGCATTCAAAGCTGTCAAAAGCCTCCTGACGTAACAAAGCGCGCTAATCCAATACAATGAGAAACTACCTTTAGTGCTGGCCTGCGACGTATCTCCCTATGGAGTTGGAGCAGTGCTTAGCCACAAAATGCCAAATCGGTTAGAATCACCTATAACCTTTTTTTCAAGGACCCTCTCAAAGACTGAGTGGAACTACAGTCAAATTATAAAGAAGCCTTGGCAGCCGTCTGTGTGGTCGGAACTTTGAACTGGTCACAGACTATAAGCCACTGCTGGTTACTCGCTGTCGGACACCTCCAAGTGCTTTCACCCAGGATGAAAAGGTGGACCGTTTTCCTGGCAGCCTATGCTTATTCCTCAACACATCGACCCAGAGAACACCTCAGCCATGCTGCCCATTGCAGATTGCCAACAAAGATCCAGCTCCAGACCACAGAGTTCTCCTCATAGATGACCTCCAGTGCTCATAACCACATCTGATGTTGTGAAGCATTCAAATAAGGACCAGGTAATTGCCCTGGTGCTGGATTGGGTTAAAAGGGGCTGGCCGCAGGGGATTATTGGGGAAGAATTTAGGCCCTTTAAGACAAGACAACACGAGCTATCCACAATGCAGGGATGCTTAACTGTGGGGTAGCAGGGTGATTATCCAATCCTCATTGCCAATTGTTCAGTACCCTGAACAGCGGTGGACAGACTGAGGCAAGACCGAAATAAAACTTCAATCTTTTATTAACGCTAAAAGAGTTTGCTAACACACAACTGCTCAGCTCACAACAACAGTGAGGTTTCAGTTCATCTGACAGCTCTTTTATACTAGGCTGTCAGATGGACAGCCAATCCGAACATCTGAAGAGAATGGCAGTCCTAACCATTCTTTTTGTCGGTGGGGAACAGCAGTCAGGCATGTCTGGCTAATAGGACCGAGTATGCTAGATTAATTAAGCCCCACCTCTACCTGTCAGGAGTCAGCGTTGCCGGCAAGAAGGGCTTTTAACCCAATACCTCCGAGGACCATGTGGAGCGGTTCAGGACTGCTGGCTGGCAGCTCCTGGAGGAACATTGGGGGCTCCCCCCCCATACAAGTTGCAGGACAGCCCGTTTTTCTTCCGGGGGCCTCTGAGTTGTGTTTGGAGCATTAGCTCCGCAGCGAGGAGCTTACCGTGCTTGATTAGATCTCGCCTGAAGTCGCAAGGCTAGCGATCTTCGTGGAGCATGAACCCGCGGCTCCTTCTCCCCCCCAGTGCAGCAATAGCCTGCACATCGACCCCAGGGCTCTGGGGAACAAAGTGAGTGGTGATTTTCACCTGTTTTCCTATCTTTGGGGCTAATAATAATAAAAAATTTACTGCAGCGGTGATTCAAGATGGAGGATGCCAAACGGTCCAAGGCATGGCCACAGTCACTATGCCTCTGATCCTGGAGAGGCCACATCTGAGGCCAACAATCAGAACAAATGCTCCAAGCCCCAGCAGGGGGATAAACCCGCTAAAGTTTCCAGAGTGGAGAAACGGCATAAAGCTCTGGAAGAAGTAATTCACAAAGCGCAGCTGCAAGCCTCCAGGAGGACAACCTCCCCACAGCCACAGAACTCCCAACGGAGACTCCTCCTCCCGCCCTCAGTCCAGATTGGTCCCTGCCCACTCTGAGTGAGACCAGCACTTGGTCCCCTGAGCAACCAGTGCCTCTGGACCTGGCACCAGCAGCTGAAATGGGGCCATTATTCCAGCCCGTCTGCTCCCTCCAACCAGTCCTGTCTGGACCAGCCGGCCCTTGAATCCGATCCACAGCCCTCCAGTATTTCTCAACCTCAGGCTGGGCCTTCACCTCTTAATATCCAACTAGAGTCCTTCGGGGCCATGATATCCAAGGCTGTTAGACAAGGCCTCGCACAATGTCTGCACCAGGGGGAATCCTCAGCTGTATCTGCTGAGGCAGCCAGCATCAGAGCTCTGTAGACCTAGAGGAGGCCAGGTCTACTCAGGAAAGGGCTCATTCTCCCAATTCTGTAGACCATGTCCTTGCTGACGAGGATCTTCCTCGAGAGCAGTCCCTGTCTGAGGATGAAGGCCTAAGGCCCGACCAGCCTTCCTTTATTGGTCTCTTCAAACTCTAGGTTTTTAAATCACTCCTCTTCAAGGCCCAAACAACTATTCGTTTGAAAGTCAACCGCCCTGCTCAGGATTCTGGCCAGTCAGAGACAAGATCCTTCCAATCTTCTCTTCATGGAACCCACAATAGAGGCTGAGACAATACCTGCTCCCAAACTTTCTGCAGATGAGGTTAGGCACTGGTGGGCATTCCCGGGATCTGGACCCAATCCCAATGGGCTGGATAAATGTCTGTATAATATGGCTCAAGATTTGGATAGTTTCTTGCAGGTGCCAAACGTGAATGCTCCTATTATGGCCTTGTCTTCTTCATCTCACCTCATGGGTCCCCCTGAGGAGACACTCAGGCCCGAAGACAAGAGAACATTGGTCAAGGGTCACCAGGCAGCCGCATGGTCAGTCAAGGCCTCTATGGCTGCCTCCTTCTTCGATAAAGTTTCACTTTTATGGCTCAGACAACTTCAGGACAGAATTCTGGTGTCTGACATGAGAACTCATCGGAATCTAAACAAGATCAGAGCTGCCCTGGAGTTCTTGGCAGACGCCACGCTCAATGTGACTCGCTTTGGGGCCAAGGCCATTGGGTCCAGACGTCTTCTTTTGCTACGCCAATAGCAGGCTGATGCCCGCAACAAATGTCACCTCGCGGCTGCACCGTACACTACTAAGTTGTTTGGTGCCCTCCAGAGCCTGTCCTGATTGAGACCCGAGACAAGAAAAAGATCGTACCCTCAGTCTCTCGGAGAGGTGACGCACGTCAACAATCCTATGCTCAGCCTCAGTCCTTTCGATCATCAGATTCCACATACTATCATCAATGACCTCAGTGGCAGTTCTCTCCCAAAGGAGGACAACAGGACAGCCAGGTGAGGCAGGGGTCCAGTTTCACGTCCCGCAGGCCATTTCGAGGAGGTAATGGAAAACCTTTCAGATGCTCCAAATGAACCATCTTCAGTCCTTCCCATTGGGGCTCAACTAATCTACTTTGCCTCCCAGTGGGACCTTATAACAGGTGATGCATGGGTCAGGGAGACAGTCCAAGAGGGCCTCCCTCTGGAATTTTCCTCCATTCCCCCTAGGGTTTTCATAGTGTCCCATCTCCCATAACAAAGGCGAGCCATTTACTAATCAAATCAGCTATACAGCATCTCCTTTCCATCGAGGCTATTCAGCCTGTACCACTAGATCAGCAGGGAGTGGGATTCTACACACGTTTGTTTGTTGTATAAAAATCCTTGGGGGGCTGGAGGGCAATCCTCAACCTAAAATCTTTGAACTGGTATATTATTTACCGCTGGTTCAAGATGCATTCACTCCACTCCATTTTAGTGTGGAGGGGGACTTCCTTTCGTCAGTCGATCTGATGGAAGCCTATCTCCACGTATCCATTCACCCCTTGTCTCTCTCTCTCTCATTCACACACACCCCCACACACCCGATCTCATTCTCATTCTTCCCACTCCCGGATCCTTCTCCCCCCCCTCCCCGCCTTCCTTTTGAAACTCCTTTCAGGGTGGGAGGGAAGACCAAATAAAAACGGGCTGCTTAGCCACTTTCTGGGACTGAAAAGCTGAGGGGACCCAAGGAAGCAGCAACTGGCCAGTACTAAGATGATCCCCACTCCCACCCCATCCTGTGCCACTTTCTTTTTCTCTCCCTGTCCCCATTCTTCTCTCTCCCGGGAAGAAGGGGACTAACCTAAAAAAAAAAAAACTTCTGCTGCTGAACAGAGAAAGTAGTAGCTGCTACGGAGTTAAAACATCACAGTTAAGATGCGCATTTTACTAGAGTGGAACTTCCAGGTCGTCTCTCAGCTGTTTTGTGCAGGAAAAAATCTTGCAAAGAAAAAAAAACTTCTCGTTTATGCAAGGCAATTAACTTCTCGCACTCAGGAGAAGTTTTTCTTCACTTTGCAAAGCTGTTGGCTTCCTGTAATCTACAGTTTACTCGTGAGCCCCATGCTCACATGTAAACTTGCTCACGAGTAAACTGCACATTAGAGAGGCAGCCAGCAGATTGCTGACTTACTCGCTCTGCTGCTCGCAGGCAGCGAAAGAAACCGCCGCCTCCTGCCTCCGTGCATGGAGGAGGCCAAGCAGCAGTGGGAAGCGCATGGGATGGGAGGCGAAGGTAGTGACGGCCAGCAATGCCCTCAGGTAAAAATGCTGTGGGCGGGAAGTCTCGACCCCCCTTAGGAGCCTGAGTTTACTCATGAGCATGATTGGCCTTTTCCCCTGTTTCTCCTGGCCAATGTTGCTCATGAGTAAATTGCAGCTAGGATCTCCTGCATGCTTCCCTCGCTGGCCAGGTCGGCTGAGGGAAATGCACGGGAAGAGCTCCAGTGCTGCGATCTCCTGCGTGCTCCCCTCCCTCCCCACGTGCATCAGTCCACCACCTGCTGCTAGTATCACCCATCCACCAGCTCTCCCTCCCTCCCCCACTCACCTGCCAGCCTGTGCCCTTTGGTCTTACCTTTGCCAGCAGTGGTGAGCAGAAGCACATGGCTAAATTTTGCAAGTAGTGACTAGGCCAGGCAGGCAAGCAAGATGAGCGAGAGAGCAAGCATCAGATGGGCAGGGTGAGTGATTGGGAACCAAGAATCGGTTTGGGGACCTGGCCAGTGGTTAGCAGGGACAATTATAGAAGTAACAGGCCCAAAATCATATTTAATTGATATAGGTGACAGAAGGGCCTGGAGAAGACATGTCAATCAAATTCGGAACCGGTTAGGAACCATATCAGAACAACAACAACCAAAACAACCAGGCCCTGACTACCCGCTGTTTACACCAACAGCTAACTCAAGCCCGAATTGGTCAGAGAACTTATCTGGGAATTGCGAGGTCCAGCAACGCCCTCTCGTCCAACCAGAAATCAGCGGAAAAAAATCCGCCCATAATCCAAGCCAGGAAGGTCAATTGGAGGAGCTGGGAGGAACAGAGAGTCCCTCCGACCAGCTCGACTCCCCGCCTAGAACTGAATTACGCAGGTCAACCAGGCACAGGGAATGCCCTGGTTACCTGTGTGACTACATATGTAAATGGTTGTTAATTTTTAACCAAATGTGTTCTGGGAAGGGAGGAGTGTTATGTATTTGAATTTTGGAGGGAACTTTTAGAGGGAAAATGCACGTTGGTGATTAGCTGGTGCCTCAGCCTGAATGGTATATAAGTAGGACTGTTCCCGTTTCAGTTGCTGGGTTCACACAATGAAGTAAAGAGCTGTTGTTACTGAAGACCTGTCTCTTGCCTCCTCATTTCTCAAACCCAATAGGGAAGTTTGCAGGGGATGATGGGGAAAGCTCAGGCTGTCTTCGCCCCCCTCAATTACAGACGAGAACATCTGGACCAGGTGAGGTTTTGTCTGCCTTGCGAAAGATACAAGAGATGGCAGCCCTCCAGATGCAGGGGGCCTGGAATCACCAGCTGTTATTCAGAGACCGAAGCCCTGATCGGAGGAGTTTCTGGTTTGATGAGGCGATTAAAAGAGAGGCTGTTTTTCTAGACATCCAGTTTGGGCTGCTGGGCAGGCAGACTTTTATTTTGTCATCCCAATGGGAGGGGAGGTACATAGGAAATTGCCCTGTCTCTACAGCATCGGTCATGTGACTGAGTGGGGGTGGCCAACTTGACCTTGCCTTGAATGACTTTGAATTGGCCACGCCAATTCAGTCACATGACCACCAATCCACGCCCACCAAATACAGAACCAGTAGTAAAAAAATTTGGAACCCACCCCTGCTCAGATGTGGACGGAGAGGACACCTGGCAAGAGTCTGCAGAGCTCCATAACCCCATTCACGGCCCACAGCAAAAACATGTTTTTTAAAGAATTCTTTTAAAAATACAAGCAGAGGGGAAGATTGCTATACTATTACTAAAGTTAGCTACCCCCCTGAAACAATAATTGGGCAAGCCAACAGCGATAGTACGATTTTTTTTATTACTGTTAAAATTGAAAGTTCTCCGTGTAAAATGGAGGTGGATGCAGGGTTCATCCATGTCCCTGATGTCCTGGAGTACCATAAAGTGATTGGTTCCCAAAATTTCAAAAAAGATGATTAGATCGAGCCTTATTAGATTACGAGATTACCAAGGGAAGCACATTCCCATCCTTGGTATCAACAAATTTCAAATTCAATATGGGCAATTCACAGGGCGGTTTCCTCTCGTAATCGTGGAGGAACCTCTCCTTTTAGGGTTTTGACTGGTTTATTGGCCAATTCGTCAATTGGCCTCTCTATCTCCAGCATCCACAACATCAGCTAACCAGTCATCTCAGACCTGGTTAAAGAGTTCTCTTCAGTCTTGGATAAGTACACAGGAAAACCTCTACCGGCCTGGATAAGTACACAGGAAAACCTCTATCCTTTAATCTAGATCCCCATGTAGCTCCCATCCGTTTGAAGTCCAGGTTGGTGCTTTTTGCCCTCAGGACTAGAGTAGACGAAGCCTTGGTTAAGTTATTAGCACAGGGTATCACTGAGGCAGTAAACCACTCAAAATGGGAAAACGCCAATAGTCACTCCTGTAAAACTTATTTGGGTTTGAGTACAATGAAATAGATGACATCATTAGGATTCGCAGCATCATCAGCAATTTTCCGCCATCAACTATCTCTCCTGATGAAATTATTGACATCTCCCATGACAACCCTGAACACAAAAACAATGGCACGATGGCTCCTCGTTTTTGCAGTCATTTGTAATAGCGAGTCCAGTAAACGCAAATTCATCCACTCAATAAATACTTGCCAGAAACTTCAGTAGTCATAATAAACTACATTTGCAGCCCAATCTTTCAATATTATAGTGTGCACGCTCCCATGAGCTTTGTGCAGAGCTCAGAAGACGCCTGTATCGTGGTGAAACTGATCTTTACATTGACTTCTACGCCGAGTGTATCAAACACAAAAGCAACAGCTCATGTCCCTACAACCACAACCCAATAACCAACAATCGATAATCCCATCAATCAAATATCTCAACACCCAACGATCAACAACCTCAACACCCTAACATCCAAAACTAAGTATGTACGCCCCCAAGATCATCCAGGTTCACCACTACTGATCTTCAATTATAGTGACCAGACGTCCCGCTTTTTGAAAAAATGTCCCACGTCCTTTTGAAAAAGCCCCGATTTTCGGCTGCCGAAGGGGGCGTGCACAGACACCGCCTCCTAGGTTTGCCGGGGAGCATGCGACGAGCGTCTCCACGTGCAGAGCGCATGTCGACTTTGGCGCGAAAGGAGCCACGCTTAAAATATCACCGGGGGAAGGCGGGGGGGAGGGGGAGGGAATTCTTGCCTTCTTGCCGCCAGCGATTGAGCGAATTCCTTCTGCCCTTTGGCTGCACGCTGCTCGTGGCTCCCCGTCTCCGAAAAGGTCTGGAAACAGCCGCTGCCTGCTCTCCCTCTCGAACACCTGATTGAAGCCAATTTCCCGCCGTGCGGATTGGACTGGCAAGTCTTGCTTTTATTCCCCTATTCTATTTGGCTCAGATTTTAATTAGCCAGGAGCATTTGAATGGTGCAGCCACGTGAAAAGCTGATGCCAGCTCCCTCGGCTTCTAAACAAAACCCATCAGGTGGGCACCTCAGCTGCAAAACAAGGGAAGGCATCTGGGGTGGGAGGTAGGTGGGAAGGTTTCACAAAAGCCGTTACAAGAAAGGGGAGGCTGGGGCTGCCCTCCTCCCTGCTGCTGCCTCCCTTTGGCTTCCAGGGGGCAGGAGAGGCGTTAAGCTAGCTGGACCCCATGGGGTGAAGCCGAAAAGGGGCACAAGAGAGTTTTGCAAGGGAACTATTATTATTGAAATATATTTGTCAGGGGAGGGAGGGGGACAATCTCTGTCTATGTTTTCTTTTAATGGACATTTTTTTCTTGTCTTGTTTGGTTTACTTTTGTTCTTCTTTCCTTCTTTTTTTTCCTTTTAGAGTTTGTATTTTAACTTTGGAAAAAATAAATAAATAAATAAAGAGAGCCAGCAAGGGGTGGGGCTGTAGTAGGCTGGGGGGCTCAAATTCTTCCCCTTCCTTCTTTCTACCTACCCTCTGGAATGAGCTTCCCCCAGGACTTCGACAACTTCCTGACCTCCAGACTTTTTGCTGCGAGCTGAAGACGTACCTATTCTTCCGAGCAGGACTGGCTTGATAGGGGTTTTTAATTTGTTTTAAATGGGGTTTATTTTATATTTTATATTATGTATTTTATATTTAAATTTAGGCCACATCGAATAAGTTTTTTTAAATAGCTTTTATTATAATATATTATATTGTTTTTACTTGGCTGTTCACTGCCCTGAGTCCTTCGGGAGAAGGGCGGTATAAAAATTAAATAATAATAATAATAATAATAATAATAATAATAATAATAATAATAATAATAATAATAATTATTATTATTTCTCTCTCTTCCAATGCCAGCCGTTGCCCTTGGCAAACAGGGGGTCTCTTTCCAACAGATTGCAGAGCCCCTTAACATCTGGAAATCAATCGGGGCTGCTGCAGAGTCTCTGGGCAGACTCTCATCCAGGGTTGATCTACGCTGGCTGGCGAACAAGTTCTCCAGAGACGTTTCCCTTGTTCGCGAGTCAGTGTGGATCAGCCCTGCTGGGAGACTCTGCAGAGGCACGAGTTCCAGATGCGAAATGGTTTCCTGGGGCGGAAAATGCTTTTCGGCTTGGTGTGAGTCTGATAATCACCAGTGGATTAAGGGTTAAATTGGGAAGAGAAGAAAGAGGGGAGAGAGGGGAAGGGAAGGGAGGAGAGGAGAGGAAAGAGAGGAGAGGAGAGGAGAAGAGAAAACGGAATGGAATGGAACAGAACATAACGGAACGGAATAGAATAGAATTTTTTATTGGCCAAGTGTGATTGGACTTACAAGGAATTTGTCTCTGGTACATAAATTGTCATTATACCTTAACACACTTGTAAGTGGATCATAAGCTTCCTAACTAACAGGAAGCAGCAGGTGAAGCTAAACAGAATTACATCAGATACCTGTACATAACAGATGACACAACTTTTTCTACGGTAAATAAAGTGTGTAAATAAAGTGTAAAACACACAATTAAGTGTTGAGACTTTGAAAGCCATTTTATGTGTGAAATATAATTTAACAAATTCTTGTGAACAATTTCATGACCTTTTAAACAACGACAGCAATCTACTAAAAAAAATTCACTCAAATGAGAAATATGCCAAAGAATAAAATAATACTACACATAATTATTTTTATTTATTATATTTGTAAATTGTACTTATGTTGACATTTTAAAAAATATATTACAATACTATTTTTGCGTTCTATGAAAATTTTTGTTGCTCCATATAGACCAAATCTTTAATCAAACACTCCCCTCCCCCCCGGTCAATGATGTCCCGCTTTACCAATGTTAAAATCTGTTGCTTTTCCAAATGTAGTAAGAATAGAATAGAATAGAATTTTATTGGCCAAGTGTGATTGGACACACAAGGAATTTGTCTTGGTGCATATGCTCTCAGTGTGCATAAAAGAAAAGATAGGTTGAATGTGTATAGTTTTAGAAGAGGTGTGTGTGTGTGTGTACATACACATACAGTATATGTAGTAGATAATGTATCTTGTGTGCCCATACACACTGTATTATATAATATGATTAATTTAGATAGTATATTTTGGATATTCAGTAGTAGTAAATAAATAGACAGGGAAATTGTATCTGATTGATACCTTTGAGGCGAGGAGAAGTCAGGCACCCTAACCTTTTGGTTATATCCTTTTTTTGTGTGCCAAAATTTTTTCATGTGTCCATGTCTGTGTCTATCCTGTTACTTGTTTTCTTGTATTTGTTGACAAATAAATAAATAAATAAATAAAACCTGATGGGTCCGTCAGAATCTGTGCTGACTACCAGTGTACCCTTAATAGGGCCCTTCAAAATAGCCCATATCCTCTACCAGTAGTGCAGCATTTGCTACACTCCCTGGAGGAGGGCAAGATATTTGCTAAATTAGACCTCACTCAGGCCTACCAGCAAATTCCTGTAGATGCCACCACAGCCAAAACACAAACCATAGCTACACATAGGGGAGCCTTTCAGTGCCATAGACTTCAACTCAGTGTCAGTGTCGTCCCAGGAATATTCCGATGCTTGATGAAACAATTACTCCAGGGCATCCTAGGTGTTGTCCCCTATTTTGATGACATCCTGGTATCTGCAGAAAATTTAGCCCAACTATCAGAATGCCTAAGAGCCGTTTTACTGAAATTTCAAAAGGCAGGGCGTACATTAAAACGCGAAAAATGCAAATTGGCTGTACAGGAAGTAGAATTCTTGGGCTATAGGGTGGAAGCCTTAGGCCTACCAATGCAAAAGTAAAGGCCATACATGAGGCCCCAATACATGGTGCCTCAGCCAAAAGACTATATAAAGAGGGCTGTTTGCCAGTTGCTTTTGCTGGGTTCTCACAATAAACTTAAGAGCTGTTGTCACCAATGACTGTCTCCTGCCTCATCATTGCCTGAACTTAACACTGGCGACGAGGGTGGGATGTGGATGGCAGTGAGACCAAGAAAGAGCTGAAATGGAGAAATAGCTTAGAACCCAGCCAGTTTTAGGACAGCCATGTAGAAACGATCGGAAATGTCTAACTACATGCCGCCAGCGACATTTGACCCAGCCAAAGAGAAGTGGGGGGGTCATACATGGCTCGCTTCGAGTGCTTCTTTGAAGCTAATGAATTGCAAGGGGTATCGGACAATCCGAAGCGCGCATACTTCCTGAGCCATTGCGGGCCTTAATTATTTGATGCCGCCAAATCGTTATCGGAACCGACGCCCATCCAGTCAGTGCCCTGGCCAGTACTACAGACGACGCTCAGAGTGCACTACGCCCCGGTGCCATCAAAGTTCGTGCAGAGGTATGAATGCCAACAGAGAGTCCAACGCGAGGGCGAATCAATCAGCGTCTATATGGCTGCTTTGAGAAAAGTTGCGACTCACTGCGAATATAGGGATTTAGAGGATTCCCTATTAGAGCAGCTCATCTGTGGAGTGAGATGTCAGGCCTGGAAACCATACTAGGCTTTAGGTTTTCAGATGCTGCCACATTTTTCCCGAGGGAGAGAAGGGGGGTTGAGGGGTATGGTAACATTCTTCAAGCAGTCAAGGTCAGATTGTGTTCACATTTGCAGAAGGAGTGGGAAGAAAAGGTTTTGAATGAAGTGGAAGAACATTGGACCATGTGCCCAGCAAAGGGGTTAGGGGGGTGGGACTCTTGGGGTTTGTATAACTGGGAAAAGAATCCGGAAGTTCAGTTTTGGAATTTCACTCATCGTGTGCCAGTTTCCTTATGCTAGTAAAGAACTCTGAAAGACAATGGCTTCAGAGTTTTTTTTATGCAGAGGAGGTTTTTCTGGAACCTTGACATTTTATCCTGGACAAGGATGGATCCAATACCAATAGTGAACCAGCCAGCCAAGGACTTACTCGACAGCGATCACGGCGTGGTGCTAACATCCCACCAAATAAACTACTAGCGGAATTAAAATCAGTACTCACTGACGATGCTTGGTTTAAAGAAAACATGCCGGACCTCACCTTAAGGGATGGACTACCCTGGAAGGGAACCAAGATTTATGTACCCGTCGTTATGCGGCTGGCTATATTACAGAGAAGCCACGACTCTCGCCTAGGAGATCACTTTGGGTTTTTGAAAACTCTCCACTTGGCTAGAAGGCAATTCTGGTGGCCAAAAATGAAATCAGATGTCGAAGACTACGTGCGGAGCTGTGCCACCTGCGCCACCATGAAGTCCAGACCAGGGAAACCCCCTGGACTCCTACAACCCGTGGCCGAACCCACCAGACCCTGGGAGGAGATTGCCATGGATTTTATTGTTGAACTCCCACCTAGTGGGGGAAATACGGTGATATGGACCGTAGTGGATTTGTTCTCTAAACAGGCCCACTTCACTGCGTGCAGCGGATTGTCATCAGCGAGAAAATTAGCCAAGCTCTTCGTAAAACACATCTACAGACTGCATGGAGTTCCTAAAAGGATAATATCCGATAGGGGTGTTCAATTCACAGCCAAGTTCTGGAGGGAGTTCCTACGGTCCATTGGATCCTCTCAAGGACTTAGTTCTGGGTTCCATCCTGAGACCAATGGTGCAGCTAAAAAATTGAACTCAATGGTGGAACAATATATACGTTGTTATGTAAATTACCAACAAGAGAACTGGTCGGATTTGTTAACATTTGCAGAGGTCGCATATAATAATGCTGTAGACAGCAGCACGGGGTTAACTCCTTTTCAGATAACCACCGGCATGGACTTCGTTCCAATGCCTGAACTCCCTGTGCAACCCCCCATTCCGTTTCCCTAACGGACTGGATGAATTCGTTGAAAAAAGGGTGAGAAAATACAAAAAAGGCTTTAGTTGTAACAGCTCAAAAATACAAAGCCCAAGCTGACAAACATCGTTCCCTTCAACCCCCTTTTTGGATTGGGGATAAAGTCTTTTTATCTACTAAGTATCTGAGGTTGAGAATACCAAGCAGAAAATTTGGTCCAAAATTTTTGGGCCCTTTCCCCATTGTAAAGATTATTAATCCCGTTACCGTCCAACTCAAACTCCCTCGAATATTGGGGAAAATACACCCGGTATTCCATAGCAGCTTATTAAAACCTGCTAGATAATCTGGACTGAGACCTCTACCTGCTGCCCCCCCCCACCCTTGATAATCCAAGGTGAAACCCACTATGAGATCAAAAAAATCCTTGACTCTAGACCAGTGATTCCCAAAGTGTGAGCCGCGGCTCCCCAGGGAGCCGCGCTATCGTCATAAGGGCGCCGCAAAATATTCAGTTAATATCTGCGCCCACTGGGTCTAACGCTGATGCGCCATTTCTGAAACATCTAGTGCGCATGCGCAGTTACAAGTCAGATTTCTATTCGTTTGTTATCACCTTCTCAGTGCTCGCATAAGTTTTTGTTTGTTGGGCTAACTTAATAGTGTGGTGGTTAAGTTACTTTTCAAAAGCTATTTTTCTGATCACCCTAAAATGGACAAATTCTTATTAAACTTGAATAATCAAGATAGTGCTAAATCTATAGACGAAGTTCCACAAACTAGTGGCAAGGGTTCCGAGAAGCGAAACATCGTAAATATGACGACAGTTACTTGGATTTTGGCTTTACATCAATAAACGAAAATGATAAAGAGAGACCACAGTGTGTATTGTGCATGAAAGTTTTGGCACCGGAATGTATGCTTCCAAGTAAGTTAAAACGACATTTAGAAACCAACCATTCTAACTTTGTTGGTAAACCTCACAACTTTTTTAAAAGAAAGTTAATGGAATTAAAACAACAAAAAGGCAGCATTTATAAACATATGTCAATACCAAATAATGCTTTGCTAGCATCATACAAAGTTGCATATAGAGTTGCTAAGTGTAAAAAGCCCCATACTATTGCTGAGCAACTCATTCTACGCGCAGCTGTAGTATTAGTGAACATCATGATTGGTGAGTCGGGAAACTATTTTCAAATGTCCCTTTGTCTAACAATACAATCAGTCGCAGAATTCAGCACATGGGGGAGGATCTCAATGCACAATTAATTGAAAAATTAAAAGGAAGTGAATATGGACTGCAACTCGATGAGGCCACAGACAATAATAAGGACGCACACTTGATTTGTTACGTACGGTTCTTAGATGGTAATTCAATTGTTGAGGACCTTCTTTTGTAAAAGTATTACTGAAGTACAAAGGCTCAGGATTTGTTCGAGATCCTGAATATATTTATGGTTGAAAATAATTTAGACTGGACAAAGTGCGTTGGCGTCTGTACTGACGGTGGTCGTTCGATGTCCGGCTCTTATGGAGGATTGCAGGCGCTTATTCGAAACAAAGCTCCAGATTCAGTTTGGACCCATTGCATCATTCACAAAGAAGCACTTGCATCAAAGTATATAAGTCCTCCACTAAATATAGTTTTAGAACGTGTGGTAAATATAGTAAACTATATAAAAACACGGCCACTAAAAGCAAGATTTTTTAAAAGAATGTGTGAAGATATGGGAGGTGAATACACATCTTTGTTGTACTACTGCCACTCACGATGGCTTTCCCGCGGGGGTGTATTGTCTCGTACGTTCCAATTACGGCAAGAAATAATACACTTTCCTTGAAGAAGAAAAACATGAGTATGCCAAACACTTTGTAGAAACAGACTTTTTGATTAAACTCGCATACCTATGTGATATCTTTGAAAAGTTGAATGTGTTGAATCTCTCTTTACAAGGAGGCAATATGCACATTTTAAAGTTAACAGAAAAGATTTCAGCTTTCAGAAAAAAATTACAGCTATGGAAACTAAAAATTAATGAAGATGATCTTAATGATTGCTTTCCCTTGTTGCACCAGTTTTTAACCTCCAATGAAATCAGTTTGTCTTGCAATTTAAAATCTCTTTTTGAAGATCATTTATCTCAGCTTATCAAATGGTTCGAAAAATACTTTGAAGCAGATAACATTGAAAAATTTACTTGGATTCAAGACCCATTTAGAGCCAAAGCTCCATCAGAATTTACCTCTACAGAAGAAGAATCTCTTATTGAGTTGTCTTGCGACACAACATTGAAGTTAAAATTTGTTAGCATGGAACTTTCTGATTTTTGGATATCAGTAAAAGAGGAATACCCACTGCTTAGTTGCAAAGCCCTAAGAATATTAATTCCTTTTGCAACGTCCTATTTGTCTTGACTGGGTTTTCGGCAGTCGCGGTAATAAAAAGTAAATATCGCTCAAAAATTAACATCGAGCAAGAAATGAGAGTCGCTATTTCCAATTTTATTCCAAGATTTGAGAAGTTGTGCAGCGAACAACAAGCCCATCCATCCCATTAATAATTTTAAATCATTAAACGATGTTCAATAAATTGTGAATTTAAAGCTCGTATTTAATTTATTTTTCAATCTAGACTATACAGAGGTCAAGTACAATATTTAGTCCACTAGAAAGGATATCCATTATCAGAATCTACTTGGGTCAAAAGTTGGAAAGTAAATGCAGACAATTTGATTAGACAATTTCACAACACTTTCCCTGGCAAACCTAAAAAAACTCTTGGAGGGGAGAGAGGGGGGTAGAAGGGAAGTGTGGACCACCGACACCCTTCTTTATTAATTCTTTGTTTTCTTTCCTAGGATATAGCTTCTTTTGCAAGGGGGACGCCTATCAGGCCTGGAAACCATACTAGGCCTTAGATTTCCAGACGCTGCCACATTTTTCCCCTGAGGGGGAGAAGGGGAGTTGAGGGGTATGGTAACATTCTTCAAGCGGTCAAGGTCGGATTGAGTTCACATCTGCAGAAGGAGTGGCAAGAAGAGGTTTCAAATAAAGTGGAAGAACGTGTGACAGCAAAGGGGTCAGGGGGGGTGGGACTCTTGGAGTTTGTATAACTGGGAAAAGAATCCGGAAGTTTCAGTTTGGGAATTTCACTAATCATGTGCCAGTTTCCTTATGCTAGTAAAGAACTTTGAAAGACAATGGCTTCAGAGTTTTTTTTATGCAGAGGAGGTTTTTCTGGAACCTTGACATGAGAGACATCTGACTGCAGAGGCGACTACTCGCTAAAAATAATCTGATTCTCACGATAGCCCTGGATGTAGCTAGGGCACATGAACTGTCCACCAAGGCTGCTGAAACGTTGCAAAAGCCAACCTTGCTAAATTCCTCAGCTAAAGCGGCTCCAGTCCACAGTGAGGAAATCCAGTCTGAATGTAAAGGTGAGAGTGAAGAAGAGGTTTTCCAAACGGGGAAGCTGGAGAGAAATGACCACGATGAGTCTGTGAGCTGCGGAGGCCAGCACCAGCGACAAAACTGCCGTTTTAAAAAAGCCATCTGCCGAAGGTGTGACAAAAAAGGCCATCTGGCGCAAATTTGTCGAGCTCCTCAGCCATGCCGCCAAAAATTCCGAACCGAGTTCAAACCAGCCTATCAACAAAACTCCAGCTCTGCGAGACGCCACCTATTGGTCCATTCAAAAAAGGAGCGAAGTCCAACCACACAACAGTACGAGTGGGCCAAGTCTCAACGCGACTGGAGAAAAAGATCTTCACAAGGGCCTGCATAGAAGGGGTGTCGTGTAAGATGGAAGTCGATACCAGATCTTCGATCACAATCATGTCCTGGGATACGATCACCAAGAACCTCCCAAGCATCGCGAAGCGGCAATTGCAGCCTCAGAGACTGAGAGTCCAAGACTACCAGGGAAACCGGATCCCTGTCCGAGGCATTACCACAGTTCGAGTCAAGTATGGACAATACACTAAATCTCTACCGATTACCATCGTAGATGGAAGCCTGCCTAGCTTGTTAGGTCTCGATTGGTTCTGGGCCCTAGGAATTGGCATCACCTGAGTCTACAGCGTCGGAGGTGACCTGAGGGAGGAACTGCTGCAAAAATTTGAGGATGTGTTCCAGGACAGCCTGGGCAAGTATATGGGAACTCCCATTCTTCATGTTGGGGGAAATGGCCATCAGGTCTGGGTTTCCTCTTCTCGCTTGCGATTGGACCGGGTCTGCTGTAATTTGAATTCTCATTGTCCCCGCCTCCTGTCTGTCACCAGCTTTTTGACTCGGTCCTGCTGGAGACCAGAGGTGTCGGATTGCTTAAATAGGAATTTTACTGTATTTTTAGAAGGTTAAATCTTTTGTTAACTAAACAGCGAGAAGGGACTTGATCCGGATATCGCTGTCGGCTTTTCTAGCCGCTTGCTGCCTTCAGCAGCTACTTCCTGGTTGCGCTCACAGGCTTGCCCTGAGGCGCGCCAGAAGAGCCGCTTCTTCTAAGCGCGGCTGAGGCAGAAGCTGTCAGCTCGCCTCTACTGGCGAGAAGGGAAACAAACCGCCCTCGTTGATGGATTGCAATTGAAGCCGCTTGCGGCTAGCGATCCCAGAGCCAGAGCCTCCCGAAGAAAGAGCCAGCCAGGATTATCGGCGTGGGAGGTGATTGACACAATTGCGCTTGCAGCCCGGCAGGCAAGCGATCTAGGGTTTCCTCGTAAACGGAGGAGCCTTTTTTTTGTCAGTAGCTGATCGCGCTAGTAGCCCAGTGGGCGAGCGATCCTCCTTCTTCCTGCCATTTTGGGAGCTGCCATTTTGAGGCCGCCTGAGGAGCCTAATTTTTTTACCTTGGTGGCTGCCTTCTGACACATTTCCTGATGGTCCGCAATTCCCTGTACAAGGATAATTATTACTAATCACGTCAGAGTGTTTGCCTGCAAACTGTGAGTGACTGGCTTTGAATTATACCGGGCTTTGTGACAGTTTAAATTGGCAGGAAAAATTCCCCAAGATGGCTGACAGGGACTATCCTCTTTATCGAGCAGGGTGCGTCATCTGAGCTGGCTGCAGACCTTACTGAACCAGGGGAGGGCCCATCTGGGGTGTTGCAACCCCCCAAATCAAAGGGCAGCTCTGTTTCTAAGAAAAAGAAGAGCTCTAAGGTTGAAGAAAGAAGGCACAAAGCCTTAGAGAAAGTTTTCCACAAGGCATCTGAGAGGGCCAGTGTGTCTAGATCTCCCTTATCTGGCTCAGTGCAAGCCCCTTCGCCAGTCCTAGGGCGGGGCCCAGTCCTTCCAGGGTCTGATTATTGGTCCCCAGACAGGGCTTTACCTGTCTCACAACCTTCAGACATTGGTCCTCTTTTTAGGACCTTATCACAAGCTGATTTATCCACAGCCCAGGCCTGGGCTCCAGCTAGGCCTGATAGCCAGGACCAATTTTTCGCTGGACAGCCAGCTATGCATTCTCCACCTATACTTCAGTTCCCAGAGTCCTTTGGGCTCATGTTGTCTGAGGCCATCCATCAGGGGGTGGCTTCAGTCTGAACGTCCAGTTCAAGTACAGGGACACAGGGATAGACAAGCCTCTGCAGTAGCATCTAGAGGCAGTGGGTCGGTCTCTCAGGAGACTGTTGAGCAGGAATCATTGTCTGAGGAAGAAGAGGTCACGGAGACGGCTTTGTCAGATGACGAAGGTCTGGGACTAGACCAACCGTCATTCGTAGGGCTCTTCAAGCCGCACCTTTTCCGTTCACTTTTGTTTAAAGCGCAAGCCACGACTGGCCTAGGGTTGCCTCCTGCAGAGGAAGTTAAAGCCCAGGCTTTACCTGGCGCTTCAGATAACCTATTTGTCGAACCATCGATGCCTGTGGAGGCCATTCCGGCCCCTAAATTGTTTGTGGACGTAGTCCAACGCCAATGGCAGAACCCGGGATCTGGGTCCAATCCTAATGCCAATGATAAGAGATTCTATAATTGCGCTCAGGACCTAGATAAAATTTTGTAGGTTCCCACAGTAGATGCCCCCATGGTGGCACTTTCCTCGGCTTCACATATTACTGGACCAGCCGATGAGGCTCTTAAACCAGAAGACAAAAAGGCTGAACGCTTTTTAGTCAAATCACATCTAGCGTCGGCCTGGGCCATTAGGGCTTCTACTGCCTCATCGTTCTTCAGCCAGGTGTTCCTTATGTGGATCAAGCAACTTCAGAATAGGATTCCATAGTCTGAGGTTAGGGCCCACCAAGACATCAACAAAGTCATTGCGGCAATAGAATTTTCAGCGGATGCTAGCCTCAACTCATCCAGATTCTCCGTCAAATCCATTGGCTCCACAATCATGTCCCGCCGGCTGTTATGGCTGAAAAATTGGCGCACTGATGCCAGAAACAAGTGGCGGCTTGCCTCATCAGCTTATCAAGGGTCTCAACTATTTGGAGCCTCTCTGGACCCCATCTTAGTGGAGACACGGGATAAAAAGAAAGTCATGTCTTCACTTTCCAGACAAGGGGAATTCAGATCTCAGCCTTATTTTCGTCCCTCTTCGACGCCTTCCTTTCATGGCCAAGAGTCTGGGGGATTCACACAAAGATCTCAGCGTTTCTCCTCCGCAAGAGGGGGTTACAATGGAAGTAACCAGGTCAGATCAGGGTCAAAATTATTCAGCCGTAGGTCTTTCCGGGGAGGGCGGGGAAAACAATCCAACTGCAATAAATAGTATCCCTACCAACCTCTCCATCGGAGGCCGGTTGGCCCATTTCTATTCTCGATGGGAGTCCTCCACCACTGATGCTTGGGTTCGGGACACGATATGCAATGGCTTTTCTCTAGAGTTTCTCTCCGGCCCCCCTACGGTTTTCTTACGGTGTCCACGCTGTTCCTATGGTTGCAACAGGAAACTGATGGATGAGGCGGTTCTCCATCTCCTTCAGATCAGGGCGGTAGAATTGGTACCTAGCAACCAGTATAAACAGGCGTTTTACTCCCGCCTTTTTGTCGTGAGAAAACCGTCGGGCGGTTGGAGAGCTATTCTCGACCTTAAGGCCCTTAACAGATATATAGCCTATCACCGCTTTAAAATGCACTCTCTGCGTACCATTTTGGAGTGTATTCGGCCGGGGGATTTACTTGCTTCTATTGGCTTGACGGAAGCTTATTTACACGTACCTATCAAGCTAGAGCACCGTCAATTTCTCCGTTTCTATTACTATGGTTCCCATTACCAGTATAGAGCCTTGCCCTTGGGGCTCTCTTCGGCCCCTAGGGTTTTTACCAAGATTATGGTGGTATTATTGGCTCATATTCACAAGATCCCCATTAGGCTTCAAGCCTATCTTGACAATATACTTATTATGTCATCCTCTACAGAGGAGGCAGAGAGGAATATCACACTCACCTTGAACATTTTACAATCACATGGATTCTCTATTAATGAAGACAAAAGCCATTTGATCCCATCTACATCTATACTACATTTGGGGGCGAGAATAGAGTCACTAGATTCCATGGTCTTCTTATCTGAGGACATACAGAGTAGCCTTTCCGAGTTGGCAATTTATTGTAGTAGAGCGGGATCTATTCCCTTGGTGAAGCTATCTCAGTTGTTAGGGGAAATGGTCTCGTCCTATGACATTGTCCCATGGTCTCGCCTCCACAGTTGGCCTCTGCAATGGTTCCTCTTGCCTCATCAAAGGAACCTCATCAGTGCTTCCAACCGCAGAGTGCATCTACCACAGGAAGTAATAGACTCGTTGAGATGGTGGACCTCATCAGCAGTAACCAAGGGCTCCCACTTCAGGGAACCATCACGGATTGTGATTACGACAGACGCCAGCCTGTCGGGATGGGGGGCTTATCTAGACCAGCACCTGACTCAGGGCAAGTGGTCTCCGCTAGAGACTCAACAAAGTATCAATTTCTTGGAACTCTCATTCTAGACAAAGATGTATTGATACTTACCGACAACATGACAGCGAAAGCTCATGTAAACAAATTGGGGGACACCCACTCTCGAGCCTTACTGACCAAGGCCTTATGCCTTAGTCATTGGGCCGAGACACATCTGCGTTCTGTGAGAGCGGACCATATTTCAGGGTCAGTCAACATGACAGCAGATTCCCTCAGTCGTCAAACAGTGGACCAGGCGGAGTGGTCCTTAACCTCAGGACTCTTCCAGGAATTGTCGTGCCGCTTTGGGCGCCCGCTAGTAGACCTTTTTTCGTCCATGACCAACAACCAGGTACCAAGGTTCTTGATGAGGTTCCTCTCATTTGAAGCAGAAGCGTTAGATGCGCTTCGCAGCAGGTGGTCGGCCGGCCTTCTATACGCTTTTCCACCACTTCCGCTCATACCCAGGGTGATACGCAAACTACTCACAGAGCGGGCAGAACTTATCCTAGTCGCCCCGTATTGGCCCAGGAGGCCTTGGTTTGCGAATCTCAGGGCATTATCGACCCAAGAACCATGGAGAATTCCGGACGAGCAGATAGAGTTGTGCCAGGGACCGGTCAAACATCCGGATCCACAATGGCTTCGGTTAACCGTGTGGAGACTGAGCGACGCATTTTAACGGCAGCCAGGGTCCCAGAACGGGCCATCCCCACCATGCTGGCGGCAAGGAAAGACTCTACCAAGAGAATATATGATGCCACATGGTGTACGTTTGTCTCCTGGTGTGAGAATCACAACAGAGAGGCTATCTCAGCGTCCATCTTGGACATTATAGCATTCCTTCAACATGGTCTAGACATAGGGCTTGCTCCCAACACGCTCAAGCGGCAGGTAGCGGCGCTATCTTCAGTCATGAGGTGTGGGAGGACACTCTCCCTGGCCAGGGAACCACTGATCCATCAGTTCCTGCGCGGTGCATCTAATATTAATCCACCTGTGGTGCATCGTTTCCCGACATGGCAGCTGAATGCAGTCCTGACAGGATTGACCAAGGACCCATTCGAACCTCTAAGAGAGGTATCACTGCGTTTCTTATCTCTGAAAGTGGCATTTCTAGTGGCGATTACCTCAGCCCGGAGAGTTTCTGAACTCTTTCGGTTCACCAAGACCTTTGTCTGTTTCTGGAAGATAGAGTGATTCTCCGGATGGATCCGGTATTTATCCCAAAGGTCAATACCAGGTTCCATCGGTCTCAGGAGCTGGTGCTTCCAAATTTCTGCCCTAATCCTTCCCATCACTTGGAACGGGCATGGCACACGCTGGATGTGAGAAGGGCATTGAAGATCTACATCTCTCGAACGTCAGCATTCAGAAAGACGGAAACCCTCTTTGTATCCTTCCAACCGACTTCGATGGGGGCAAAGGTGTCCAAATTGGTCTTGGCCCGTTGGATTAGAGCGGCTATTGCTACAACGTATGAGAAGCAGGCTCTACCAATTCCTAGGAACATCACAGCTCATTCCACTAGAAGTGCCGCGTCTTTGGCAGCTTGGAGTACTCAAGCGTCCATCGAGGAAATCTGTAGGGCCACAATGTGGTCCACTCCTTCATCGTTTATCCGTCATTATCGGGTAGATGCCTTTGCATCGACAGATGCCGCGTTTGGAAGAAGAGTGCTACAGGCTGTGCATCAAGACAAGCAATGACTAGTCGCCAATCTCCTATCCGGACGGACATCGAGCTTTGGTATGTCCCAGACCTGATGGCCGTTTCCCCCGACATGGAGAACGGGGCGTTGGTTTACCTGAACGCCCCTTCTTGGAGAGGGGGAAACGGCCATCAGTCCCACCCATGGCGACTGTGGTCTTTGGGGGGTGGGAGAATACTAATTGTTTTTCGTTTCAGTCCGACACATCAGTCTGCAATCAGTTCCTCGCCAAAAAACTAGTGATGGACAGGAGGTGGGGACAATGAGAATTCAAATTACAGCAGACCCGGTCCAATCGCGAGAAGAGGAAACCCAGACCTGATGGCTGTTTCCCCCTCTCCAAGAAGGGGCGTTCAGGTAAGCCAACGCCCCATTTCATTTAATTTAGATCCACAAATAGCCCCGATTAGGCTTAAGGCTAGGAGGGTCCCTTTTGCCCTGAAACCCAAAATTGACAAAGAACTAGCCCTTTTCATGGCAAACGTTTTTAATAATAGTTGATGCTTAATCCAAGTGGTTAAAAATAATATTGATGAAAACCACAACAGCCAAAGCAGTGATAAGGATTTTGCAGCGACTATTATTTACTCACGGGTTGCCAGACACACTGGTCTCGGATAATGGGCCTCAATTCACTGCTACTCAATTTGAAAGCTACTTGGCCAAGATGGGCATCCGACATGCCCTCTCGGCGCCTTTCCACCTGGCTAGTAATGGCCTTGCAGAACGTTTTGTACGAAGTGCC
Organism: Ahaetulla prasina; assembly: GCF_028640845.1. Lineage (NCBI taxonomy): Eukaryota > Metazoa > Chordata > Lepidosauria > Squamata > Colubridae > Ahaetulla > Ahaetulla prasina. Next base: position 143,946,918 of record NC_080542.1, on the reverse strand, counting down.
AAGGAGGCACTGTCCAGAATTAGCCTGGGGGACTGGAACCAAAATTGACACCTTTTTAGCCGTACAGCATGGGACACCTTGCGTGGCCACTGGCCGCAGCCCAGCGGAGTTGTTAATGGGATGGAGACTCCGATGCCCATTAGATAGACTAAATCCAAATTATTCCCCTGACGGGTATCCAACAACCAGAGACAAAACAAGGGTGTTTGCAACAGGTGATCATGTCTTTGCCAGAAATTATAGTGATGGTCCCCTTTGGTTGGCAGGGACAATTCATGAGGTGACAGGTCCCAAGTCCTATGTAGTCGATATGGGAGATGGGAGGGTCTGGAAAAGGCATATAGATCAGCTACGGAGAAGACTAGAAGCCAAAACTGATACCGAACAACCAGGCCCTGACTACCAAATGCTTACACCAACAGCTAGCTCAAGCCCGAGGTGGATGGAGGACTTAGCTGGGAGTTGCGAGGTCCAGCGATGCCCCACAATCCCTTCAGAAGCCAGCAGCGAAGAATTTGCTACTAATCCAGGGCCGGATGGCCAATTGGAGGAGCTGGGAGGAACAGAGAGTCCTTCTGACCAGCTCGACTCCCCACCAGGGAATGAATTGTGCAGGTCAGCCAGACTTAGGAGACACCCAGAATACCTGCATGATTACGTTTTTAAATAATATGTAAATAGTTGACTAAGTGTTTTCTGGGAGGGAAGGAGTGTTATGTATTTGAATTATTGGAGAGAAATTTGGGCGGGAAAAAGCATGTTTCTGATTGGCTGGTGCCTCAGCCAAAAGACTATATAAAGAGGGCTGTTTGCCAGTTGCTTTTGCTGGGTTCTCACAATTACTGTATATACTCGAGTATAAGCCGAGTTTTTCAGCACGTTTTTTGTGCTGAAAAACGCCCCCTCGGCTTATACTCGAGTCTACCCTTGCAGAGCCGACCCAGGGAGAGGGTTTTTTGCCCTCGGGAACAGCTGGGCCGGCAGGACGAGCCCAAATGCTGCCGGCATGCTTTGCCAGCTCGGCCGGCTCGTTTTGGGGCGGTGGCTGGCCTCCAGCGTTTTCTTCCGCCGCTTTTTGATGGCGGCGGCGGTGGTCGGCGGAGGGGGCGGGGGCGGAGGGGGCGTTCGACATTTTCGCCCCCCTCTCACTCGTCCTCCTCTTGCCCGCGGTGGGGGCGGAGGGGGCGTTTGTCACGAATACATCCCAATAAAATGCAAAGGTTTCAAAGCATGTTTTGGAAAAGCAGTGAGGATGGGGAGAATGCTGCCTTGAATGTGAAAAGAAACGTGGAAAACTCCAACTACAGTATAAAAAAACATTTGCACTCAGTACTTTTTATTTTATTTTATTTTTGCCAAGTTTTCCCAGGTTTTTTTCCCCTATGGAAATTGGGGAGGTGGGGAGAAAGAGGTGAAAAGAAAAGCCTCTTGAAAGCGGAGAAAACGGCAAGAACAAACGATTTCTCCCCGCCTCCCGCGCCGTCCTTCTCTCCCGCCAGTCACACGGTTCAGTTTTTTCAGGCTAACTATACTTTGCGTTTCACTCCCGAGTGAACATTGTAACCCGAGACTTGCTCGTAAACAGTGAGCAAAATTACGGTAATCTCCTCTGCCAAATCTATTCCCAAACCTCCCCAACACCTCCGCTCCGCAAAGGCAAGAAATGAACGCCGAATCCGAGAGGGGGCAGGAGGAGGAGGAGGAGGAGAGATGGGGCATTGCAAGCTAGGGTGGGAAGAAGGAGGAGGAAGAAGAAGGAGGCAAAAGAAACCGACCTCGCAGATCAGCAAATTAGCTTTCCTTCTCCAAACCAATTTTTTTAAAAACCCGTTCTACCCAGAGCAAATGGCAAATAAGCAGCCTGCTTTGAGTCTGATTATTGTTTCGCGGTGGTTGCCTCTCTGATCTCCTTGTACATGACAAGGCACCTCTAACCCAGCGCTTTGTGTTTGTTATTGGTAATTCTCCTCTCCTTCTTCCATTGGAGTCCTCTCCTTCCTTTCCGAACGGGCGGGCGATTTACCTTCTCTGCCTCTTTTATTTTCCTGGAGGTGGAGGTGTATTCCTAAGGATGCCTTCAGTGCTGGGGAAGGAGCCGATCCATGGAGGGAGGGGGCGGCGCTGCCGAGAAGCCGCTGCTTACAGAGAGCGAAAGAGCCAGGAGACCTTGGCATAGGTGGGCGGCTGGTGTAAGGCAGGGCAGAACCTTCGACCCGCAAGGATCCCGGGAGGTGGGGACGAAAGAGAGGCAGAGAAGGAGGAGGAGGAAGGAAAAGAAAAGAAAAGGGGGAGTGAAAATAAGAGCAGTCCGAGCAATAAATAAATATTGCTGGGCTGCTTTCCAAAAATCCTCAGCACGGAACTAAAAGTTGCAAGTGTTTTGTGAGTTCAAACAGTCCCTTCCAGACTAACACGTTTCATTAAAAGATACAAAGTTTGGTAAACTGAAGCTCGCTCTGTCCAATGCAAAAAAATCATCATCATCATATAATAATAATAATAATGATAATAATAATAATAATAATAATGATGATGATGATGATGATAATGATAATAATGATAATGATAATAATAATAATAATGATGATGATGATGATGATGATAATGATAATGATAATAATAATAATAATAATGATGATGATGATGATGATAATGATAATAATAATAATGATAATAATAATAATAATGATGATGATGATGATGATAATGATGATGATAATGATAATGATAATAATAATAATAATAATAATAATAATAATAATAATAATAATAATAATAATAATAATATTCAGCCGTGCTTCGCTTTGATGGCAGCCTGGCGTAAAATGGGGGCAGGGGATACATACAGTTAGGGAAAATAACAAAACAACGTTTTGGGCTCAATTGCAGTCTTAAATTGAGGACTACTTGCATTTTGAACCTTATTGGACACTTCATTCCTGGAGGGTTTTTAAAGAACAGACTGGATAATCCTTTGTCTGAAACAGTATAGGATCTCTTGCTTGAGGAGTGGGGACTGGACTAGAAGATCACTGTTAGTTTGTGATATGTTCACAGCCCACACATCTGATGACAAAAAAATTGGCAAAGTCATCTCAAGTCACTTTGGCGTTATTCCAGGTGGGCTTACATCTGTATTACAGCCCCTAGATGTCAGTTTAAATAAACCTTTCAAGGACCGTGTGCGAAGGATGTGGCATGAATGGATGACATCTGGTCAAGCTCGTCTGACAAAAGTTGGAAATCTGAGAAAGCCAGACATAGAACTAATAGCACAGTGGGTTCGTGATGCATGGGAAGATATTCCAGAGGACATGGTGCAACGTGCCTTCAAGAAATGTGGCATTAGTAATGCTATGGATGGCAGTGAAGACAGCGCATTGTATGAGAGTGACAGCAGTGATGATGGCGACTGTGAACTCAGTGATGGCGACAACGATATGCGGATAACATCACAGAAGCTGAAGTAGCTGAAGCTCTGTTTGGACAAACAGATGAGGAGGAGGAGAACTCCAGTTTTGAGGGATTTTAGCTCTCGTTAGCTTGGTTGCTGTTACTTTTAAAGATACTGTATTTTTGATACCATATTCTTTTTGGGGACCCCCTTTTGCACTTTTATTGTTTTTCGTTCAAATAAATATTCATGTTATTTTACTTGGCTCTATCTTTATTTTTTACATTGACCAGTAGCTGCCTCATTTCCCACCCTCGGCTTATACTCGAGTCAATAGTTTTTCCCAGTTTTTGTGGTAAAATTAGGTACCTCGGCTTATATTCAGATCGGCTTATACTCGAGTATATACGGTAACTTAAGCGCTGTTGTCAACAATGACTGTCTCCTGCCTCCTCATTGCCCGAACTTAACACAAACCCTGGCACTTCAGAAGACGCTTTGAAACAGGACAGCAATGTAGGGCTTGAAGGGACTTTAAGGCCTAGTCCAACCCCCTGCTCCAGCAGGAAACCTTACATCGTCTGGATTATTTTGATACCTCTAACAGAGAGGAAAATTGCCAGAAAGGAGAAGGAGTTTACTAGGACAAGGCTGCCATGCAGAGGAAGGCAGAGATAGTCCTTGACTTATGACCACAATTGAGTCCAAAATTTTGGTTGCTAAGCAAGAGCGTCGTTAAGTGAGTTTCACCACATATTACTCAATCCATGATCTTTCTTGGCTCTAACAGTCATGTGCCAGCTAGGGAAGAATATCTGAAAGTGTGTGTAATGTTCTAAATGCACAGAAGTTATAGTTAAATGCGTGGCAGAAAGTGGACTCTGGGTGTGTTTTTCCACATGTAGTAAGTGAGGTTGAATATTTATAGTTTTAGGAGAGGTGTGTGCCTATACACACTATACTATGTAATATGTATGTACACATATCGCATATATACATAGAATTAAATAGTATATTTTGGATGTTCAGTAGTAGTAAATAGACAGGAAAATTGTATCTTGTTGAGACCTTTGAGGCGAGGAGAAGCCAGACACCCTAACCCTTCAGATGAGTGACATCAAATTGGCCACGCCCACCCAGTCACATGACCACCAAGCCATGCCCACCAAACAAGCCACACCCACAGAGCCGGTAGTAAAAAAATTTAGAACCCACCTCTTAGCTGCTCACCACTTCACTCCAGGTATGCATGGACAATTGTTGGAATACATTGTTGAAATGTATAATTTGCAATAACTACAATAGTATTCAGGCAGGGTTTGTAAGTTTGCTAGGTATAATCTATAGTATATACCCTGTTTTTTTTGTTCTGAGGAGTTTCCTGTTACAGTTAAAACAGTTAAGCAGCGCAGTCCATGGTGATTGTACACTTTGTACTGTAGTGCTATATATAAACAGAATTTCTAACAGCAATCATATGGAGCAATGGAAATTCTACTTGGTCACTGCTTCTATTTCCCTATTTTGCTGGGATTGGAATGGCTCCAGTTCTTTCCTTGTACTGCATGAAAAAGTAATCAGACATCCAACGTTCTTTGCAGATCCTGCACTCAAGAGTCAATTTTTCTTTTCCCTGATGTAATTGTTTCCTAGGGATTAAAAATTGCTATTAGTAAGATACCAATAAATACAGAGCTACAAAAAATAGGGATCACTATAGCACGGAAGTAATGACAGGCTGAGAGAAGCTGTCAGTGAATGTCCCTCCCCTCCCTTCTCCTCTGTGGGGCCCATGTGGTTCCTTCCTCTTTTGTTCCAGGAAAAGGCTTCGCAGCGCTGCTGAGGGTCTCTTACAAGCAAAGAGTTAAAAATTAAAGTTTGGATATGATAGTTGAATTTAGGCATGGCAGCTTCTGCAAAACCTCTGGGAAGAGCTCAAAGAACAATTGAAATTTTACTTGGCGACTGCTTGCTATTTCCCTATTTTGCTGGGATTGGAATGGCTCCAGGCATACAAGCTAAGGATCATTGTGATCAGAGGGGGTGATCCATTTAGAAAGCCAGAAATGCCACTCCCATTGGCTGCAGATATGTTCAGTGGAGAGGCCTCCCACTCTGGCCCCGGACCACCTGTTGGGAGATCTCGGACTATGCTGACTGTTGTGTCCTCACAGTTACGACCTGCCTCAGCCGGGCCTGTTGCCACCATTCTGATTGGCTGAGACGCAGGCAGCAAAATAAGCGGGAAATTGCAAGTACCACTATTGGTGTTCCCTGTCTGACAACCCGGTATTTAAGCAGCTGTCAGAGAGCGGCTTTTTGTCAGTGTCTCAAGCGGGTGCCGAGTAGCCTTGTTATTGTTAGCTGAACTTGTTAGCCATTAAAGAATTGTTGCATTCAGCCACGTCTCTGCCTCTCATTACCTGGTTCTCGAACTAGAACACTGGTGACGAAGGTGGGATCCCTGAAGCAATAGCTGATAAAGTCATTGAGACAGAGCTGACGGTGCCCAAAGCGAAAGGCGCTTACAGTCACTAGTGATGAAAGGTCGTCTCAAGGCATTCTCCCCGCACGACACTGACCATGTCAGTCTTACTGCCGGCTTTCTCCCCCTTTGTCCCAATCGCTGAGAAATGGGACGTCTACCTTGATAGGTTTGAATATTTTCTGCAAGCAAACGACCTCGCAGACCTATCCAGTGCAAGAAAAAGGGGTATTTCCTTAGTTCCTGTGGCAGTGAAGTTTTTGGAACCGCTAGGGCCCTAGCTACCCCACAGCAGGTCTTCGAATTAACTTGGGAAACGTCGGTGGAGAAACTAAAAAACCACTATGCTCCAACTCCATCCTACATTGCCCACAGGCATGCATTCCGCCAGTGCGCGCAGAAAGAGTCAATTAATGATTACATGGCCTCTCTGAGGGCTGCCACCTTGCAATGTGATTTTCGTGAGCTAGATGAGATGCTGCTGGACCAACTGGTCTGTGGAGTTAAAGTTCTAAGACTCCAATGTCGTCTCCTTGCGCGCAAAGATCTGAACCTCCAGATGGCTTTGGATGAAGCAATAGCAGCTGAAATGTCTGAGCGGTCTGCCACAGAAATTCAGCAATTCCAGATGGTTGCTCCGCCCGCTGTCCATCCACTATGAAGACTGCGACCAAGGGACCTCCTCTGTGGAAGATGCAGAGGTGAGGTGCCTCAAGCTGACTCACAAGCGAAGGTGTGAGCTCAATGGCAAACAACCCCAAGCACCTTGTTTAGGTTGTGGTGGGAATCACTGCAGATTCAAGATAGCCGTCTGCCGCTGCTTTGGGAAAAGAGGGCACCTGGCCAGGGTTTGCAGAGCAACCCTTCCAGCCAACGATGACACTAACAAGCCTGCCAGAAACCGAAGACCCCTTAAAAAACCGGCTGCCCGCCAAGGAGACTGTTTCGCGGTTTCTCGTTTTGAAGACAAGCCTGAAGTTGCTGTAAGCCATGCTGTTATGTATCTTTAAATGTTTTGGCGGGAAACAAGCACGTTGCTGATTGGTTGAAGCCGCCGGTTAAACTGTATATAAAGAGAGATTTTTCCCCAGCCTAGTCGCTGGGTTCACCCTATATTAAAGAGCTGTTGTCACTACCCTGGTCTCCTGCGTCATTACTCCCCGAACTTAACACTGGCGACGAAGGTGGGATCTCGAGGTTAAGAGCACCAGGAGCGAGCTGAACGCACGAAAGAACCGAACCCAGCAAAGTTCAGGGTGAAATCGCAACGATGGCCAGCTACACCCCGCCCGCACCGTTTGACCCATCCAGGGAGAAATGGGGAACGTACATGATCCGTTTCGAGAGCTTCCTCGAGGCAAACGAGCTGCAAGGGGTGCCCGACAATCGCAAAAGGGCATATTTCCTGAGCCACTGCGGTCCCGAGGTCATCGACATCGCGGAAGCCCTGGCAGAGCCAACGCCGGTACAATCGGTATCGTGGCCAACTCTGCAAACTCTGCTTAAAAACCATTTCGCGCCAACACCGTCCAAATACGTGCGGCGTTTTGAATTTGGAGAGCGCAGACAGCTAGAGGGCGAATCCATCAGCGACTACATGGCCGCCCTGAGGAAAGCCTCCAAGGACTGTGGGTACCGAGACTTGGACGAGGCGCTGTTAGAGCAACTCATCCGTGGGGTCAGAGACATGCGTTTGCGGAGGCGGCTGCTATCAAAAAGCAATCTAACGCTGGCAAACGCTCTGGACGAAGCCAGAGCGCATGAAATGTCCACCCAAGCGGCGGAGACCCCGCAAAAGCCACTCACACCGGCGAGCACAAAATCAACCCCGTGCACCACGAAGAGATCCAGACCGAATCAGACGGCGAGGATGAGGAAGGGTTTGTCGTCGAGAAACGTGGCAAAGAAGACCGGGAGGAATGCGGAAGTTGCGGAGGACAACACCCGCGTCAACAATGCAAATTCAAGGACGCTACATGTCGGCGGTGCGAGAAGAAGGGGCACCTGGCTCAAGTCTGTCGAGCACCCCAACCTTCCCGCCGAAAATTCAAACCAACCAATCAGAGCGCGGGATCGGCAAGGCGACCCGTGATTGGCTCAAACAAAAAAGGCGCGAACTTGAATCGAACGACCGTGATCATAGGCCGCGCCGCAACCAAGGTGGAGAAGAAAATCTTCACCAAACCCAAAATAGAAGGAGTGCTGTGCCGACTAGAAGTGGACACCGGGTCAGCGATCACAATCATGTCCTGGGACACTTTTGCGAAAGCTTTGCCAACAGTAGCAAAACGAAACCTGCAAACACAACGGCTACGAGTCCACGACTATCAAGGGAATCGCATCCCTGTTCGAGGGACCACCTCCGTCCGAGTCGAGTACGGACCACACAAGAAGACCCTGCCCATCACGATCGTCGAAGGGACCCTGCCAAGTTTGTTGGGACTAGACTGGTTCCGTGCATTGGGCATGGGAGTGACTGGCATCTACCGAAGTGACGTTAACCTTAAAGATGCACTCATGAGTGAATTCGAAGATGTGTTCAAGGACTGCCTGGGCAAGTACAAGGGGACCCCTATTTCTTTTAATCTAGACCCCCAGGTAGCCCCTATCCGGATAAAAGCAAGGAGGGTACCTTTTGCCCTTAAGCCCAAGATTGATAAGGAAATAGACAAGCTAATAAGGCAGGGAATACTGGTACCAGTCGACCATGCCAAATGGGAGACGCCAATCGTCACCCCAGTGAAACCAGATGGGTCAGTTAGAATCTGCGCTGATTACAAGGCAACGTTAAACAAAGCCTTGCAAAAGAGCGCTTACCCAGTTCCCGTAGTGCAACACTTGCTGCACTCGTTGGGACAAGGGCAAATTTTTGCTAAATTAGATTTAGCACAAGCCTATCAACAACTACCCGTAGACGCAACCACCGCCGAAGCCCAAACGATCGTGACTCATAGGGGGGCTTTCAAGTGTACCCGGTTACAGTTTGGGGTGAGTGTGGCACCAGGTCTATTTCAAAATTTAATGGAGCGACTGTTGCAAGGGCTCCCCGGGGTAGTTCCCTACTTCGATGATGTTTTGGTATCGGCAGAAAATTTAGAGGAATTGGGGGAGCGATTGAGAAAAGTTTTGGGCATTTTCCGGTCAGCCGGTCTAAAGCTTAAAGTAAACAAATGCCAAATCGGGGTAGAATCCGTAGAATTCTTGGGCTACAGAATTGACAAAGAGGGAATTCACCCCACCGAGAGCAAGGTCAAGGCAATAAGAAAGGCTCCAGCGCCCAAAAACAAAACAGAGCTACAGGCTTTCCTGGGTTTAGTGAACTTTTACGCGGTCTTTTTAAAAAATAAGGCAACGATTGCCGAGCCGCTACATAAATTGCTGGGAAAGAATGCTGCCTGGTCTTGGGGGAAGTCGGAAGCCAAGGCTTTCGAAGCAGTAAAAAACCTACTCTCGAGCAATAGCTTGCTAATACAGTATCACAGCAAATTGCCATTGGTTCTAGTTTGTGACGCTTCCCCTTACGGAGTGGGGGCAGTGCTCAGCCACAGACTCCCAAATGGCACAGAAGCCCCAATAGCCTTCTATTCCAGAACGATGTCCTCAACCGAGAGGAACTATAGCCAGTTGGATAAAGAAGCCCTAGCTATAGTGTCAGGGGTCAAGAAGTTTCACGAATACGTATTTGGCAGAGACTTTGAAATTGTCACAGACCATAGACCTCTGTTAGGGTTATTGGCTGGCGACCGCCCAACGCCTGTGGCACTCTCACCCCGATTGACCAGATGGACTATCTTTTTGGCCGCCTACTCCTACAAACTGCAGCATCGACCAGGAAAGGAGTTGGGGCATGCAGACGCATTAAGCAGGTGCCCACTACCAGGGGCAATCGAGGACCCCACTCCGGGGACGCCCGTACTATTAATTGACTCTCTGGACTCTGGCCCAGTCACATCTAAGGAAGTGGCTCGGGCATCTTACCGGGACGTTATCTTGAGAACTGTACTTGGTTGGGTACAAAGAGGGTGGCCCGCTGCGCCGGGCGAGCGTTTTAAGGAGTTTGAGAAGAAGCGTGGGGAACTATCGGCTCAAGGGGGGTGCCTGCTATGGGGGGATCGAGTGGTGATCCCGGAGAAATTGAGGGCAAAGGTATTGGACCTCCTCCACGAGGGTCACCCAGGGATCGTAAGGATGAAGGGGCTAGCGAGAAGCTATGTGTGGTGGCCCCTAATGGACTCAGAAATTGCTGAGAAGGTAGGGAAATGCCTGGCCTGTCAGGAATCTAGACCACTACCCCCAACGGCCCCAGTCAGGGAATGGGAAAAACCCCAAGGGCCCTGGTCGAGAATCCACATTGATTTTGCTGGCCCCTTCCACGGCCAAACCTTCCTAGTGGTAGTCGACGCCTTCTCTAAATGGCTGGAAATCATTCTCATGAGATCCATGACAGCCGAGGCCGTAATCGCAGCCCTACGGCACCTGTTTGCAACCCACGGGCTGCCCGACACGCTAGTATCCGACAACGGCCCGCAATTCACGGCAACACAGTTTGAGGAATACCTGGCAGATGCGGGCATCCGGCATGCCCTCTCTGCGCCTTTCCACCCTGCGTCGAATGGCCTTGCAGAGCGTTCCGTCCGGAGCGCAAAAGAGGCATTGTCAAGACTCAAGCCAGGCGACTGGCAAACAAAGATAGATTTCTTTCTAGCGGTCCAGCATAGAACCCCCAGCACCGCAACAGGCAGAAGCCCAGCCGAATTATTGATGGGACGGAAGCTCCGGTGCCCACTAGACCGTTTAAATCCCCAGTACACACCAGAGGGTTACCAGGGGGAACTTGGAAAAACTAGAGGAATGGAAATAGGCGACCGAGTGTGGGCACGCAACTATGGGGACGGCCCAAGTTGGCTAGCAGGGCAAATCATAAAAGCAACCGGTCCAAAGTCATACTTAGTTGAGTTAAAAGACAACCGAGTATGGAGGCGCCACATAGATCAAATAAGAAAACGAATAGCCGAACAATCCGAGCTAAATGAAACAGACCCTGACCACACATTATTTGAACCCACAGCTGACTTTAACCCGGGAGAGGCGAAAGACTTATCTGAGTCCCCGGAGGTCCAGCGACGCCATCAGGTTCCCGTGGGAAACAGCAGGGACGACTCTGCAAGTAATCCAAGGCCGGATGGCCTAGAAAAAGAGTCTACTAGTAATCCAGGGCCGGATGGCCTAGAGAAAGAGCTGGGAGGAGCAAACAGCCCCTCCGACCAGCTAAACCCATTTCCAAGGACTGAACTGCGCAGGTCCGAAAGAATCAGGAGACGCCCAAGTTATTTGCGTGACTACGTCGAAAAATAACATGTAAATAATATGTAAATATAGGTAAAGTTGTTTTCTGGGAGGGGAGGAGTGTTATGTATCTTTAAATGTTTTGGCGGGAAACAAGCACGTTGCTGATTGGTTGAAGCCGCCGGTTAAACTGTATATAAAGAGAGATTTTTCCCCAGCCTAGTCGCTGGGTTCACCCTATATTAAAGAGCAAACAAACCCCACAATACATATCTCCCTAAATGTCAAGATGGGCTTTCTTCCTGGCAGAGTATAATTACACGTTTTGTTACCATCTAGGGAAGAACATTGGGCATGTAGATGCTCTCAGCTGCGGCCCGCGGATCGTTGAAGACTCAGTCCCAGCCGCCTCCATCAGTCTGATAGAGACCTTCCAGCTACCTTTGACAGCCTCTGATATTGCTAGATCCACAGCTAAAGATCAGGTCCTCACTGAAGTGCTGAACTGGGTGCGTATGGGTGGCCTTTAAGACAGGTAGCCGCAGTTTCTCCCATTAAAATTGTCAGTACAGAGGAAGTGTCTCCTTTGAGGAAATACAGTGGTAGTTCCCCCAGCTCTTAGGAAATTCTACAGGTTTTACATGAAGGACACCCGGGCATCACCCGGATGAAAGCCCTGGGAAGGAGTTACCTGTGGTGGCCTAAGTTTGACCAGGCTGCTACTGAATGGGTCGAGGTGCCCAAATTGCCAGCAGTCAGGGCCAGCGCCACCTGCTGCGCCCGTTAAGAGAGTGGAAAAACCTTTGGATTGCATTTAGATTTTGCTGGACCCTTTCAGGGTCAGACCTTTGTGGTCCTGGTGGATCCGTACTCTAAATGGGTAGAGGTGTTGTTAATAGCATCCACTACCACCGAGGCAATAGTTAGGGACTTACTTAAAATCTTTGCCACCTATGCTTTGCCAGACATTCCAGTGTCTGACAATGGCCCACAGCTTATTTCACCACATTTCAAAATATTTTTGGCAGGGCATGGAATCTGCTATGTCTTGGTGACTCCGTTCCACCATCCAGCAGGGGATTGGCAGAGAGGACAGTGTGCTCGGCCAAGGAGGCATTGGCTAAAATGGGACCCAGGGACTGGCAGATCAAGGTAGCTAAATACCTGTTGCATGCCACACTATGCCCCACTACTAATAGGAGCCTGGTGGAGCTATTAATGGGCTGCCATTTACAAACTAATTTGAGTAGACTACAGCTTAATTATTCACCTGAAAACCCCATAGACTCCACAGGAATCACTAGGGAATTCATTAAAGGGGACAAAGTTTATGCCTCATATTATAGGGGTGAGCCAAGAGGACTCCCAGGAAGGGTCGTAGAAGTAATCGGGCCAAATGCTATAAATCTCAAATCCTCGCCCGTTCTGCTGACCATGTCTGCCTGTGAAGTTAAGGTGCTCAGTAGTAAAAAATTTTGAAACCCACCACTGGTTTGGGGTTGATGTATGGCACGATGGTGAAATGACAGTCTTGCTAAGGGATATTTCAGCTCAATCTTTGCAAATAGATAAAACTGGTAAGTGAGAACAAGCATCTTAGTTGCAGGGTTCAAAAACTACATGGAGAGAAATAATCCAGGCCATATGTAAATAAGTAGCTTGTTATCCATAAATCACAACTAATAGGACACTTCTTGGTAAGCCTTTTTAATCATTATACAAGCCCTGTAGTATTTATAAAGACCCAGCCTTTAGGCTTCAACTTTCCTTTAGAAAGAAAGAAGAATTTTCCCCCCTTCTACTGAGGAAAAAAAACTTACAATGGAGAGCAAACGTTCAGGGAGAACAATCTAGACCCTCCTATAACATCTACAACACAACAACGGAGATATGTTGACTATGCCAGGACTTGCATGAACATTATTCTTCTCTTTCATTTAGATAGAAATCAGATTTCTTCCCTGCTAAGGACTCCTTCCCTTCATGGATTACTGCCTTGTCATGGCGAAGGGGCTTGCTTAGCTCAATGAAGCTATGAGCTATGCCGTGCAGGGACACCCAAGAGAGTTTTGACAAAACGTGATCCACTGGAGAAGGAAATGGCAACCCACTCCAGTATCTTTGCTATGAAAACCCCATGGACAGTATGAAAAGGAAAAAAGATATGATGCCGAAGATGAGCCCCTCAGGTTGGAAGATGTCCAATATACTACTGGGGAAGAGCAGAGGGCTAGTACTAGTAGCGCCAGAAAGAATGAAGCGACTGAGCCAAAGCCGAAAGGATGCTCAGCTGTGGATGTATCTGGTGGTGAAAATAAAGTCTGATGCTGTAAAGATATTTACAGCATAGGAACCTGGAATGTAAGATTCATGAATCAAGATAAGCTGGACGTGGTCAAACAAGAGATGACAAGACTGAACATCGACATTTTAGGAATCAGTGAACTAAAATGGACAGGAATGGGTGAATTTAATTCAAATGACCATCAGGTATACTACTGTGGGCAAGAATCCCTCAGAAGAAATGGAGTAGCCTTCATAATCAATAAAAGAGTAGGAAAATGGATTGGTTTAGCTCCCTGGGCCATGGCATTTCTGGCATTCACTCCATCACAGAAGTTGCTTATGAATCATTGTATGATGAGTTTGCTGACGTTTTCAACGGCAAATATGTGGGCACCCCTATTTCATTAAATTTGGACCTGGGGGTGGCTCCCATTAGTGTTGTGACTCCAGCCCCTGAACCTGGTCCCATGCCCGAAAGTGACTCCAAGAGTGAGGGGGAAGGGCCGGTAAGGCTTACCTCGGGAGCACCAATTCTTTTGGCCCGGCTCCAGGATCCAGAACCAGACCAGTCTGAGAAAGTAATGAGGCCGTCATTCCGATTCCTCCCTTCCCCAGGCTATGCCTTCAGACCCAGCTGATAATAATAATCAAGCTTGGCTTGACCCGTGTTTCAGAAGATTAGAGAGGCGGCGTCATCAAAAGGAAGAGTGGGGCAGGAGCCCCACTCCACAGAATATATAAGGAGCTTTGGGACTGCTTTCATTCCATGGGAAGCAAAAATTAGCCGAACCGTTTCAAAGAGAGCTGAAAATCTTACTCTGTGAGTCATTTGTTTGAACTTTGGCAGGTAGCTGCGATTTCTCTGCCAGGACTGATAAGAGCCGTGAATCCACTGGCTGAAGGCCAGCTTGTTGCTCCAAAGTGGAGAAGGAGACAGAACAATTAGGCTCAAGCCTCGTCATGTCTCCTTCGCACTAAGCCCAAAGTTGGATGCTGAGCTGGATAAGTTGATTGACGAGTGTTGGAACCTACTGACCACTCCAGCTGGGAGACCCCTATCATTATTCCGCTCAATCAGGATGGCTCTACCGCATCTGTGCAGATTTTAAATGCACCCTCAATAGAACCTTGCAGGCGAATCCTTATCCTGTTCCTGTTGGCCAGCATTTGCTCCACTCTGGTTTCTGGCTCCATTTTTGCCAAGTTAGATTTAGCTCAGGCTTACCAGCAGCTCCCGGTACCTGCAGTTTGGCATTAGCATAGCCCCAGGGGTGTTTCAAAACTTGATGGATGGTGGCTACAGGGGTTGCCTGGGGTTGTGCTGTATTTCGATGATGTTCTCATCTCAGCTACCAGCCGGGGAGAACTCATCAACAGGGTTTGGACCATCTTGACATGCATTCAGAATGCTGGCCTCAAGTTAAAGAAGTCTAAATGTGTAATTGGGGTTTCCTAGGTTGAATTCCTGAGGTATCTGATTGATTCCTCAGGCATTCACCACACTCCGTCTAAATTGGCTTCCATCAAAGACGCCCCCGTTCCCTCTTGCAAGGCAGCTCACCAAGCTTTTTTAGGCCTTTTAAACTTTTATAGCATGTTTTTGCCCCATAAAGCATCTGTGGCCAAACTTCTCCACAGACTGCTGGACAAAAACTTGCCATGGACCTGGGGCCCCTTGGAGTCGGCTGCTTTCCAAGCAGTTAAAGACTTGCTCACGTCTTCTGCTGTCCTTGTCCTGTATCACGCTTGCCTTCCTCTCATTCTGACTGCTGATGTTTCTCCTTTTGGGATTGGGGCTGTTTTGAGCCATAGGCTCCAAAATGGCTTGGAAGCTCCAATTGCTTATTATTCAAGGATCTTGTCCTCCACGGAGTGGAATTACAGTCAGATTGATAGGGAGGCGTTGGCTGCTGTGGCAGCTGTGAAGCGCTTTCATGACTATGTGTATGGCCACAAATTTGAGCTAGTGACAGATCACAAGCCTTTGTTAGTTCTGTTGGCAGGGGACAAACAGACACCCATTATTCTTTCTCCCCAATTGTCCCGCTGGACTACTTTCTTGGCCACTTACGATTATACATTGGTCTATCGGCCAGGCAAGCCCTGACCCTGCTTTGTCTGCCCTTTGGCTCAATGACTGGCAGGCCCCTTTGTCGGCCGTTGACATCGCAGCAGCCTCTGTCACCGACCCTACCTTGTCCCACGTTTTGAGCTGGGTTCGACGGGGTTGGCCGTTGGGACAGGAGGCCAAGTTGTTCTCGCCTTTCTACTTGCGCCAGCATGAGCTGTCTGTCCAGCAGGGATGTTTATTGTGGGGACATAGGGTGGTGGTCCCCGCCTTATTTCGGACTTCTGTACTGTACCGTTTACATGAGAGCAACCCTGGTATTGTCAGGATGAAGGGCCTCAGCAGGAGTTATGTCTGATGGCCCGGAATTGATCATGACATCGTGGCATGGGTTTCCGAGTGTCAGAGATGCTAACTCTCTCGGCCAGCTCTGCTGGTCGCCGCTCCCCGGGAATGGGAAACTCCGAAGGCCCCGGGGTCGTGAATTAACTTGGATTTTGTAGGGCTGTACCAGAAGCACACTTTCCTTATTGTGGTGGATGCTTACTCTAAGTGGATGGAGGTCGTTCTCATGTCCACCACTATGTCTAAAGCTGTCATCAGGGTTCTTGATGAATTATTTGCCACTCATGGGCTCCCTGATGTCTCAGACAATGGGCCGCAGCTGATTTCTGCCATTTTTCAAACCTACCTGGCCACCCATGGCATCTGCCATGCCCCAATTGCCCCTTTTCATCTGGCCTCTAATGGGTTGGCAGAACAGGTCGTCTGGTTGGCCAAGGAGGCTTTGGCCAGGTTGGAACCAGGGGGGTGGCAAGCTAACCACAGCCCGGGTGAGATACTGATGGGATGCCGTCTCCGTACTACCCTTGATAGACTGCACCTGTTGTGTCTGCGCCTCCCGAGCTGGCCCTGCTGCCAGAAAGTGACTTGGACAGTGAGGGGGAGGGCCGTCAGGACTTACCTCAGGAGCACTGGCTTCCCTGGCTCAGCTCCAGGAGCCAGAAACAGGCCAGGTGGAAGAGATAATGAGGCCTCCATCCCCTGACTCTTCCCCCCCACCCAGGCCACGCCTGCAGACCCAGCTGTCGGCAATCAGGCTTGGTTGAACCCTAGGTTTTGTAGGCAGGAGAGGAGGGAACAGAAGCAAGGGTGGGGCAGGCCCAGGAAGTGCTGAGTCATGGAGCCACACCCCACAGGATATAAAGGGCAGCGAGAGCTGCTGTGTCTCTTTGTAACAGGTAAATCCACTGATTAAGAGCCGAAGTTTGTTTCTGGGTGACTCACCAGCGTCGTGGAAGATAATGGAGGCTCTTTGCAGACACTGGCTATTCTGCTGCCAGAGCTAATAGTGCTGGCTAATTAAGCCATCACTCGGACGGAGACAAGGGAGGACAGAACAGCACCCTAGTTATTTGGCTGAACCCCTCCCCCCCCAGACTATCTGCACCCGTCCAGAACTTTTAATGAAGGGAACTCTGTCTACGCTCCGAACCTTGGGGGTGAGCCTCGGTGGTTACCAGGGTCAGTAACTAGTGTAACGGGTCCCTGCTCTTATAGGATCCAGCTCCAAGATGGCAGGAGCTGGCGGCGCTATGTAGATCAACTACGGGGGTGAGTCGGTTCGTCAATTGGCCAACAGAGAGGATGCCCCACGGATGGCCATACCTAGCCCTGTCAACATCCCCGCAGCTTCCGGCTTGACCACGCACATTCCCGACGATACCAGAACATCGCAATGCTTACAATTTAACATCGTTCCTTCACCTATAGCTTCGGACCCGGCGGAGTGCTCAGCAGTGCCACCAGACTGCCAACTGGCAGCGCAGGAAACTCCCCTGCCTCCAGACATACGTTGTTCAGGACGTGTACACAGGCGTCCCTCGTACCTGCAGGACTACTCATGCTCAATCCAGGGGAAAAGGGGTGTTATGTTTGGTGAGCCGCCCTGACAACTGGTGGGCCGTGGTGGCTCAGGCTGTAAGATAGCCTGTTATTAAAACACAGCAGCCTGCAATTCCTGCAGGCTCGAATCCCACCAGGCCCAAGGTTGACTCAGCCTTCCATCCTTTATAAGGTAGGTAAAATGAGGACCCAGATTGTTGGGGGGGCAATAAGTTGACTTTGTAAATATACAAATAGAATGAGACTATTGCCTTACACACTGTAAGCCGCCCTGAGTCTTCGGAGAAGGGCGGGATATAAATGTAAATAATAAAAAAAAAAACTAAGCCGCCATTCTTATTGGCTACACGCTTTGAGCAGGAGTTATTTTACTGTTGATTGGCTAGCGGGTCTGACAGCTGGCATATATAAGAGCTGTCAGCCCCAGTTGTTGCCACTGGTTCTTAGTGTTGCCTGTTGCTATTAAATAGTGTTGTTTGAGCAGAACCATTCGCCTCAATCATTCTTTCCACCCTCTACGTAACACAGTGCTTGAGAAAAAGTCAGTTAAAAGGGGAGCAGCTTTTTAAACATCCCACAAGGACTGTTTAATCCCCAGGAGAATAAGACAGGAAGCTTCTGAAATTTTTGTAGAGATTTCCTTTTGAATCTCCAACTCATGAAATTTATCATTGTTTCCTCTTATTTTGTCTCTGAGAATCACCTGGGGCCCCTGAGTAACTTCAGAGATTCAGAAACTTTAATCACTTCCTTTTGAATCTCCAACTGATGATTTTTCTCTTTGTTTCCTCTTACTATTTTTTTGAAAGACATCTTCGCCCACTTCTTAACTTTCAGAGCTTCTGCAATCCCTGAACACACTTCCTTTTGAATCTCCAACTCATGAGATTTCTCTTTGTTTTCTCTTATTTTTTCTTTGAGGCACATTTCACCCATATTAACTTTCAGAGGTTCTGAAATTTCATGAAGAGGAGGAAAGGCATATAGTAACCCTCGGGGCCATGGACTCCGGAGTGTATTGCCCCCCCGGTGCCACAAACCTGGTATAGAACTTGTTATGGATGTTATAATGTAGCTGTTCTGTTCTTAGAACAAAGGCACACCTCAGACGGCTTGTCAACAATAACCTTTTATTAACAGTTAACCAACAGAAGGAATCAACATAGCAAACTCACCGGAGAGCAACTGTCTGACAGCCGCTTAAATAGCCGGCTGTCAGGCAGAAGGAACCAATGAAAACTCTCCAATCTCCCGCTTCTTTGTTAGCTCGCGCCACAGCCAATCAGAGAACCCTAGTAACAAACTCCGGCTGCAAACAGTCGTAACCGCGAGGACATAACACCCCTCTCCCCCCGGATGGCGCAGGCGTAGTCAGTTAAATACGCCGGCCTGCGCCGACTCCGCCCTGAGCATCTTAGTTCTGGAGTGGGCATGGCTATAGGAGAAGGAACTTTGCCCTGCGCTTCCACTGGAGGCCGCGTCACCAGACTCTGGGTCAGAATGCTAGGCAAAGGAGCGTCCGAAACACCAGGTAAGTTTTCCGATGAGAACGCTCTGGCGGGTTTTATGGGTTGAGTGTCCTCCGATGGTAGGTGCCTGGTAGGGCTCTGGCCGGCTCTTGTAGTAAGGCCTGGTTGTGCAGGCTCCGGTGCCGGGTCTGTTAATTGTGTCGCGTGATCCTGTAGATGTAAGTCTGGCATGCCATTCATGTCAGGGACGGGTCGGCGCCGCAGCTGGGTCACATGACATCTCCAAGTTCGTCCGTCCTCCAACCGGACCCTATAGGAACACGGCCCAGTCAATTGGAGGACTTGTCCCAGTAGCCATCGACCCGGTCCCCCATAATTTTGGGCAAATACTAAATCCCCCACAGCAAAAACCCGAGGTAGTCCTTGCTCCTTGTGCAGTCCATCAGCAGCGTATAAGGGATGCAGGCGGTCAAGTACCGTCCAGAGGCGCCGGCCCATTAAGAGCTCTGCAGGGCTGAATCCAGTGGCAGGGCAAGGGGTAGTGTGCTGTGCTAAGAGATATTGGTTGACTCTCTTGTGCCAATCAGCCGGGCCTAAACAGCCTAGCGCCTCTTTGGCCGATCTCACGGTTCTTTCCGCAAGGCCATTAGCAGCTGGGTGGAAAGGAACCGTGGTGGCATGGCAAATGCCCAGTCGTGCCAGAAAGAACTGGAAGGGTGCCGCTGTAAATTGGGGCCCGTTGTCTGACACCAAGGTGTCAGGCAGGCCATGGGTAGCAAATAGGCGGTCGAGGACCCTTATAATGGTGTCCAAGTGCCAACTCCACCCACTTAGAGTAAGCGTCTACCAAGATAAAAAATTGATGCCCAACATATGAACCCGCTAAATCCACATGGACCCTTGTCCATGGCACTCGAGGCCTTTCCCATTCCAGAACCGGTGCTGCAGGGGGCACCGGCATGGACTCTTGGCACGCGGAACATTGATCTACCCAGCGCTCGATTTCTTGATCTATTTGGCCACCAGGCGTAACTGCGGCCCAAAGCCTTCATTCGAACCACCCCAGGGTGAGCTTCGTGGAGGCATGATAGAACTGTCCTCCTTAGGACTGAGGGAATTACCACTCGATTCCCCCACAGCAGACCAAAAATTTTTGAGGATCGACTATAACTCGGGGGCTCAGATTTCCAAACAGGATCAGGGAGGTAAGCCCTACAAACTCTAGAAATGTGACCCTTTTTTCCACAACGGTGGCAAACGGCCGCCCTGAAACGGCATTCTGCTCGAATGTGATTGCCTCCACAACCCACACAAACGCCCTGAGGCAGCCTTCCTCCTTGTCTGCGCCAATTTTAACTGTCTGACGTCCTCCTCCTCCCCCGAAGAAGTCTCTCAATCAGAATTCTCGAAATGGACATCTAACATTGGTGCTTCAGGGCCGGAGTTCGCCTGAAAACTGCGAAGCTCAGCAGCAGACTTTTTGGCCATCTCTGTAGCTTGCACCTCGTCCAAAGCAGCCTGAAGGGTCAAGTCCTTGCGAGACAAAAGGCGCCGTTGTATCCGAAGGTCCCTAATCCCGCAAATCAGCTGGTCAAGCACCATATCGTCCAGCTCGTGAAATTGTCAGTGTAAGGTAGCAGTCCGCAATGAGGCGATAAGATTCCCTGTCCCTTTGCATTCGCCTCCGAAAAGCTAAGCGACGGGCTATTCGTGACGGAGCCGGAGCATAATGCTCCTTCAGCCGAGTGACAAGTGCAGCGTATGAGGCTAGAGAATCGTTGCCTATTGGCTTATAAATGAGTGGCCATCATTGTCCAACAGGTGATAGCTGCTATATAAGTAGCAGCTGTGTGTGAAGCTGGTTTGTTCGGGAATATTGCCCTATTTTTACTCGCTGTTAGTTTGTTGTTAATAAAGGATTTTTGCTAACCATCAAGCCTCCATTCCTTCTTCATTCTTTGAATGAAGCACTGGCGACGAGGAGGTGGAATCCCTGAGGCGACGGTTGAGTACTGGTTACGGTAGGGGAGTTTATTTATCCTCTATCCTTGTCTATCCACATTGCTCCATGGCGGCTAAGATCTCTTTCGCTCCCTATGACCCGGCCTACGAGACGTGGGATGCGTATGTTGAGCGTTTTGACTGTTATCTCTTAGCCAACGATTTCACCGAGCTCTCAGGAGATAGGAAACGCGCCCATTTCCTGAATGCCTGTGGCCCACAAATGTTTGCAACGGCCAGAGCTCTGTTGGCTCCTCAATCAGTTTCTGCGGTGCCTTGGGCCACCTTGATGGGCACATTGCGAGCTCATTATGCGCCAGCTCCTTCACGCATTTCCAGACGGTTTGCCTTTCGCCAGAGGGTCCAAAAGGACGGGGAGTCCATCAACTTGTATATGGCTTCTCTCCGGACCGCTGCTATAGAGTGTGAGTTCCCTAACTTGGATGACTCCTTTCTTGAGCAGCTGGTGTGCGGCGTGATTGCAACGCCGTCTTTTATCTAGAATGGACATTACCCTCCAGTCTGCCTTGGATGAGGCACGTGCCTATGAAATGTCAGAGAAGTCATCGGCGGAGATGCATAGGGTTCCGGCCACGCATACGGTGGCCCACTCTGCTTCCATTCACCATGACGATGTTCTCTCCGAGGACTTCGAGGGTGAGGAAGACGAGGTGGGTCGCCTCCGAGTAGCCCCGGGAGCCAAGCGGCCACCAGAGCGGAAACCACAGACGGCGCCGTGCCTGGGATGCGGAGAGAATCACCCTCGCTCGTTGTGTCGTTTCAAAACTGCAGTTTGCCGCAAATGTGGCAAACGGGGACATCTGGCTAGGGTTTGTCGTTCTACCCCACTGGACAATATTCCATCAGGTCCTCGTCCGGCTAGACCAGACCTGGGCAAATTAAGGCCCGCGGGCCACATCCGGCCCTTTGTACGTCCCTGTCCGGCCCGCGTGAGGCCAATCATAAACACCATAAATTAAACTTTTTTTTTAACTTTTATTTTGAAATTTTATTTTGAAAAGCGTTATGTCGCTACGTATGCACGTCGTAGACGTAGCACCTTCACTCGCGTATACACGTGTGTGAGTGAAGGTGATGCTGTTCGCCAGGTTATCCCCAAGATGTCGGCACACCCCAAGAAAAGAAAAGTTGATAACGAATGCCGTATTTTCAACAAAACATGGACTTCCAAATATTTCTTTACAGAAATTAAAGGCAAAGCAGTGTGCTTAGTCTGTGGTACACAGGTTGCTGTGTTTAAAGAATATAATTTGAATCGCCACTACACCACCAAGCATGAAGATAAATACAGAAATCTGTCTGGTGAAGAGCGTGCAAGGGAGTCTGATGCATTGCTTGCAAAACTACAAACCCAACAAGGATTTTTCACTAAACTTCACACTCCCAGAGATGCAGCCGTCAGGACAAGTTATGTCATTTCTCACAAAATCGCCAGAAAAAGTAAGGCGTTTTCCGACGGAGAGTTTATTAAGGAGTGTTTATTGGACTCTGCTGCGCTGATGTGCCCAGAGAAAAAAGGCGCATTTGAGAACGTTTCACTCTCCCGACGCACTGTAACGAGGCGGATTGAGGACATCGTGGGGAACTTAGAACTACAGCTGAAGAACAGAGCGGCCGACTTTGACTTTTTTTCTCTGGCTTTGGATGAGAGCTGCGATGTACGTGATACTGCCCAGCTGCTCATCTTCTTACGTGGGATAACCGCAGACTTTCAAATCACGGAGGAGTTGGCAGCCATGCAGGCAATTAATAGGACCACCTCCGGTAAGGACTTGTTCAGAGAGGTAAATGCATGTATGGACATTTTAGGACTGAAATGGGACAAGCTTGCAGGTGTGACAACAGATGGTTGTCCAAATCTGACAGGGAAAAATGTTGGACTTTTAAAGAGAATGCAGGATAAAGTGACAGAAATTAACCCTGATCAGAAATTGACATTTTTGCATTGTATCATACATCAGGAAGTGTTGTGTAAGACAGTGTTAAAAATGAAACATGTCGTTGATGCTGTCACTAAAATAGTTAATTTCATCAGAGCAAGAGCTTTAAATCACAGACAGTTTGTTGCTTTGTTGGAGGAAACTGAGGCTGAACATGGTGACATAAGCTATCACTGCACTGTTAGGTGGCTCAGCCTTGGCAAGGTTCTGAAAAGTGTCTGGGACCTGAGAGACCAGATTCAGGAGTTCTGTATTCAGAAAGGTCATGACATCCCAGAACTTTCAGATAACAACTGGTTGGCAGACCTCGGATTCGCTGTGGATGTGACTGCACTAATGAACGAACTAAATGTCAAAATGCAGAGCAAGGGCCTTTTTGTGCATGAGATGTACAGTGCAGTGAAGGCTTTCATGAGAAAACTACAGCTTCTCTCAAGCCAAGTGAAGGACAACATTCTGACCCACTTGCCAACACTTAAGGAAGCCAAAAGATCAGGTGATCACCTCCAAAAGTACTCAACCATGTTAGAAGCATTGCATGCAGAGTTTTCAAGGCGATTTCAAGATTTCAAAACTCTTGAGAGTGAAATGCACATGGTTTCTTCTCCCTTCAACTGCAGTGTGGATGATGCACCAAGTGAAGTTCAGATGGAACTCATTGATCTGCAGTCTGACACACATCTGGCAGATCACTTCAAGTCAGTCTCACTGCTGGACTTTTACTCCGCCTCAAAGAGGAGAACTTTCCACACCTGAGGAGGCATGCTCAGAGGATCCTAGTCCTCTTTGGATCTACCTATCAATGTGAACAGACATTCTCAGTTATGAAGTTCAACAAATCCAAACACAGATCCTCTATGACTGATGACCACCTCTCAGCTGTCCTTCGCATAGCCACTTCAGACATTCCGCCAGATTTCAATGCCCTTGTTCAAGCCCAGAACAGACTGGATTATTCTCGCTGAAGAGGTAACATGAGGTGGAAAGCATTACAAGTTATTGTTTGTGGAGATTAACAAATTAAAAAATAAATTGCACTGGTTCAATAATTGTTTTTCTTATTTAACCAATAGACCACAGTTTCACATAACCTAATATACATATTTACAGAGTGCTTTATTCTTCTGATTATCAGTACCAGCTATTCAAAATATTTAATTTAAGTATTTTACAATGAAAGAAAGTTGGTGGCCCTCTGACACAATTCAGGCTTCTCATGCGGCCCCTGATAAAAATTAATTGCTTATCAAATTGACAAAATTTATAGAGTTAATTCTTGGATTGCTAGGCAAAAGAAACTTCCTAGAGACATTGTGGTTTATTTTTTGAAAAGAACAGTGAGGAATCAAATTTTGCAAGTTGCTTTTCAGAAAAACTTGAAAATAGGGGAACAGGAGTTGAAGGTTTTGAAAGAGATTCCTCCCAAGATGTTAAGGGATAGAAAGGACTTTACATTTTTCACTCAAGAACTTAAGAAATACCAGATTCAATTTAGATGGGAGGTTCCAGTTGGCTTGACAGTGTATTATCAAGGAAGGAGATATCGTATTGACACAGTGCTTAAGGCCAAAGATTTTCTTTCTACAGTGCTGAAATTTGAAATAGAAATAATAGAAAAAAGAATTCAAGAGACTCAAATGGGTGTGGAAGCTGAGGTGATTCCAGTGATGTTACCATCAGAGGAACAACCACAAGAACAAAGACTGACGAGGGGAGCCCTTAAGCGTAAAGAAAAGGAGCAACAAACTCAAAGTAAAGTTCAGGATTCTGCTACAGAAGCGGTGGGAGGAGCACGGCCGAAGATACGGGAGGACGATCTTCAGTTGATTGCTCAAAGGCTTCAGCAGCCCAGTAATGGCAAATAAAATCTTGACTTGGAATGTCAATGGTTTGAACTCAGCTCAGAAGAGAAGAAAATATTTCATTATTTGAAACAATTAAAATGATGTTATTTGCTTACAAGAAACGCATATTAAATTATCAGATCAAAAGTACCTAATAAACTCAAAGTTAGGTAAACATTTTGTTGCTTCAGCTTTGGAGAAAAAACATGGCATAGTGGTTTATTTGAGAAAAGATATACCAGCCAAGTTAATAGAGGCAGATATTCATGGAAGATATATTGCTATTGAACTTACAATAGAAACAAAAAGGACTCTCTTGCTTGGTATATATGCACCCAATCAGCAACAAGAAAATTTTATAGAATGTTATATGATAAGTTGAATCTATGGGATTATAAATCGTGCATTATATTGGGAGATTGGAATGGAGTAATAGATACACGAAAGGACAAGAGAATTTCTTCCAAGAAGATACCTGCACATGCAAAGCTGCCTAAATCCTTTTTTGATATGATAGAAGATTTTGAGTTAAGAGATGTATGGAGACTGCGGAATTTGGAGGAAAGAGACTATACTTTTTTTCTGATAGGCATCAATCCTTCTCACGTATTGATTTTATTTTAATTTCTAATGATTTGCTTTTTAGGTGAAGAAAACTAAGATATTTCCAAGATGTTTGTCTGATCATAGTCTTGTTTGGATGGAATTGCAATATGGAAAAGAGGGTAGAAGAACTTGGAGATTAAATGAAAATTTGTTTAGATATCAGGATAATGTAAATCAATGTAAAAAGCAGATGAAAGAATTTTTTGATTATAATTTGAATAATGAAACATCGATAGAAATGGTTTGGGACTCCAGTAAAGCTTTTATGAGAGGTGTGTTAATATATCTTAATAATAGACAGAGAAATAAGCAACAAAGACAGCGTAGGTATTTAGAAGAGGAAATTTATAAGAAACAACAATTATTAATACATAATCCACATGATCAAAAACTTAAAGATGCAATAAAGTTACTACAGAATCAATTTAATATGATAATGGCTGATCAGGTGGCAACAAATATACAATATGCCAAACATAATACTTTTTGTAATGCAAATAGGCCTGGTAGGTGGTTAGCATATACTTTAAGGAAAAGACAAAAACAACGTACTATAGAAAAAATAGAATATAAAGGTAAAGAGAGATATCAACAGGATAAAATTAAAAAAGCTTTTTTAGAATATTATACAAATTTATATCTTAAAGATAATATATTGAATAGGGATATTGATAATTATTTGAAGGAATATAAAAATTTAACTTTAGAACAAACGGATGAACTGAATCGGCCTATAACTTCGGAAGAAATTATTTTGGTAATTAAACAATTAAAAATGGGGAAAGCTCCTGGTACGGATGGGCTCACAGTTAGTTACTATAGGAATTTACAGGATGAGATGTTAGGTCCACTTAAGGAATTATTTAATCAGATACAACTAGGAGGGGGAATTCCCCCCTCATGGAGAACCTCTTTTATTTCATTGATACCAAAAGAGGAACAGGATTGTTCTAAACCTGGGAATTATAGGCCAATCTCATAGGCTGCGCGGGTGATAGAGGGAGCCCCTCGTGGCTCCCGGGTGACACCTATCCTGCGTCGGCTGCACTGGCTACCTGTGGCCTTCCGGGTGCGCTTCAAGGTGTTGGTGAATGTCTTTAAAGCGCTCCATGGCATAGGGCCGGGATACTTACGCGACTGCCTGCTGCTACCGAATACCTCTCACCGACCCGTGCGCTCTCACAGAGAGGGGCTCCTCAGGGTGCCATCGGCGCGACAGTGTCGTCTGGCGACACCCAGGGGAAGGGCCTTCTCTGTGGGGGCTCCCGCCCTCTGGAACGAACTCCCCCCAGGACTTCGTCAACTTCCGGACCTCCGAACCTTTCGCCGCGAGCTTAAAACCTATTTATTCATCTGCGCTGGACTGGGTTAGTGTTTTAATGGGTTTTAATGGGTTTTAGTTCTAAATTTTAATTCTGGCCAATTTTAATAAGTTTTTTAATTATATTTTAATTTGTATTTATAGTATTGTATTTTTTACTTGGCTGTGAACCGCCCTGAGTCCTTCGGGAGAAGGGCGGTATACAAATTTAAATAATAAATAAATAATAAATAAATAAATAAATAAATAATGATTATAAGATTTTTGTTAAAATAATAGCTAATAGATTAATGTTGATTCTGCAGCGAAGAATTCATAATGATCAATCTGGATTTATAAAAGGGAGACAGATGAGGAATAATGTTAGGCAGATTGTTAATTTATTGGAGTACTTAGAAAAGAAAAATTTTATTCCAGCAGCATTTATTTTTCTCGATGCAGAGAAAGCTTTTGATCGATTGCATTGGGAATTTTTATTTAAATTAATAGAAAAGATGCAATTTGGAGATGGTTTTTTAAGAATAATTAAGGCAATTTATGGAGAGCAAACAGCACAGATTATAATCAATGGTAGCTTAACAGAACCTTTTAAGATTGCGAAAGGAACAAGACAGGGATGTCCTTTATCACCATTATTGTTTATTTTAACTCTAGAACCATTATTGGATAAAATACGAGAAGTAAAGGAGATAGAGGAATTAGAGTTAGACAGTATGAATATAAGTTAAGAGCTTTTGCAGATGATTTGGTGATTACTTTAACAAACCCTATAAATTCTAGTAAATCTTTGTTGGAAATAATTGATCAATATGGGAATGTTTCAGGGTTTAAGGTAAATCAGAAAAGACAAAAGTGATAATAAAAATATGGCCAGACAACAGAAAGAAAAACTAGAGGAAGTAACAGGATTTGAAATTGTAAAGAAGGTTAAGTACTTAGGGGTTTATATTACGTCATCAAATGTGAAATTGTATAAGAATAACTATGAGGTTTTATGGCAAAAAGTTCAGAAGGAGTTGATTGTTTGGAAAAAATTGCAATTATCTTTGCTGGGGAGAATTGCTGCTATTAAAATGAATGTTTTACCTAGATTTTTATTCCTCTTTCAGATGATACCAATAATTAAGAAAGATAAGAATCTTGAGGAATGGCAGAAGGAATTAACAAATTTATATGGGAAGGTAAAAAGCTAGGGTTAAAATGAAAATAATTCAAGATTCTCGGAAAGGGAGGTTTAAAATGCCTAATTTTAAATTATATTATGAAGCAGCTGCTCTCTGCAATAAGTGATTGGTTTAATTTAACAGAGGACAGAATTTTGAATATAGAAGGTTATGATTTGCTATATGGATGGCATGCATATTTAATTTATGACAAAAAAGTGGATAAGGCCTTTAAAAATCATGTGTTAAGAAATGCCCTTCATGTGTTTGGAAAAATACTCTTATAAATTAAATTATAAGGTTCCTATATGGGCAAGTCCTAGACATACAGTAGAAAATATAAACATAGAACAGAATCAGGAAATGATTACATATAAAGATCTTTTGTATACTGAAAGAGGTAATTTGCAGTTAAAATCTCTGCAAGTATTAAGAGAGGAAGGGAAAAATTATACTTGGTTTCAATATGAGCAACTACGTGCTAGATGGAAGGAGATCAGAAAATTGGTATAGAGCAGAACGAGGGAAATTTGGTAAAGCAAATTAGAAATCAGTCTCAGGAGCATATAAAGAGATTGTATAATGTGTTACTTGAAATAGATTCTGAAAGGGACTTGGTAAAGGACTGTATGATAAAGTGGGCACAAAATTTTCAGGAGCCAATATTATTGGAAACGTGGGGGAAAATTTGGGTTAGAAATGTTAAATTCACGAGGCACAGAATCTGAGGGAAAATTTTTATAAAATGTTTTATAGATGGCATCTAGATCCTAAAAAAATATCGTGTATGTATCCAGAAATGCAAGCAAAATGTTGGAGATGTAATTGTGATGACGCTACATATTTTCACATTTGGTGGACTTGTAAGGACATAAAGGCCTTATGGATAAAAATTTGGTGGATTTTACAAAATGTTCTGAAAAGAAGATAAAGTTCCTGCAATTTTTCTTGTTGGGAATTATTACGGATTGTACAGTAATTGAGACTAAATTGATTTTAAATCTAATAACTGCAGCAAGATTACTAATAGGACAATATTGGAAGAAAAAGAAGTACCAACAATAGAAGAATGGATATTGAAAGTTGCCAATTTGGCTGAGATGGCGAAGATATCAGCCTTTTGAAAGACAATACGCAAGAAAGATACTTAAAGGAATGGAAAAATGGATTGACTATATTCAACGTAGATATCAGACTAAGAGTTATCAGACTGTTTTGAATGATTATGATGTATTATTTTGATTGCTTTTGGGGAAGTTAGGAATTGATGATTGTAGGGTACAATTAAGTTGGGATGAAAATTTTTTAGCATATGTTTGTTTTATTTTTAACTATACCTTGTGCTCGTTCCGGGAAGTCGGGGGGGGGAGGGGGGTTGTGAAGGGAGGGGGGAGGAGGGGGGGAAAGGGAAAAAAAATTTTTTTTGTAAAACTTTTTGAATAAAAAAAAAAAAAAATTAATTGCCCACCCCTGGGCTAGACGGTTCCAGAGAGGTCCTCCTGTGTCCCAAGATGATTGCTTCACCGTGAACCGAGGAAACATCAACCCTGCAGTGTCGATCAGCCAGGCTTCGACTGGCTCCAACAAGAAAATTTTTCTTACTATCAAGTTGGAGGGGGTGCCCTGTAAAATGGAGGTGGACACAGGCTCTTCTAAATCTATTATTGCCTGGAACACCTTACAGAAGATAGCTCCAAGCTTCACTGAAAGTCGGTTGACTGCCTGTACTACCAGACTGAAGGACTATCAGGGGAATGATATTCCCATTCTTGGAGGTGCCCGCCTTCGGGTGGAGAAAGGTGTTTTCTCCGGTCGCCTCCCATTGCTTGTAGTTAAGGGTGACCTACACAGCTTATTGGGGTTGGATTGGTTCTCAGCATTGGGCCTTAACATCACTGGCATTCATTCTACCACCACAGATGGGTTCGAGGCTCTGATATCTGAGTTTGCTGAGGTATTTGCTGATTCGCTGGGTCAATATAAGGACAACCCTATATCTCTAAACCTTGATCCCCAGGTGTCTTCTATTAGGCCTAAGCGTCGACGGGTGCCTTTTGCGCTGCGTCCAAAGGTGGACAAGGAACTGGATAAGTTGATTGCGCAAGGGGTGCTGGAGCCCACCGACCACTCTAAGTGGGAGATTCCTGTTGTCACCCCCATTAAGCCGGATGGTTCAGTACGCATCTGTGGTGATTTTAAAAGCACATTGAACCGTGCTTTGCAGGCACACCCTTATCCAGTTCCTGTAGTCCAACACCTTCTCCACTCTTTGGGCCAGGGGTCTATCTTTGCTAAGTTAGATATGGCACAAGCATATCAGCAGCTTCCTGTGGATGATGCCACGGCGGCTGCACAAACCATTGTCACTCACAGGGGCGCTTTTAAATGCCGCCACCTGCAGTTTGGGATTAGTGTGGCCCCTGGGTTGTTTCAGAGTCTTATGGAGCGGCTCTTGCAGGGCATACCTGGAGTCGTTCCATATTTCGATGATGTGTTGGTCTCTGCCACCAGCCAGGATGCCCTCCTTAGCCGCCTGCAACAGGTTCTTACCCGTTTCCAACAGATGGGCCTTAAGCTTAAAAAGTCTAAGTGTACATTCGGGGTGCCTAGGGTTGAGTTCCTGGGGTTCCTAATTGATGCTGATGGGTTGCATCCAACCCCGTCAAAGGTGGAGGCGATAAAAAATGCCCCTACTCCTACCTGCAAAGCAGACTTGCAGTCGTTCTTGGGGCTCCTTAACTTTTATAGCGTGTTCCTGCCCCATAAGGCTTCTGTGGCGGAGCCTCTTCATAGGTTACTCGATGGTAGGACTTCTTGGTCATGGGGCAAAGCCCAGGCCTCTGCTTTTGCTGCTGTCAAGGCTCTCCTTACCTCGGATGCCGTGTTGGTCCAATATAGCGACAGTGTCCCCCTTACTTTAGCTTGTGATGCCTCTCCATATGGCGTAGGGGCTGTTCTAAGCCACCTCCTACCAAATGGATCTGAGGCTCCAATTGCTTATTTTTCTCGGACTCTGTCGTCGGCAGAGAGGAATTATAGTCAACTAGATAAGGAGGCTCTGGCCATTGTAGCTGCCGTTAAACGGTTTCATGATTACATTTATGGCCGTTTTTTTCAATTGTTCACTGATCATAAGCCTCTTTTGGGGTTGTTGGCTGGTGACAAACAGACCCCCTCAGATCACGTCTCCTCGCCTGTTAAGGTGGTCTATTTTTTTGGCAGCGTTCAATTATCGGTTGATCTATCGCCCTGGGAAAGAGCTTTCCAATGCAGATGGCCTTAGCCGTTGTCCTCTCCCTTTGGGGGTCGAGGACCCAGCCCCTGCCTCATCCGTTTTTTTTGTGGATGAGCTTCCTGCCTTGATGACTGCAGATGATATTGCATATCATTCCAAGCGTGACCCTATTCTGGCACAGGTTCTGGATTGGGTACGACGGGGGTGGCCACAAGACCGCCTGCCGGGGGAGTTCCAACCCTACAAGACTAGGCAATGTGAGCTGTCTGTCTTGAGGGGCTGTTTACTGTGGGGCAGTCGGGTGGTGGTCCCTCATCCCTTACGCACCTCTGTATTGCAATACCTACACGAAGGTCATCCGGGCATTGCCAGGATGAAAGCTTTAGGCCGCAGTTATGTTTGGTGGCCTAAAGTGGATCAGGCCATCTCAGAATGGGTAGCGAATTGCTGGAGTTGCCAACTGTCCCGGGCTGTGCCGCCTGCGGCCATGCCTACGAGGTGGGAGGTCCCTGGAAGCCCTTGGTCCCGGGTTCATATCGACCTGGCTGGCCCGGTCCATGGGCACAATTTTCTGATAGTGGTTGATGCTTACTCTAATTGGGTGGAGGCAGTTCTTATGGCATCAACCACGTCTGAGGCTATTAAACGGGCGCTGAGCAAATTGTTTGCCACCCACGGTTTGCCTGATGTCGTAGTTTCAGATAACGGGCCACAGTTCACCTCGGCTGTTTTTCAGATGTTCATAGCTAGTTTGGGCATTAGGCATGCCCAGGTTGCGCCCTACCATCCGGCCAGTAATGGCCGGGCTGAACAAGCTGTCCGGTCTGTTAAGGATGCCCTGACCCGGTTTGGATCGGGAACATGGCAGGAGAAATTAACAAAATATCTCTTGGCGCAACATACTACCCATGTCCGATGACCAATCGCAGCCCAGCCGAGCTTCTTATGGGCAGGCGCCTGCGAATGACCCTAGACAGATTACATCCCAATTATGTCTCTGATACCCCATTGGCCTCGACTAGCCGTATGAGGACCTTTACTGAGGGGGAACAGGTTTTTGTCCAGAACCATAAGGGTTATCCCTTGTGGTTGCCGGGCCGAATTGTCCAAGTGACGGGGCCTCGTTCTTATAGGGTGGAGCTCGAGTATGGGCGGATTTGGCGGCGTTATGTGGACCAGATTCGGGGATGTAAATTTATTGCCCCTGCAATTCCCCAAGATTCGCCTGGCAGGACTCCTGATGGATTACTTTCGGTTCCTACTCGTCAGCCGGTTGGCAATTTCGATGTCTCACTACAACCAAAGTTTCCGATGGCTACTTTATCGGATGGTTCAACACTTCCGTCGGCTAGACCTTCTGGGGTGCCGCCCTCCAGTCCTCCTGCAGTGCCACCTTCCAGCCCTCCTGCGGTATCGCCTTCATCGGTCCCGGTTGTTCCTGCGGTTCCAGAGCTACCTCCTTCTGTTCAACCTGCTGGAAGCCCTGAACTGCGTCGATCGGGACGATTGCGTCGGCGCCCTGCATACTTGCAGGATTATGCATGTGCCATCCATGGGGGGAGGAGTGCAGCGTATGAGGCTAGAGAATCGTTGCTTATTGGCTTATAAATGAGTGGCCATCATTGGCCAACAGGTGATAGCTGCTATATAAGTAGCAGCTGTGTGTGAAGCTGGTTTGTTCGGGAATATTGCCCTATTTTTACTCGCTGTTAGTTTGTTGTTAATAAAGGATTTTTGCTAACCGTCAAGCCTCCATTCCTTCTTCATTCTTTGAATGAAGCAACAAGGGTGTTCCATGGCACATCAGCTATTGGTTGCGGAGCAAACAGAGTCTTAGCAGTGGCAAATACTGTACTGCCACAAGAACTGAGGAAGTAGCCCTTCTTGCGGGCAGGTGACAATCCAGTGAGATCATTAGCAAGCAGAAAGCAATCAAATCACTCCAGATAATCATTCCAAGAGTCAGACACTGGAGCAAACGGAGGAAATGTCGGGAGGAATGAGGCCATGGTCCACACAAAAAAAAATTCCGAGGGACAGGACAGCCCCTAGGTTAAAGGACACAATTTGTGAAGGTGCGGCAGGCCGGCTCTACACGTGGAATTCGCCCGTCCTCGTCGCCAGTGTTCTGTTCTTAGAACAAAGGCACACCTCAGACGGCTTGTCAACAATAACCTTTTATTAACAGTTAACCAACAGAAGGAATCAACATAGCAAACTCACCGGAGAGCAACTGTCTGACAGCCGCTTAAATAGCCGGCTGTCAGGCAGAAGGAACCAATGAAAACTCTCCAATCTCCCGCTTCTTTGTTAGCTCGCGCCACAGCCAATCAGAGAACCCTAGTAACAAACTCCGGCTGCAAACGGTCGTAACTGCGAGGACATAACAGTAGCCATATAAATGGGCACCCTGGCTCAGCTCCAGCATGTGTGCACACGCCAGCCAGCTGATTTTCGGGCCTTCTGGGACCACCAGAAGTAAGGAAACAGGCTGTTTCCTGCCTCTAGAGGGCATGCGGGGGAGGGGGGAAGGCCCGTTTTTCTTTCTCACTTAGCTCCAGATCCTCTCTGTGAGTCTAGGGAGGGCGAAAATAGCCTTCCCCAGGCCCTCCAGAGGCCCAAAATGGCCTGTTTCCCAACTTCCAGTTTGACAGAAAGTGACTTTTTTGCTGTCCCCACCCTCCAGAGACTCCTAGAGAGGGCCTCTGA
Source organism: Ahaetulla prasina (assembly GCF_028640845.1). NCBI lineage: Eukaryota > Metazoa > Chordata > Lepidosauria > Squamata > Colubridae > Ahaetulla > Ahaetulla prasina. The sequence continues at coordinate 143,913,185 of NC_080542.1, read as the reverse complement.
GGGGGTGAGGAAGGCTGTTTTCGCCCTCCCCAAATGCAGAGAAGATCTGGAGTCAGGTGAGAAAGAAAAACCGGCCTACCGGACCATCATGTGCCAGGAGCAGGGAGGGGGGTTGCGCGCGCAGGGTGCACAGAATTATGGGTGTGGGCATGCATGTGCGTGAACCTTACCCCCACCCCCCATCCTGGAACGCAATGGCAAAAAGGTTAGCCATCACTGTTCTAGGACATGGAACTGCTAAGGTTTTCACTGATTCTCATTCAGTCCTGGCTAAATCCTATATGGTTTCTAAGCAGGATGTTTACAAAGAGTCTTGTATTTGGGACCTCAGAGTCTACAAAAAACTCCAAGACTTGGAACAAGGTATCCAAGTTCTTATGAGGGTAAGCAATCCCTTCCAGGGAGCACTTTTTAAAAATTGTCAGACTGTGCTGTCCCACATGGCTAATGTTATGAAACTAGAGAAGGCCGACCTCTCTATTCCTAAAATCAGAACAATCCCAGGCACAAAAGCCTGACTAGGTGGCTCAGTGGCTAAGACACTGAGCTTGTTGATCAGAAAGGTTGGCAGTTCGAATCCCTAGTACAGGTCTCCTGTGTGAGCAGGAGGTTGGGCTAGATGACCTCCATGGTCCCTTCCAACTCTTACTGATATAAAATTATTGCTTTCCAGTGAGAAAGCCTTGCTATTGTGATTTATTAACCCTAGAAAAGTATATAAATATACAAAATACAGGTAGTCCGTGACTTACAGCAAGTTGCTTAGTGATCGTTTGAGGTTACAATGGATCCCTAAAAAGATGCTTGTGATCTAGATTCAATGTTCCAATGGTTGCTCCCTCCTGATCACGTTTTGGACTCTTGGCAAATGGTCCTCATTTGCAGCCTTTCACACCCTACTATTAGGTCACTCAATTTATGATGTTTCTTGCTGGAAATTAGAATTTATGTCCAGCTTCCAGCAAAAAAAACCCATCACCCACCTTTTTTTGTGGGGGGGGATGTTGCTTGGGCAATGGGCTTGCTTTTTATATTTGCTTAACTGCCACAAAAAAGGTAAAATCAGGTTGGTCACCTGATGACCTACTTAATAACCAGCATGACTTGCAATCATAATTCTGGGCTCAATTACAATCATAAGTTGAAGACTACCTGTATCAAACTGTAACACAAATGGGGCTATTGATAAAGAAAATTACATGATTTTGAGATTGTAACTAGAAACTCTATGAATTTAAGACCAAAAGAAAAATAAACCCCAAAATGAATTCATAAGGACCTGTGTTCAACGATCATGAAATCTGCAGAATGAGATCAGCCCTTCATAGTTATTGTAGTGTTTTTTTCCACTCAGTGTCTTCCAGACACATTTAACTCCCATTAATTTGCAACTGGCACAGCCGTTGGCCTCCTGCTCCAGAACTCAAAAGTCGGTAAGCAATATGGAGGTCAGGCTATACTCAGATACTTTCCCAAGGTTGGGAAAAGTGGGAATTCTGTCACCCATCCATAGCTGTACCTCCATCCATGGATCATGGTGGAACGGAGTTCAGAGGGTCAATATGATGCAGTGACAGGCTCACTTTTATGTTCATGAAACAGAAAGTCCACAAAATCAACCATAAAAGCACAGTATGTCCCAATCCTCAAATACTGAAGATATTAGTAGTAAAATTTTCTAACCGCCCACCGGTTCCACAGTAATGTGCCATGTATCGTCGTCTGTGCATGCCTCTCACGCATCGTGGATTGGGTTGCGGGAGGGGGGAACCGGCTACCAACTCTGCTTGTCTGTTACAGCTGGGTGGTGTGGGGGGAGATGCACGAGCTATTCTGGGATGAGGCTCTTTTTTTTGCAGTCGCACTATAGCGCCATTTAGTTTCACTTACGTAACGTGAACTAAATTTATGCATGGGCAATACAAATAGTATATTTTCAGAAATTTAAATTGTCACTGGGAATTTTATGAAAACTTAATGAAAATGTTTTTAAATAATGCTATGAATTTTTTTAAAAAAATCAATTAAATTAAAAAAAAAAGGAAAGTGCTTCAGTATTGGACAAAACCCCTACCGCCCACCATGAAAGCTGGAACGCCCACTAGTGGGCGGGAAGGACCAGGTTGATTACCACTGTTATAAATTAACTTAATTTCCTAATGTGTAATCAATTTACTCGTTAGGACATTTGATACAAGGATGTTTCTGTTTGCCATTGCACTTAAATGCAGATACCATCATCATGGTCCCTCCTCCCCACAAATATTTCTAGTCTTTATCATCCCCAAGTGTGATAAATGTGAAGCGAGGAGGAATTGCTTTTCAGTTTAACTGGTTAAAAAAAAAAGTCTTTTTTATAATGCGTTGGTAAGGCCATACTTGGAATATTGCATCCAGTTTTGGTCGCCACGATGTAAAAAAGATGTTGAGACTCTAGAAAGAGTGCAGAGAAGAGCAACAAAGATGATGAGGGGACTGGAGGCTAAAACATATGAAGAACGGTTGGTTGCAAGAACTGGGTATATCTGGTTTAACAAAAAGAAGGACTAAGGGAGACATGATAGCTGTGTTCCAATATCTCAGGGGCTGCCAAAAAGAAGAGGGAGTCGGGCTGTTCTCCAAAGCACCTGAGGGTAGAATAAGAAGCAATGGGTGGAAACTGATCAGGGAAAGAAGCAACTTAGAACTAAGAGAAATTTCCTGACAGTTAGAACAATTAATAAGTGGAACGACTTGCCTGCAGAAGTTGTGAATGCTCCAACACTGGAAATTTTTAAGAAAATGTTGGATAACCATCTGACTGAGATGGTGTAGGGTTTCCTGCCTGGGCAGGGGGTTCGACTAGAAGGCCTCCAAGGTCCCTTCCAACTCTGTTGTTATATTATATTATTATATTAAATCAGGCTAATGTCCCAGACTGTACTTGGGCAGATGTTAAAGATCAAGCTGTTCTGGAAAACATTTTAACCATTTTGGGTCACTTTTGATGTTACTGCTTTTGTTTCTCTTGAGTTGTCATTTTCAAAATTCTCAAGGTTGATTTTATGTTTTTTTAGATTTACCCTGACTATTGTAAATTGCCCCAGAGATGGTACTCATCGTATAAACTCCCCGGATTTGGGTTGCTTGCAATGTGACACAAATACAATTAACTTTGGGTAAAGGAAGACAGCTGTGTGTTTCACAGAAATTTCTGTTTATCATTTCTGATATTTCTTCTGTGGATGATTATCTTACATGCACTACCGCACGCTAACTCTGCCCACAGTTGGAATTTGATCATGAACAGCTCAAGGTTGCCTCATCTTTCCATGGTTGGTAAAATGAGGACCCAGATTGTTAGGGGCAATAGGCTGACATTGTAAACTGCCCAGAGAATGCTGTGAAACACTACGGGGAGGTATATAAGCTAAAGTCCTACTACTTTCCTCTTCAACTGCTTATCCTGCTTTTTTCTAGCTACAATAATGTGCAATAATTTGTTTTAGTACCTGGAGAATGATAGCCAGGTCTTACAATCTGATTTTCCAGTGGAAGCAGATGGTATTCGCTACTATGACTCTGACCCAAAAATATTAATCACAAATATCTGAGGGATATCATACAATCAACTCATTATCTACAAAAGAGGCCACTACCTATATTGTTCCCATGGTTTTGGGCAATTCTATGATGTCACGAATCATGATAAACTAAACAGCAGTGAATTATTCTGCAGTAACAATATGTGGTTGCTTGATAACTGCATAGAAACACCTCAATTGTTGGCTGCATTATTCCAAGGCATCCTTCATTTGGGTAAAAGCAGCAAGAAGGGATGGACATCATGAGATGTGTTGCTCCCTTTGCGACCCAAATTTTCCTGGCTGGAATTCTATTGTTCTATTGTGAAAGGTTGGATGGATTTGTACTTCCATGCCCAGGCTCGAACATTAATTGCAAAATTAATACCAATTCTCCCAGGTATGACAATGTTCATATTTGGGAGACATTTGGTTATTCAATTGAATTTCTTAAGTCATCAATTTTAAAATTATGGAGTGGATTAACTAAATCAAATCCTCATGAATATTTGGATGAAACGGAATCTCATGAAATTCCACAGAAAAAAACTACAAATTATCCAACGTCCTAGAAGAGGCTCCCAGAGCAAAAATAACCAAAAGGAAGATATTCATGAGTTGGAACTCCAAATTTTGGATGATCTGAAGGTGAATGGAGGACCGAAGGTGATTCTAAAAGAAAAAACAAGAGTAAACAAAGAGAGAACTCATGATTTAGAGTTTCAAAAGGAAGTGATTACAGAAATTTCAGAATATCTGAACATTAATAACGGGTCAAAGGGACATTGAAAAGATGTGTGATCTTCAAGGAAAGCCCCACGTAAAGCCCATTTAAATGATCTCATTTTGGACAAATCAAAATTTCACTGGAGAATGCAATTACATCTCGAAGAGTCAGTGGTTAGAGGAAGCCAGGGTGTCAAAGAACATGGTGGCTGGACACTATCAACACCTGACATCAATCAGAGCACACAAAAACTCAAGGACATACTGCAAGATAGGAAGGTGTGGCGAGACTTGGTCCATAGAATTGTCAAGAGTTGGACATGATTAAATGCATCCTCCTCCTCCTCCGTGAATTTTTTTCTTGTAATGTGTGCCAAAGAGGAAAAAAGAAAAGGAAAATACCTTGCGCTTTCACGACTGAATATCACTTCCTCTTCGGAGGATTCTAAGAGATGTTGTTCACTACGACCTATCTCCTGAATCGCCCAACTTAACATTGGCAACGAGGATGGGATTGAGGTAGACAGTGAGATCAAAAAGAGCTGACATCATCAGAATCCAGCCCACTGGTTAGGGCTGCAAAAATAAGCACAACTGAGACAATGTCTGCTTATACACCACCAGCACCATTTGATCCATCAAAAAAAAAGTGGGGATCCTACATGGCAAAGTTCGAATGCTTCCTAGAAGCCAACGATCCCCAAGGGCTGTCAGACAACAGGAAGCGAGCCTATTTTCTAAGCCACTGCGCCCAAAGTTTTCGACATGGCCGAATCACTTTCAGAATCGACCCCGGTACAATCGGTACCATGGCAGGTCCTGCAGGCCACACTGAGAGCACACTATGCCCCAGTACCCTCGAAATTCGTCCAACGATACGAATTCCGGCAGAGGTTGCAGCGAGAGGGAGAGCCGATCAGCGCATACATGGCCGCCCTGCGCAAGGCCGTAACACACTGCGAATACCAAGATCTCGATGATACACTCCTACAGCAACTAATTTGCGGCGTTAGAAATATTCACCTCCAGAGGCAACTCCTTGCCAAAACCAATCTGACTCTGCATGTCGCACTAGATGAGGCCAGAGCCCACGAATTGTCAACAAAGGCAGCAGAGACCCTATAGCATCCTATCAATTTTCCGGGCTGAAGGTCTGCAAGTAAAACTAAGTAAATGCCAGATTGCAGTACCTGCCGTGGAATTCTTGGAGTACAAAATTGATGGAACTGGCATACACCCCATAGAAAGTAAAGTAAGGGCTATCCGGAATGCACCTACCCAAAACAATAAGGCAGATCTACAAACCTTCTTGGGACTATTAAACTTCTATTCAATCTTTCTAAAAAACAAAGTAACCATTGCCGAACCTCTATACCGATTACTAGCTAAGAAGTTAGTCTGGGGTCTGGGGCAAGGCGGAGTCTGGGACAAGGCGGAGTCTGAGGCATTTGCAGCAGTTAAGAGACTCCTTTCAGCAGATAGCCTTTTAATACAATACAACGGGATGCTTCCCCTGGTATTGGTCTGATGCGTCCCCTTTTGGCATAGGGGCTGTTTTGAGCCATAGACTGCCGAATGGTTTTTTAATCATTATACAAGCCCTGTAATATTTATAAAGGCTCGGCCTTTAGGCTTCAACTTTCCTTTAGAAAGAAAGCAGATTTTTTTCCCCTTCTACTGTGGGAAAAAAAGCTCTTACAACAGAGAGGTTTTTAAAAGAAGTTAATGTTTCAGGGGGAACAATCTGGACTTCCTCCTATAACATCTACAACACAACAACGGAGATATGATGATTATGCCAGGACTTGCCTAAATATTATTCTTTTCTTTCATTTAAAAAGAAAGCAGATTTCTTCCCTGCTAAGGACTCCTACTATGGAGACTTTTTAAAAACTGTTTTTGAGTATTGGAGGGAGAAAAATCTAGACTTCCTCCTATAACAAATACGTAAGGAGAAGGAGATTCTCCTTTCCCACCCCTTTTCTTTCTACCTCAACTTCCAAGGACCTCCGCTTTGCAAAACTAGGGAGGGGCTTACGCCTGGCAACCTCCAACACTCCTTCCCTGAATGTGAACTGTTGGCAATCTAAAAGCGAAGGTTCCATGGGATGCCTGTCATGGTACAACATACATACAGTATACAAGATGAAATGGCGCAATGCAATGTGAAGTTGAGTGCAATAACCGTTTGGCACAAAATGTAGGAATTTGGCCTAAAATCTAGAATTCCATGGAAAAATCCACTTTTATCTCAAACAAAGGTTGAAAAGACTAAACTGGGCTAAAACCCATGTTACCTGGATCAAGGAACAATGGAACAGTGTTAGTTGGAGTGATGACAACAAGATTTCCCTGTTTGGTAGTGATGGCATAAAATACATAAGGAGAAGAATCGGAGAAGATTTGCATCCTGACTGCATTACATGTACTGTGAAACATCCAGTCAGTGTTATGATCTGGGGTTGTATGAGATCAAAAGATGTGGGCAGAATTTGTGTGATTAATGGGAATATAAATGGCCAAAAATGCATTTATGAAATACTTGAGCCCAAACTGAAGCCTTCCACACGTGATATTTTCCAAGACAATGAAGCATTTATATTCTCCAGTGTGCTGACAAGGGAATCCCGGAATGTGTTAACTCTGTCTTGTAGCTCATTGGACTGAGTCTGTTGTGTGGACACGCCTCCATTGCCTGTAGTCCCCAGCTTTTGACTCAGTCTTTCAGCTCATACAGACATCTCAGAATTTGATCCCTCTCTAAAACCTTACTCAAACAAATATTATATTCCTGGATTCTTCTCAGCAATCAGAAGTGCTTGGGAGACTCGACTCCTTGTGGATAGGCTCCTGGTCTGACTGCCATGACTTATTCCAGCATGAAGAGCATAGGCTGAGGGTGGAGCTGACGTTGCGACGACACAATGAGCGACCTGGAAGCTCCAGGACCGCCGTCAATATCTTCCCACCTGGACGGTCCTAATTGGACCTCACTATCCGTAGAGACAGTGATTGAGAAGGGCACATCCTGACGATCTCAGGGACACCGCAAAGTCCCTGATTGATCCAGGAGAAGCCCTTTTTTCTGGTGAAGATCCGGCCATGAAGCTGCTGAAGTTGGGACAGCTCCGGAATGGAAGGAACTGAAAGAAAGTGTGCCAGTGTGGTGAGAGATTTTTTTTTTTTTGTTAAATTTTTTTTAGAGACCACCCTGAGATTAAAAGAAGGTTAAAATTGGGAATAAAAGAAGTTGAGCAGCAGAATTAGGACTATTTTAGAAATTTTTTTCTCCTTATCTTTTACAAAACAATTTTCAGTGGATGCCTATGGCTAACTTTGTTTGTAAACTTGGACTGAACTGAATTGAAAATCTTCGGTTTTCCTCCTTGCTGGCCGGCTCAGCGTGAAGAGCACAGTTCTTCGAAAAAAACCTGTGTTACTTGGAACATGGTATATTTTAAGAAGATACTTGGTTGATATCTAGGATGCTGGCAGCAATATGCATTAACCATTAGCATCAGACAATGGTATTTATGATACGTTTTTAAATGTTCAGTTTACTGAGTTTCATGTTTAATGAAAAAAAAGATAATAATATAGATAATAAAATAAAATATCACATAAACTCTATACAATCATTATATATAGATAAACCGGAAACATCCAATTCGATCCCGCTAAAAGCTGATGGAGTGTGTAGCTGTCAGCAGGCAAGCCGAGCCTTCACAAAAGGCACGTAAGAGCTGCCTGACTTCCAGACCACCAGAATTAGCACCCTGAAGCCCCTTTGGCCTCCCACCATTGGTGCTGCTTGGTCTCGGGGCACACTCCTCGGCACCAAGGCTTTTCGCCACGCCAGCAGCAGCAAGGCTCCAGGCAGAAGGCATCTGCTTTGATTATAGTGACCAGATTTTGACATTGGTAAAGTGGGACACCATTGATGGGAGTGGGGGGGGGCGCAAAAGGGGTGGGTTCTAAATTTTTTCCTGGGGGCGTGCCTTGTTTGGTGGGTGTGGCTTAGTGGTCATGTGACTGGGTTGGTGTGGCCAACTTGATGTCACTCACGTCAAAGGTTAGGGTGCCTGGCCTCCTCACCTCAAAGGTCTCAATCAGATACAGTTTCCCTGTCTATTTATTTACTACTACTGAACATCCAAAATATACTATTTAAATAAATCATATTACATAGTACAGAGTATGTATGGGCACACAAAAAGATAAATTATCTACTACATATACTGTATGTGTATGTGTACACACACACACCCCTCTTCTAAAACTATACACATTCAACCTCACTTACTACATTTGGAAAAACAACAGATTTTAACATTGGTAAAGCGGGACACCATTGACCGTGTGTGTGTGTGTTTGATTAAAGATTTGGTCTATATGGAGCAACAAAAATTTTCATAGAACGCTAAAATAGTATTGTAATATATATTTTTTAATTTCAACATAAGTACAATTTACAAATATAATAAATAAAAATAATTATGTGTAGTATTATTTTATTCTTTGGCATATTTCCCATTTAAGTGATTTTTTTTAGTAGATTGCTGTTGTTGTTTAAAAGGTCATGAAATTGTTCACAAGAATTTGTTAAATTATATTTCACACATAAAATGGCTTTCAAAGTCTCAACACTTAGGGCCGCGGTGTGGCTCAGGCTGTAAGAAGCCTGTTATTAAAATACAGCTGCCTGCAATTACTGCAGGTTCTAGTCCCACCAGGCCCAAGGTTGACTCAGCCTTCCATCCTTTATAAGGTAGGTAAACTGAGGACCCAGATTGTTGTGGGGGCAATAAGTTGACTTTGTAAATATACAAATAGAATGAGATTATTGCCTTACACACTGTAAGCCGCCCTGAGTCTTCGGAAAAGGCGGGATATAAATGTAAATAAATAAATAAATAAATAACTTAATTGTGTTTTTTCTGATGTCTACACTTTATTTACCGTAGAAAAAGTTGTGTCATCTGTTATGTACAGGTATCTGATGTGATTCTGCTTAGCTTCACCTGCTGCTTCCTGTTAGTTAGGAAGCTTATGATCCACTTACTTATTTATTTATTTATGTATGTATTTATTTATTTATTTTGTCACAACAATATATGTAGGAATCATACAAAAGATTATATAGTATATAAACATATATGGGTAAATATAAGGAGGTATAAGCATATATATAGAAAGAAGAAAAGAAAAACAATAGGACAGGAACAGTAGGCACGTTTGTGCGCTTATGCACGCCCCTTATGGTCCTCTTAGGAATGGGGTGAGGTCAATAGTAGAAAGTTTTAAGGTATAATGACAGTTTATGTACCAGAGACAAATTCCTTGTAAGTCCAGTCATACTTGGCCAATAAAAAATTCTATTCTAGTCTATTCTATTCTATTCTATTCCGTTATGTTCTGTTCCATTCCTTTTTCTCTCCTCTCCTCTCCTCCCTTCCCCTCCCTCCCCTCTTTCTTCTCTTCCCAATTTAACTCTTAATCCACTGGTGATTATCAGACTCACACCAAGCCGAAAAGCATTTTCCGCCCCAGGAAACCATTTCACATCTGGAACTCATGCCTCAGCAGAATCTCCCAGCAGGGCTGATCCACACTGACTTGCGAACGAGGGAAACGTCTCTGGAGAACTTGTTCGCCAGCCAGCGTGGATCAACCCTGGATGAGAATCTGCCCAGAGACTCTGCAGCAGCTCCGATTGATTTCCAGATGTTAAGGGGCTCTGCAATCTGTTGGAAAGAGACCCCCTGTTTGCCAAGGAAACGGCTGGCATTGGAAGAGAGAGAAAGAAGGAAGAGGAAGAATTTGAGCCCCCCAGCCTACTACAACCCCCCCCCCTTGCTGGCTCTCTTTATTTATTTATTTATTTATTCATTTTTCCCCCCAAAATTAAAATACAAACTCTGAAAGAAAAAAAAAGAAGGAAAGAAGAACAAAAGTAAACCAAACAAGACAAGAAAAAAATGTCCACTAAAAGAAAACATAGACATAGATTGTCCCCCTCCCTCCCCTGACAAATATATTTCAATAATAATAGTTCCCTTGCAAAAGTCTCTTGTGCCCCTTTTCGGATTCACCCCACAGGGTCCAGCTGGCTTAACGCCTCTCCTGCCCCCTGGAAGCCAATAGGGGGCAGCAGCAGGGAGGAGGGCAGCCCCAGCCTCCCCTTTCTTGCAATGACTTTTGTGAAACCTTCCTGTTTACCTCCCACCCCAGATGCCTTCTGTTAAGTCTGTTGAGAGTGGGTAGGAACGAGACAGACAGGCTTCGATGCAACAGCTTTTATTAACCAGCGCAACAAGCGCTGAAAGGGAACAGCTGGCTCTGACAGCCAGAACTCAGAACGAAGACACCTCAGGAACTTCTGACAGCTCTTAAATAGGCTGCTGTCAGAAGGCGCCTCGATTTTCCCGCTTCCTAGCCGGCTTGCGCCTTAGCCAATCAGCAATCGTTTGCTGTTGGCAAGGCTCGAGCCGGCGTCGTAAGTCCGAGGACTTTACACCCCTTCCCTCCCAGTTAGCGCATGCGTAGTCCGACAAGTACGTCGGCCGACGTCGCTCCGCCCAGATCTTCTTAGTTCAGGGGCGGTGCCCAGCAGAGAAGGAGGCGTGGAGGATTTGTTGAGCCTCCCGGAGGATTTGTCGGGCCTAGCTGGGGAGACCGTCCTTGTTGCCGGCGGAGTAGCAGTCGCCGACCCAGAACCTGGTGCTTCCGGTAAGTCCTCCGCCGAGAACGCTCCGGTTCTTGAGGGTTGGCGTCCCTCTCTAGTTGTTTGTGGCGTAATAGGAGTCTGGGCGCCGATAGGTTCTGGGAGTAGTGATTCGGGGGGCAGGAGGTGGTCTCTGTCTGGCGCTGGAAGTTGACTTTGCGGTTGGTGGTCTGCTGCGTCGGGAGGTGTTGGTGATCGCTTGCGGAGTTGATTTATGTGCCTCCGCCATTCTCGTCCATCTTCCAAGCGGACCCTGTAAGAACAGGGTCCGGTTATGTTTACGATTTGGCCGGCCACCCATTTGGGCTGCGACCCATAGTTTTGTGCCAGGACTGGATCTCCCACCACGAAGGACCTTGTGCCGACCCCCCAGTCTGGACACTGTGCGGGGCAGTAGGAGGGGTGCAGCCGGTCCAGAGTCGTTCTGATCCGGCGCCCCATCAGTAATTCGGAGGGGCTTTGGTTTGTGAGTGGGCAGGGTGTGGCGTGTTGAGCCAGTAGGTACTGGCAGATTTTCGTGTGCCAATTAGCGGGCCCTAAACGGCCCAGTGCTTCTTTGGCCGATCTCACTGCTCGTTCTGCCCGGCCATTAGCCGCCGGGTGGAACGGCGCCGTGGGTGCATGGCGAATGCCCTGCTTGGCCAGGAAGGGTGCCGCCGTGAATTGTGGGCCGTTGTCCATCACCACGATGTCGGGCAACCCATGGGTGGCGAAAATTTGTTCCAAAACTCGTATGGTCGCCTCCGCTGTGGTGGACTGCATACGTGCCAACTCCACCCAGCGGGAGTAGGCATCGACCAGGACTAAGAAGGTTTGTCCCTGGTATGGTCCCGCGAAGTCTAAATGGAGCCGGGACCAAGGGGTCCTGGGGGTATCCCAGTCCCGGACTGGAGCTGCCGCGGGAGCCAGTCTGGAGGACTGACACCACTGGCATCTGGCTACCCACAGCTCTATGTCGTGGTCCAGTTTGGGCCACCACACATAGCTGCGAGCCAGGGCCTTCATACGTACGATGCCGGGGTGGGCATCGTGAAGGCTGTTTAAAATTGGCGCCCTCAGTACCTCGGGTGCCACTACTCTGTTTCCCCACAAGAGGCAGCCTTTCAGCGCAGACAGTTCATGCTGTCTGCGCTGGAATAGTACGAATGCAGGAGACACGGCCACTGTCGGCCACCCCCTGCGGACCCAGTCAATGACTTGGGACAGAGTGGGGTCAGAGGACGTGTGCTTGGCGATGTCAGAGGCCGAGATCCGCCCCTGCCACTCGTCAATGAGTAGAACCTCAGAAACGGGGGCAGGGTCCACCGCGGTAGCCGGAAGTGGGCAGCGGCTGAGGGCATCAGCGTGGCCCAGTACCCGGCCTGGGCGGTACAGAAGGCGGTAATTATATGCCGCCAAGAACTCCGTCCAGCGGGACATACGGGGTGACAGAATGGGCGGCGTTTGGCGATCGCCGGCCAGCAAACTCAGAAGGGGCTTGTGGTCTGTGACCACAAGGAAAAAACGCCCATACACATAATCATGGAATCTCTTGATTCCAGCCACAGCCGCCAATGCCTCCTTGTCCAATTGGCTATAATTCCGTTCGGGCTCAGAGAGCATCCTGGAATAATAGGCAATTGGAGCCTCGGAGCTCCAATTGCCTATTGGGAAGGATGTGGCTTAATACGGCGCCGATCCCATAGGGAGACGCGTCACAGGAAAGGGAAATTGGTTGCTGGGGGTCGTACTGCACCAAGACGGAAGACGAGGTGAGCATGGCTTTGACAGCCCTGAACGCGGCTTCCGCGTCCCGTCCCCAACGCCATGGCGACTTGGCATCCAGGAGCCTATGCAGTGGCTCCGCCACGGATGCCTTATGTGGTAAGAAGATGGCGTAGAAGTTAAGTAACCCCAAGAAAGCCTGCAGTTCGGCTTTATTGGTCAGGGTCGGTGCATCCCTAATGGCCTCCACCTTCGAGGGTGTGGGGTGGATGCCCTGGGAGTCCACAAGGAATCCCAGGAACTCCACCTTGGGTACCCCCCATACACATTTTTGGCGTTTTAGTTTAAGCCCCGCTGACCTGATTCTCCCCAAAACTGCCCGAAGTTTAGCGCGAAGTTCGGCTCGGCTGGTTGCCGAGACGAGGATATCGTCAAAGTACGGGACGACACCCTCAAGCCCATGGAGTAAACGCTCCATGAGGCTCTGGAATAACCCGGGGGCCACGCAAACGCCGAATTGAAGGCGTTTGCACTTAAAGGCCCCCCGGTGAGTGACTATAGTTTGTGCCATAGCCGTCGCTTCGTCGACCGGCAACTGTTGGTAGGCCTGCTCTAAATCGAGTTTGGCGAAAATGGACCCCTGTCCCAATGAGTGCAACAGGTGTTGCGCTACTGGAACCGGGTACGGGTTCGCTTGTAATGCCCTATTGATGGTTCCTTTGTAATCGGCACAGATCCGAATGGATCCGTCCCGTTTAATAGGAATGACAATAGGGGTTTCCCAAGGGGAATGGTCCACCTGTTCCAGGATTCCTTGTGCCAGGAGTCTATCAATTTCCTGATTGACTCTGTCAAGTAACGCAAAGGGCACCCTTCTAGCCTTCAAACGTATGGGGGCAACTTGAGGGTCCAAATTAAAGGAGATGGGCCGCCCCTTATATTCCCCTAACTGACCGTCAAAAACATCGGAAAACTCTTGGAGGACGTCATCAAAGGGGTCTGCCGCGGTTGCGTGGACCCCTCACATTGAGGCCGAATGCCTCGAACCAATCCAGCCCAAGAAGGCTAGGTAAGCGTCCTTTCACCACCACCAAGGGTAGATGTCCCGAAAAACTGCCATGGCTGACTTTGAACAGGTCGCACCCCAAAATAGGAATGGGGTGACCTTGGTAGTCCCTCAGACGAATGGTGCACCGCTGTAGGTGACTCTTCGAGTACGTCGGTAGCAAACGTTTCAGGGTAGCCCAGGAAATTAACGACTTAGAGGACCCTGTGTCCACTTCCATTTTGCAGGGTGCCCCTTTAAGGTTTACCGTGAGGTAAATCTTGTTGCTGGGCTTAGTAATGGAGGCGTGCTTAATGTCATAGGACTCTTCGTGGCGGTTGAAAGGCTTCCTTTGAGGTTTCTTGCTCCTGTTCGTCTCGGGCCAAACATCAGCGGCTGGTAATTTTGCCCTGCAGACCTTTGCTAGGTGGCCTTGTTTTTTTTGCACCGCAGACAGAACGAGGATTTGAAACGACAGGTTGCCCTGTCGTGGTTTCCTCCGCAGCCCGCGCATATGCGGTTAGAAAATCTTGCAGCTTGAGGCCGATCCTTATTTTTCGCTGTTCTAAGACGACTCACACTCCCGCCCTCATCCGATGATCCCGAGCGGTCCGAATCTGCCTGATTGACAGCAGATTCCCCTGATTGGATACCCCTTGGTGAACGGAAATTCTGCAGCTCGGTCATGGATCGCTTGGACATCTCGGACACCTGGGCTTCATCAATGGCGGCCGCTAGTGATAGTTCTTTGCGAGCCAGCAAACGTCGTTGGAGTTTTAAGTCCCGTACACCGCTGACCAGCTGCTCTACCAGGGCATCGTCTAGGTCGCAGAAATCACATTGAGACGCCGCTGACCGGAGGGCGGCTATGTAGTCGGCCACATTCTCCCCTTCCTTCTGGAACCGCCGGCGGAAGGCATGTCTTCCGGCGATTCTAGATGGGGCAGGGGCATAATGGGTCTGTAGCTTATCCAGCAGGATCTCCCACGGCATATCTCTAAGCAGCTGTGGAGCCGCCAGGGCTTTGGCCGTTTTAAACACTTCGCGGCCACATAGGCTAAGGAAGTACCCCTTTTTTCGTAGGGTGGACATATCTGTTGATTCGTTAGCCTGCAAGAAACACTCAAAACGCTCTAGAAAAATGTCCCATGTTTCAGCGGCCGGCTCAAACGGGCCGAAGGACGGTTGGGTTGTCATTATTGCTTGAGTGAATAGAGGTAGCCGATGAGGCTTGTCCTTTACTGTTGTCAAACCTGAAATCGTCCAGCTCCACTACCCTCGTCGCCAGTGTTAAGTCTGTTGAGGGTGGGTAGGAACGAGACAGACAGGCTTCGATGCAACAGCTTTTATTAACCAGCGCAACAAGCGCTGAAAGGGAACAGCTGGCTCTGACAGCCAGAACTCAGAACGAAGACACCTCAGGAACTTCTGACAGCTCTTAAATAGGCTGCTGTCAGAAGGCGGCTCCAATCGCCGCGCCTCGATTTTCCCGCTTCCTAGCCGGCTCGCGCCTTAGCCAATCAGCAATCGTTTGCTGTTGGCAAGGCTCGAGCCGGCGTCGTAAGTCCGAGGACTTTACACCTTCCCTTGTTTTGCAGGCTGAGGTGCCCACCTGATGGGTTTTGTTTAGAAGCTGAGGGAGTTGGCATCAGCTTTTCACGTGGCTGCACCATTCAAATGCTCCTGGCTAATTAAAATCTGAGCCAAATAGAATAGGGGAATAAAAGCAAGACTTGCCAGTCCGATCCGCACGGCGGGAAATTGGCTTCAATCAGGTGTTCGAGAGGGAGAGCAGGCAGCGGCTGTTTCCAGACCTTTTCGGAGACGGGGAGCCACGAGCAGCGGGCAGAAGGAATTCGCTCAATCGCTGGTGGCAAGAAGGCAAGAACTCCCTCCCCCTCCCCCCCGCTTTCCCACCGACGATATTTTAAGCTTGGCTCCTTTCGCGCCAAAGTCGATGCGCGCTCTGCACATGGAGACGCTCGTCGCGTGCTCCCCAGCAAAACTAGGAGGTGGTGTCTGTGCACGCCCCCTTCGGCAGCCGAAAATTGGGGCTTTTTCAAAAGGACGCGGGATGAGGGACATCTGGTCACTATAGCTTTGATGGGCCAAATTAACTATGGAGACAGCAGCCGAGTGTGGCTGCCAAGTTAAAGCTTGGGAAGAAGAACCGGCCTCCACACCTGAGGCTCAACAGACTAAAGACAGTTCCTCCGCACCGAGATCAGTTGAGGTCAAAGGAGCAGCTGCCAAAATTAAGGCGAGGGGGGTTGCCTTGAGGAAGGCCTTTAAGGCCAAACAAAAAGATGCGAAAAGTAGTCAGAAGGCCCTAGATTGGCAAATAGACAAAGGGCAGACGGAGGTTAAATAGCAGAGTCAGGTGATGTCCCCTAGGGACGAACATGCCATTTCCTGCCAATTCCATACACAGCTATTAGCAATTTAAATTGAGGCAAGCCAAGTGAACAAGTTGTGCACCCAAGCCTGGTCTCCAGATGGCACTGGAGAGCAATCTTCTGTACAATGCAATGAGGCATATCTGAATTCCCTGTCAAATCTGCCTCCAACAGCAGATAATTGGGAACAGCCTGTCAGGAGGAGGCCTGCTCCAGAGGCAACGTTTAATCCGAGGGGCAGACACTGGTTTGGGCTTTCCGCGCCCTCAGAAGACCTACTTTCCAAGGCAGAAGCACCAGCTTCTGTTTGGGGGAGAAACAGGCAGCAGTTCCAAACCAAGCGGCCATTTTGTGGCGGAGGAAGTTGTCCCTTTCGTCACTCCAAGTAACTGTAGATCCAACCCTCCCATTGGGGGCCACCTAACCCTCTTTGCTGATTGCTGAGCAGAAATTAAAACAAACTCCTGGGTCTTGGGAACGGTGAGGTGGGGCCTCTCCCTAGAGTTTCTCTCCACACCCGAGATTTTTCCCATCTTGAGAGACAACACAACTAGAGTCCTCATGGAAACCGCGATACAATTTTTGTTGGACGTTCAGGTGATCCAACCGGTTTCAGAGGACCAACAAAGGTCAGGGATTCTATTCCATCCTCTTTTTAATTCCAAAGATCTCGGGGGGCAGGGAGGCCAATTCTGGACCTGAAGAGGCTAAACAACTACCTAACTTACAGGCGATTTAAAATGTAGTCCCCCTCCAGTCCATACTGGAGAGCATGACTTCCTCACATCAATAGACCCTATCCTGCCATCACACCGGCAGTTCCGCTATGCAGATCGCCGTTACCAGTACAAGGCCCAGCTGTTTGGCCTGACCTAAGCACCTAGGACTTTCATGAAGATACTGGCAGTGCTCTCGGCACATCTCAGGGTGATGCCAATCAGAGTCCAGTGGTACCTGGGGATGACATCCTGGTGCAGTCCTCCTCTCACCTTCAGGTAATCTGCAAACCACAATCTGGGTCCTCCAGGACCACAGATTCTCTGTCAACTTTGGCAAGAGCCACCTGTCTCTGACCAACTCTTTGTTCCACCTGGGAGCAGTCATAGACACAACATTGTGCAAGGTCTATCTATCTCCGGAGCGCCAGACAAGCCTAAAGCCAGGCAAGTTGCATCCAAAGGGAGTAGATAGTGCTCCTGGCCCTACTCTCACAATTCCTGATCAAGATGGTTTCCTGCATCTCCATCATCCCATGGGACAGGCTGCACGGCAATTCCTTGCAATGGTCAGGCAGGAGCAACTCCCCTGCCAAGTTCCACCAGGAGTGCTCCGATTCTTCAAGTGGTGGAAGTCCCAGGCCATCAACAGAGGATGCCTATTCAAGGAGCCCAACCCGCATGACTATCACTATGATGGACCGCAGTGTCCTCTGTGTCTGCTGGTGAGGACAACCGTGATGGATCCAGGTGCGACTCCCAGCAAAATTGACAGCTGTGTGGGTGGTGAGAAGAATGAAGGGGTCTTTACACCACTCATCCAGGGGGCCAGAATCCATCCAGGATTTGACTAGCACCCAGTCAGTAGGAAGGAAAGTGTTACGATTGGGCAATGGAGGAGACTCGAGACCAGATCAATGACAACAGCTCTTTTATTTAGAGTGAGACTTCAGCAAAGATACAGGCAGGATGCTCCTCTTTTATACATACTTGAAGCCAGGTGGCAACCAATAGGATTTGAATCCTTTCCCGCTGGAATTTCCCACCAATGAGAGCATACACAACAGAAAGGATGGATTGGATGATCCAATCCTGGATGATAGAGTCTGGATAGCCTGCAAAATGGAGGAGATATTGTTAGCAAAAGAATATATGTATTCCCTAAGGGCCTGGTCTCCAAAGACAGAGAGAGAAGTGGATAAGGAATCATGATAAAAATGATAATTTCAAAGGAGAGAGGCATAATGGCTGTTGAGGAGCAGTACACATACACAAGAGAGTGAGAAACAAGAGCCTGGACATGTATAAGGTGTGTATCTTGGGCAAGTTTTGCAAAATGATGTTTAAGGACGCATTTCACGCGTTTAACATGAACTGATAATTAGGGGTGGTAAGCTGAATGAAGCTGCCAATCAATACCCAAGGTCTGCACCATCTTTTCGGTAATGCTGGAAATGAAGTGGGGCCCATTGTCAGAGCCAATACCTTGATAGGGGAAAGGAAAACGCAGAATAATTTCCTTCAGGAGGGCTTTGACTACTTCACGTGCCTTGCTAGTACAGCAGGAAAAAGCTTCAATCCATCCAGAAAAAGCATCCACAAAAATGAGTAGTTATTGAAAGCCTTGCTTCCTTGGCAACTCAGTATAATAAATTTCCCAAAAACCGGCAGGAACATGACCAGCTCTAAGGTTGCCCAAGGGGAACTTGATGGCCTTTTATTACTTTCACAAATGGCATAGCTATTTTGACAGCCTTCATAAATCATAAATTCATAGAATGTAAGGGAAAGGATATCAAGGAATTCAAATGATAGCAAGTGATTCAGCATTCATGATGCACATTATTAATGATATTTCTTGCCTTCTGCTTTACTGAAATTGTATAAAGCTTTCTTAATTCTACTGTTCAGGATACTTAGGCATTTTGGGGCCACGGTCCCTTTTTTTGGAGTGCTTCGATAAAAGGAAACAAAACCTGTACCTCGTGACAATTGATCAGAGGAGCCTTGACAATCTACATTCCCTCCACTGGATATGAAAGTGCACGTGTTTACCTGCATTTTGGCTATTCGTCTGGATGGAAACAAAGTCCCAACTCTTGTCATCACCAAGGGCAAAAAAGAGAAGATTGAATATGTTTCAAGGATTTATGTCCTTGAAACTGAAAAGGTATGGTGCACACAAGGCATTATAAGGAAAGTGGGTCGAGTTAATGCTGCCACTTGTTACATGAGGTGGCCAAAGAGATGCAGCCAGCACTCACCGTGCCAAAGATATGGCAAAGTTTCTTGTTCAACAAAGAATTGACCAAATTATGATACCTGCAGGAATGACGGCACATCTCCAAACATTAAACATTGCAGTGAACAAACCATTCAAGGGCCATGTGCACATACAAATCAATGCCTACATTGAAAAGTGCGTGGACAGAAACCAACATGGAAACTTCATGAAGCCTAGCCTGCCAGAGGTCGTGACTTGGGTGAAGAATGCATGGGATAAAATAACTGACACTTGCGTTGCCAATGCACTACGAGCAGGCTACATCAGTGGTGACGAACCTGGCACACGTTACAGAGGGGATACTCAAGAGCCCTCTCTGTGGGCACGAGCCATTACCCCAGCAGAGTTTGCTACTAGAAAGCCAGAGGGACATGGGGCCAGGCTGCTCCCCACGGTGCCTGAAGACATTTCTCACATCAACCGCCCTTCTGCCCAGTGGGAGCACTTTCTCCCTCTTATCTGGGGTAAGGCGGGCAGCTCAGATGTGATGCGGATGGCAGCCTGTTGAGTCTGTGGTGAAGATGATTCCCATGATGGGGTTGGAAAGGAACTAGGTTGGAGGGGAGCATAGCTCACAGCGTGGCATAGCCGGAGGGGAACAGAGCGTTCAGGCCACAGCATGGGCTGTGTGGGGCCAGTCCTGCACGTGCTGCTGGCCTTGCCTTGTTGCCCGCTGGAGGCTTATCTGTAAAAAAGTCACCCAAAACCGATTTTTATATGATCTTAAAGGTAAACCACAGAATTGTTTCTCCAATCCTATTGGAAAAGTGCATTCAGAATTTCACTTCGCTGTGAGTGTTCATGAAATACAGCATGATGCAGCCATCTGAGGAGTCTGCTGGCTCAATAAAAAAAAATAAATGCAATCTTGCACAGTATTACTATTATTGACAGTATTTATATTTCACTTTTCTAACTGCTCCCTATCCCTAAGGGGTTCACAATGTATAAAGCAAAAGAACACCAGCAGACAACCACCAGAAAAAGACTGTGCTGGGGTACGGAGGACTGGTTACTCTCCCCCTGCTCAATTAAAGGGGAACACTCACTTATCCAGCATGTAATTAACCCGTGGAACTCCTTGCCGCAGGATGTGGTGATGGCATCTAGCCTAGATGCCTTTAAGAGGGGATTGGACAAATTTCTGGAGGAAAAGTCCATCACAGGCTACTAGCCCTGATGTGCTACCTCATTAGAGATGTGGGCCACTGTGAGATACAGGAGCTATGTTTCAGCCGCTCATACAGTCAGCCACCCACCCAGCCACCCTACACCGCACAGCACAGGCTGAGGGAAGCATCAATGAGGAAGAAATCAGGTTATGTCAGAGAGCGATTGCTGTACATTGTATGAATGACATCCACTTACTGACATCTGTTCTGTGCGTCCAGTACACAAAAGGTTACAATGCATAGCAAGTTGCATTTTACCTAAAATCACATGGCCCATGTAATGCTCAGTGTGCTGGGATAGATTGGTGTGTAAGGTTCAGCTCTCTATGGCCTGTGTGCGTGCTATATGAGGACAGGACAGACATGGCACACTTACTTTTTTATCTTTTGTGTTTTTGTAGACTTTACAAAACACCCAAAAATGAATACAGCAAAAAAAGCAAAAACAGATAGTGGAAGATCATTGCAAGAGGCCTGAACAGTGTCATTTGGAGTGATTGAACACAAAGGAAAAGCATCATGTATTCTGTGTAATGAAAGTATCACGTCACACATTGAGTGTCAGATAGCACTTTGACCAATGGTTCTAGACGGTTCGGCCAAACCATGTTAAATTGCTGGCTCGCCCCGCCCCTTCCCCCACTACTTACTGGCCTCGGAGGACACCGAACCGTTTGTTAAATTGGTGGCTCGCCCCGCCCTGCCACGTGGCGCAAGCCACAATCAAGTTGATTCCCAGGCCAGCCCTCCCAGCCTTCCTACCACTGCAGCTTGAGGATCAGCCAAGGCCCCTGCCGTTCCCGCACTTAGTGGAGGGGATCACTGCCTGTCATCAGGCAGTCTCTGACATTTGTCTGCTATAGCAGAGAGGGGCTCAGTCACTGACTGGCTTGTTCACGCACACTGATAGCGGCAAGCGCGTTCGCGCCAGAAGAACTGTGGCAGGAGCGCTCATGAGGAGCCGGGCTGCCTGATCATACACAGAAAGCGGCTGCTGAATCTCGGCATCGTCATAGCCACGGCAGGAGTGCTCCTAGGGAACCGGTCTGCCCTGATTCGCAAGAAAAGTGGCATTAGCACTCGGCTGTTTTACAGCCACGTGGGAAGCCTCCCTTCCATCTCATGGAGCACGGGAACGATCAGAGCTCATTACAAGCGGGCTGCCTAATTTACACAATGGAAAGCGGCTGCCGAGTCTCAGCATCATTACAACCACGGCAGAAGAGCTTCTGGTAAGCCATTCTGCCCAGATCCTCAGAAGATGTGGCTTAGCGTTCGGCTATCTTATAGCCACGTCCAAAGTCTCCCTTCCAGCTCCTCGATTATGGGAGCGATCAGCACAATAGCCATGGCAGGAGCGTTCAATTGAGCCAGTCTGCCTCACACCTCAATGAGAGCAGCCAGAGAGCTGGTCTGCCCCAACTATCAGGTAACATTGCAGAGGAACTTTATACCTCAGCGCAAGACAACAATGTGCTGCTTCCCTTACAGCTGTGGCAGGAGAGCTCCCTTTGAGCCAGTCTGCCTGTTTTTTCAAATGGGTTAAGCGGCGGACAAGCCTTGTCCCCTTTAAACAGAAGCTCAGATCGAGTCGGCCTGTCAAAATTTAAAGTAAAAACAGAGGGAATATTGGGCGCCTTTTTTAGCCACTCTGTGGCTGTGATGTCAGCTAGTCTGCCCAGTGATATCAAGATGAGTGGTCTTTGCGCCAGGGGAACACGAGAGGCGATTCTTTCTTATGGGGCAGTCTTCCTCGCTATGGCTGGGGACAAGTAATTATGATTGAATTGCTAGAGGGATGGACTAAGAGTTTGAGCACTCACTAAAACGTGCTTTGCCTTTTATTTGGCCATCAGTGTTCCGATCTTCCTAGTGCTCCAATCAAGCGACAGTCCCTAGGACAATAAGGCGGCCTCCTTCCCCCCACAAGAGTCACTGCCCTGTTTTCAGGCCAGTCGAAGCTGCTCAGAAGGCAGCTGCAACAGCCTGTCCTTGCTACTTAAGAGCAGCTTCCAAGGCAGGAAAAGTTCAGGCAAGTTGTCTCCTTCTCAGCCTGAAACACAGAGAACATGCACACATCTCAGGGCACCGGGATCTTCCGGCGCCATGAGGTGCGTATGCCTGTTTGCTTCTGACAAATGGGTCAGGAATTCCATTAAATATGGCCTCTCTCTCGAATTTCGCTCTCCCTCCCCCCGAACACCTTACTTCGTTGCCCTGTGTCTCGTAACCCTGTCACCAGGTCTCTAGTATCTGAGGCCATCAATCATTTGGTTTCTATAAGGGCTATTCAACCTGTGCCTTTAGATCAAAGGGGCCAGGGTTTTTACTCTCGCCTGTTCGTAGTCAATAAGTCTTCGGGGGGATGGAGGGCGATTCTTGATTTGAAGTCCCTCAACCGTCACATCATTTACCACAAATTCAAAATGCATTCACTTCGGACTATTCTGGAATGTATCCGTCCGGGTGACCTCCTATTCTCTATTGATTTAACGGAGGCCTACCTCCCCATCCCGATCCTCCCTTCCCACCGTAGATTTCTCCGTTTTTGTTACCGGGGGCAATACTTCCAATACAGGGCATTGCCTTTCGGGCTGTCTTCGGCACCTCGGGCATTTACAAAAATTGTGGCGGCTCTTCTAGCCCACATTCGATCCACTCCCATTAGGCTTCAAGCCTACCTTGATGATATCTTGATCATGTCATCTTCACCATCATCAGCGCAGAGGGCTGTGTCCACTACTATCCAGATCTTACAAGATCATGGATTTTCGATCAATTGGAACAAAAGCCATCTTTCACCATCCTCCCGCATTGTTCATTTAGGAGCGTTAATTGATACGGAGAGATCCATGGTTTTTCTATCACAGGACAGGTGTAACAGTCTCTCCAACTTAGCAGCTCATTGTCAGTGGGTGGGACCTATCCCCTACAGTGGATACTTCTTCCGCATCAACGAAACCACGTCAGCTCATCCTCCAGGAAGGTGGTCCTTCCCAAGGATGTTCGAGAGTCTTTGGAATGGTGGACTTCTCCGGCCATTTTCCGGGGAACCTACTTCAGAGAACCACCCCGACTTACTATCACCACGGATGCCAGCCTCTTTGGCTGGGGAGCACATTTGGAGTCACATCTGGCACAGGGTCAATGGTCGGAACTCAAAGTGCAACACAGCACCAATTTCCTGGAGCTACAAGCTATTTTCCTAGCACTCCAGGCATTTTCAACCCTCATCATCGGTCAACACATTTTGATTTTAACAGACAACACCACAGCGAAGGCCCACGTGAACCGTATGGGCGGAACGCATTCTCTGTCTCTTCTTCAGGAGACCTTCCGTCTCGGTCTTTGGGCGGAGTCTCACCTCTGCTCCCTGAAGGCCGATCACATTTCGGGAGTGACCAACACCATGGCCGATTCTCTAAGTCGGAATACTATCGATCAATCGGAATGGGCTTTAAACCCATCGTTGTTCAACGACCTGTCGTCCCGTTTTGGTCGTCCTCTAGTAGACCTATTTTCTTCGGCCTCCAACCATCAGCTTCCAAGATACTTTACACGGTTCCCGTCGCATGGAGCGGAGGCGGTGGACGCTTTACGCAGCCGTTGGCCTCAGGGCCTTCTCTATGCCTTCCCTCCCCTTCCCTTGATCCCCAGAGTAATTCGCAAGCTTCTGGAACAGAAATCCGAATTGATACTTGTCGACCCCTATTGGCCCAGGAGGCAGTTGAAGTATGGGCTGTTGTGACAACTGAGGGTTGCTAATCAATGTAGGCTGCGCCATCATTTGCAAGAGGTTGCTTGAAGTGTTAGCGCCAGTATATTGCTGGGATGGAGTGGGTAGGGCTTGAAATATGGCTGCTGCCTCTGATTGGCCCTGAAAGCTCTGAGGCAAAGGAGCAGCAGGTGCCAGGTGCCTAATAGTCTGTTGATCAGAGCCAGGGAGCTCAGGGAATAAAGATGTTGAGACTCCTAGTCCTTTGTTATTCTTCAAGGCCCCTTCTGAAGTCCCTTGTCCCACTCACTCTTCGCGGAACCGACAAGTCAACGAAATCCGCTCTCAGTATGATCGCTCGCCTCAACGGCTACCAACGCGATGAAATCGGCCCAGTGCGGCAGCCGGCCGCTTTTCCAAATGCAGCCGCTCCTACCCTTCCCTTGCTGAGGCAATCAGTTCCGTACTGCGAGGGGGAGGTGCTCCAAATCGCTTGCTGATAAGGCTGCCAACGCGATAGCTAAAAATAGAAATGCAACATGACGTGCAGTCTCCAACGCCGAGGCAAGCCGCTGATGAGGTCAGCAACTGCCCGCTCGCTGAGAATAGCTACAGCGAGCCTTCTGGGTGCGCATCAGGGGCAAGCCCGTGATCGCTGACCCAGGAACTGGCGGCTGGTAATTAAAACCGATGAAGCCGGCCTGAGAATAGTGACCAGACGTCCCGCTTTTGGCAGGACAGTCCCGCTTTTTAAAAAATTGTCCCGCGTCCCGTAGCGTTCTAAAAAAGCCATGCACAGGAGCAGCCACAGCGCCAAGAGGGCAGAAAGGACGACGTCTCCGAACATCTCCCGCCAGCACAGCCGATGGGAGGGAGGGATGGACAGGCGCCCTCTCCGGCTCTTCCCGCGGGGCGAGCCGAGCTGCCTAGCTACCTGCCTGGCCTGGCCTGGGCCAGTCATAACTCCTTTCTGGCTGGTCGCGTCTCTGCCTGCCTTCCTGGCTGCGCGCGCCCGTCCTTCTGGCGAGCCTCCTTGCTCCGCCTGCCGAAGGGGGTGAAAATGCACAGTCACCGCCTCCTGGTTTTGCCTGGGAGCACGTGACAAGCGTCTCTCTAAGGCTAAGCATGTGCAGAGCGCGCATCGTCTCTGGCGCGAAAGGAGCCGAAAAATATCACCAGTGGGAAGGCCGGGGGGGAGGGAGTGACCCCTTCTTGCCACCAGCGATCGAACAAATTCCTTCTGCCCTTTGGCTGCTCGCCGTCTCCGAAAAGTACAGTCTGGAAACAGCCGCGGCCTGCTCTCCCTCTCGAACTCCCACCTGAAGCCAATTTCCCGCCGTGCGGATCGGACTGGCAAGTTTTGCTAGCTTTATTCCACTACAATCCATTTCTCTGATAGCTTTGACTGGAAATTTGCTGAAATCAGATCAGTTTGGTGGGCAGATTGCTATTTCTTATCTCTTAAAACTAAGAAGTTCTATTTGTAGCCCTTTAAATAACTCAGGATGTTACAACCAAAGAGATTTCCTTCAGAATATTGTCTACTATTCTTTGTCTTTAACTTAATAGTTTAATCTTAGAAATCGGTGAGCCACCATAACACCACTTTAACCTTTTGAAACCATTGGGTCAATCCTAACCCCCCAGAACTGCCTGGACAAGTCTCTGCAGTTTTCTTGCAAGATTTTAAAAGTGATTTGCCATTTGCATAGCTAGAAATTAAGATTTTTTTTAAAAAAAACAGATTTCTTCTAACTAGTCTTAGAAGAGTTCATTCAGCATTGCTGTGTGGTTTAATGCTCTAACTATTACAACTAGTCTTAGAGAAGAGACTTCTCTTACACAAACTTTTCAGTTTGTTACAGATTTTCAGCTTCTCCAAGGTTCACTTAAAAATGCTATTCCAAATACCATGGAACCTCCTTTTACTTTCCTAGCCAGAAATAATGAACATTATGCATATTATGAATTGATTTTCCACTGGAAAATATTATTTGAATCAATCCAACAACACTCCCAATTATACAGAGCTGAGACAATCAAAATTATTAGAATGGACATCTCTGTTAATATCTGTACTATAACACTTGTTCATGAAACCAAGCCTGTCAGGCGTGAAGAATAGGATAATATGTTAAGTTCGGAAAACAACTTATGGAGACGAAGAAAAGAAATCAGCATTAGCAGAAGGACTTATGTCTTTTCATGCTATTAATCACAATCATTCCTTCAGATCTATGGATTGTACATCACAAGTTGTCAAAACGTTATTCAACAAAAAATTTAATATAATATAACAACAGAGTTGGAAGGGACCTTGGAAGTCTTCTAGTCCAACTTCCTGCCCAGGCAGGAAACCCTACACCATCTCAGTCAGATGGTTATCCAACATTTTCTTAAAAATTTGCCTGTGCTAGAACAAAATCCGAGGCAATTGTGTGTAATGTACTTTTCCCATATGCATTTTCAAAATTAAACAAAAATCTAGAAAAAATTAATTTTATATCCATAAATTTTGACGCATCTAATCATAAGGATATAAAGTTATTTCCAACCATTATTAGATTGATTCGAAAACTGGAATAAAAATTAGAATTTTAAATTTTGTTTCTTTGCCCTGCGAAATGTCTGAAATAATTTTCAGTTCCATTATTAATATTTTGGAAAAAAACAATTTAATAAAATGATTGCATATCGTGCAGACAACACGAACGCAAATTTTGGAGGAAAAGTGAGAAGAGGTACAAATAACATTTTGTATAAATTAAATAAAAACCTTAATCAAAACATTATTGGTGTCGGTTGTGCAGCACACATAATACATAACGCCATTCAAACAGCTGCTGACTTGTTGCCCATAGATGTGGAAAATATTGTTATTAAAATATATTCTTATTTCTATATATACACTGTGCACGTTGAAATGCTTAAAGAATTTTGTGAAACTGCGGAAGTCGAATATCAGAAAATACTTGGATACAGTAAAACGCGCTGATTAGCTCTTTTGCCAGCTGTCGAAAGAATTTTGAAAATATACGATCCTTTGAAATCCTACTTTCTATCACAGGATAAATGTCCTAGAATTTTAGAAGAGTTTTTTGAAAAAGAATCTTCAAAAATTTGGCTAGAGTTTGTACACCATCAAGCAGCTCTTTTTCAAAATGCTATAAAACTTATTGAAGGTGACAAAATTTCGGTAATCGAAGTAGCAAATGAAGTTAATAATTTAAAATTTCAGTGTCAAGAGCGGTTAGAAAATATTTTTCTTCTGTTAACTATCTGTAATAGTATAAACCAGCTAGAAGAACAAGGTGCAATAAATCGTGCAGATATCATGAATCATGTCAAAAAGTTCTATAGTAACTGCATAGATTATTTAGAAGAGTGGACGGTACACGATGATATACGATGATTCAATACGATGATATTGAACATTTTCATTGGGTTACATTAAAACAGGAACTTAATTGGAATGATGTGCAAAAATTATTCGATCATATTACTCAAAATTTCCCATATAGTAACATTTCCAAAAATGATCTTTTTAATGAGGTATCATTATTAAAAAAAAATATTGATAAGGAAAAGGTT
Organism: Ahaetulla prasina; assembly: GCF_028640845.1. NCBI lineage: Eukaryota > Metazoa > Chordata > Lepidosauria > Squamata > Colubridae > Ahaetulla > Ahaetulla prasina. The sequence continues at coordinate 143,885,549 of NC_080542.1, read as the reverse complement.
AAATCTTGGGCATCAGCAAAAATCACAATAGAGAACAAATGGTTAGAAATATTTCGTCATTTTGAAACAAACCATGTTCCATACAATAATGCACTAAAAATTGTGCAATACGCGTTGTCCTTACCAGGAACTAATGCTGCGACTGAACGCGTTTTTTCTACGGTAAATAAAGTGTGGACATCAGAAAAATCACAATTAAGTGTTGAGACTTTGAAAGCCATTTTGTGTGAAATATAATTTAACAAATTCTTGTGAAAAATTTCATGACCTTTTAAACAACAGCAATCTAATAAAAAAAAATTCACACAAATGAAAAATATGCCAAAGAATAAAATAATACTATACATAATTTTTTATTTATTATATTTGTAAATTGTACTTATGTTGAAATAAAAAAATATATATTGCAATACTATTTTTACGTTCTATGAAAATTTTTGTTGCTCCATATAGACCATATTTTTAATCAAGAAACACCCCCCACCCCGGTCAATGGTTTACCAAATCTGGTGTTTTTCCAAACGTAGTAAGTGAGGTTGAATGTGTATAGTTTTAGAAGAGGGGTGTGTGTGTGTACATACACATACAGTATATATAGTAGATAATGTATCTTTTTGTGTGCCTACATACACTCATATGTAATATGATTAATTTAAATAGTATATTTTGGATGTTCAGTAGTAGTAAATAAATAGACAGGGAAATTGTATCTCATTGAGACCTTTGAGGCGAGGAGAGGTCAGGCACCCTAACCTTTGACGTGAGTGACATCAAGTTGGCCACAACCACCCAGTCACATGACCACCAGGCCACACCCACCAAAAAAGCCACACCCACAGAACCAGTAGTAAAAAAAATTTAGAACCCACCCCTGCCCCCACTCCCCCAGTCAATGGTGTCCCACTTTACCAATGTTAAAATCTGGTTACTATACCCATATCAGCCGCCAAGAGGGGACCCATTCCAGGTCCCTCATGCAAGAGGCCAAACAGCTGGGCCTCTGGGTGGAGAGACACCTTCTGTCCATCAAGGTGCAACGTATCTCTGGAGTGGCAAATTTGCAGGCGGACTGGCTCAGCAGCAATCAACTACTCGGATTGGCACCCACACCCCTCTGTTCTGAGAACTAAACGGACCAATTTGGCCTCCTGGTTGTGGACCTGTTTGCCACCCCAGTCAACAACCAGCTACCCAGTTTCTTCCCTAGGTTTATGGCACCGAGGGCGGAGAGACTCGATGCGCTCTGCAGTCCATGGCCCCAAGGACTTCTTTATGCCTTCCCTCCTCTTCCTCTCATTCCAAAGGAGATCTGGAAGGTGCTGGTGGAGACGGTGGAGATCTTACTTCTGGCTCCCCACGGGCCCAGAAGACCATGGTTTGCTAACCTGGTCAACCTGTCAGTAGCTCGGCTGTGGAAGATTCCTCAAGAACAAAACTCCCTCAGCCAGGAAGCCTTGATCCATCCAGAACCACAATAAGAGTGGTGTTCCTCAAGGCAGCGTTCTTGGACCTACTCTCTTTATAATATACATAAATGATCTTTGTAATCATATCTCAAGTAACTGTGTTCTCTTTGCTGATGATGTCAAACTTTTCAACACCACTGACAATACATCCACAATTCAAAAGGACCTTGATCATCTAACTGCTTGGTCTAAAATTTGGCAACTACAAATCTCAACCAGTAAATGCTCAGTCTTGCATATTGGAAGAAAGAACCCAATCACAAAGTATATGCTTGATGGACATTGCCTCGCAGATGACTCCTACCCTGTTAAAGACGTTGGAGTTTTTACATCTAACGATTTAAGTTCCAAAGCCCACTGCAACTATATAGCTAAGAAGGCTCTAAGAGTTGTTTTACGTAGCTTCTTTTCAAAAAACACCACGCTACTGACCAGAGCATATAAAACATTTGTTAGGCCAATTCTTGATAACTGCTCTCCTGTCTGGAACCCATACCATATATCTGACATCAACACAGTTGAGCGTGTCCAAAGGTATTTTACAAGAATTCTCCACTCCTCCGAATCTAGTAAAATACCTTATTCCACCAGACTTGATATCTTGGGTCTAGAAAACTTGGAACTTCGTCGCCTTCGACAAGATCTGGGTTTAGCATATAAAATCATCCGTTGTAATGTCCTTCCTGTCAATGACTTTTTTAGTTTCAATAACAATATCACAAGAGCTACCAATAGATTTAAACTCAATGTCAACCGCTCCAGTTTAGATTGCAGAAAACACGATTTCTGTAACAGAATTGTATATACTTGGAATGCATTACCTGACTCTGTGGTTTCTTCTCATAACCCCAAAGGCTTTACTCAAAAACTGTCCACGGTTGACCTTACCACTTTCCTAAGAGGACTCTAAGGGGCGTGCATAAGAGCACAAACGTGCCTACCGTTCCTGTCCTACTGTTTCTTCCCCTATGTATATATATGTTTTTAGTACCTCGTTTCTCCTCATATATACGTTCATATATTATATAACCCTTTATGCAACGCTTGTATATATATATTGTTATATTGTTATGACAAATAAATAAATAAATAAATAAAAAACAATGGCTGCAAGTGACTGCCTGGCACTTGAGCAGAGCATTCTGAGCACGGTCAATTTTTCCTCCAGGTGATTCAGAGAATACAGGCCTCTAGGAGACCCTCAACCAATTGCATCTATGATGCCACCTGGAAAGCCTTTTGTGGCTCGAGTGCCGGCTTAATTCCCATGGCTATGTTGATAACCCAGATTCTGGAGTTTCTCCAGGAAGGATTGGATAAAATAAATTCTTGATTACAGCTCACCTGTCTGGAATCCATACCATATTTCTGATATCAATACAGTTGAATGTGTCCAGAGGTATTTTACGAGAAGAGTTCTCCACTCCTCCGCAACCAACAAAATACCTTATTCCACCAGACTTAAAATCCTGGGGTTAGAAAACTTGGAACTTTGTCGCCTTCGACAGGACCTGGTTTTAGCTCATAGAATCATCCGTTGTAACGTCCTTCCTGCCAACGACTACTTCAGTTTCAACTACAATAACACAAGAGCTTCTAATAGAAACTTAATGTCAACCGCTCCAGTTTGGATTGCAGAAAATATGGTTTTTGTAACAGAATTATCTGTGCTTGGAATGCATTACCTGACTCTGTGGTTTCTTCTCATAACCCCAAAAGCTTTAAACAAAATCTATCCACTGTTGACCTCACCACATTCCTAAGAGGATTCTAAGGGGCGTGCATAAGAGCACAAACGTGCCTACCGTTCCTGTCCTTTTGTTTCTTTCCCTATATATGCTTATACTTCCTTGTTTCTCCTCATATATTTATTTATACATTATATAATCTTTTACTGTTATGCTTGTATATATTGTTTTGACAAAACTAAATAAAAATTAAATTAAATTAAAAAAGGGCTATCCCACAATACTATCAGTAGACCGGTGGCGGCCTGGTCTTCCTTATTGGCATACAGAACGCTGGAATCTCTCGCCTAGCATCCGACAGTGCATGCAGGTTCATCAGGGGCACAACCAATTTGAGACCCCCAGTAATACACAGATACCCTACCTGGAACCTGTCCAAGGTGTGAATGCTCTCACCATGGGACCCTTTGAACCTTTAAGATTGGCAAGCTTCCTTTCTTGTAAGGTGGGATCGTTGCAGGGATGAAATGCTCCCGGTTCGGACCAGATCGGGTGAGTAGGTAGTGGAAATTGGGGCTAGTTCGCCAAACTGGGAGAGCTAGCTGGCTGGCTGGCCACGCCCCCAAATCGGTCCACGGCAGGCGAATGTCTACAGCTGACAACTATAATGAATATGTCCACCTGCCCTCCCAAAGCACCACCGCGGCGAACAAAACAACCCCATTGCTCCACGCCTCTTCCTACAGCCAAACGCGCCCAGCTATGCATGCCCTTTCCTCAAATGGGCGCTTGGAGAGCAAGCTAGCAAGAGAGCTCTCCAACCTCTGTTTTTGTGCGTGCATGTGTGTGAGGGAGGGAGGGAGGAAGGGAGCTATCTGAAGCTGAGCCACCCAAACTTCTGGCAGAGGTGTGGGCGGCTTCTGAGCAGCCCTGAATCAGCCAGCTCCACCTGACCTATTCCCTGAGTCTCGCCGTTCTCCTTGCCCCCACCACCCCACTCAAGCAGCGGCTTCCCTGCTCAACCCCAGCTGAGAAATGTCGCTGCTTGAGGGGGGTGGGGGGAGTGAGGAGGACAGCGAGACTCAGGGGTTAGGTCAGGTGGAGCTGGCTGATTCAGAGTTGCTCAGAAGCTGCCCCAACCCCTACCAGAAGTTTGAGTGGCTTGCTTCTGATCGCTCCCTCCCTCCCTCACACACATGCACACACAAAAACAGAGGTTGGAGAGAGAGAGAGCAAGAGAGCTCTCCAACCTGTTTTCTTCTCTGCTTCTCTCTGGATGCTGGTGTGGGCACCATGGATGGATAGCTTGTTGGTGCTGAGCAGGGAAACCGCTGCTTGAGTGGGGTGGGGGGCGAGGAGAACGGCGAGACTCAGGGGGTAGGTCAGGTGGAGCTGGCTGACTCAGGACTGCTCAGTCCCCGCCGCTGCGAGAAGTTTGGGTGGCTCGGCTTCAGATAGCTCCCTCCCTCATACACACAGAGATTGGAGAGCTCTCTTGCTCGCTCTTTCTCCAAGCGCCCCATGCACAGCCCATTTGAGGAAAGGGCACACACGGCTGGGCACATTTGGCTGCAGGAGGCGGCCCTGGTGGAAGGCAGCTTTTTCTGCAGCATCCCTCTCCCCTCTTTGGATCGTCCTGCAAGGTGGAGGCTGTGCCTTTGCAGAAATAGGGTGGGCGATTTGTATAGAGGATTGGTGGGGGAATGCGCAGCCCTCCGGGATGAAGAGCAGGGCAAAAGAAGGCTTCAAAGTTCGCTTGAGCACTTGAGAGGGAAATTCAAAGCATTGGGGGCTTCAGAAAGGCAGAATGTGCTTTTGTGCAGCTCCTGGCTTCTGCAGCATTCTGTAAAAGACAGAATTTGCTTCTGTATCACAATGTGGAGCTCCTGGCTCTAGCAGTGAGTGACATGAGTGACGTCAGGTTGGCCATGCCCACCCAGTCACATAACCACCAAATCAATAGCAAAAAAAATAATAATTTCATCCCTGGATCCTTGTGGCCATTACATCCACCAGGCGGGTCTCTGAGGTGGCAGCCCTATCTGTGAGCAAGGACCTGTGTAATTGGCACTGATAGGCTGGTCTTGCAGTTGGACCCCTCCTTTGTTCTCAGGATGAATTCCTGGTTCCATAGGGCCCAGGAACTAATACTGTCAGACCAGGGGTGAAATGTTCCTGGTTTGGACCAAATCGCCTGATCCGGTAGCGATGGCGGTGGGTGGTTTGGAGAACCGGTAGCAAAAATCCCTGCCCATGCCCATGCCCATCTGAGTCACGCGACCACCAGAGGATTTTTGTTGTTTTTTTAACTTTTAAAAGCATTTTTTCTTCAGCCGGACTCCCTTCCCATTTTTGGGTTTGGCTAGTAGGACTCCCCACCCTGTTTTTTGGTTTGGCTAACAGGCTTCAGGTAGGCTGGGAGGAAAAATGGGGTGTGTGTGTGGGGGGGTCATTTTTGAGACAGAGCAAGAGAAAGGAGGCAGAGAAGGAAGGAGGAGACGAAGGAAGTAGTACAAGACGCATCTTCAGAGGATAAGTATCCTACCTCTGGAAGGTATCTGGAGGTCATCTAGTCCAACCCTGCCCCAGCAGGACATTGTTGTGAGTTTCTGTCTTTTGATCCCCCAGTCACATGGTTACATAGCCACACCCACCCAGTTACATAACCCCTCCAAGCCATGCCCACAGAACCGGTACCAAAAAAAATTAATTTCACCCCTGTGCCAGACTTCTGCCTGGGCCCATCCCATGCTCTGGATGAACTCTGCAGACCTGGATGAACTCACTGATACTGTAACATCATGTCAGCTTCTGTGAAGACCTATGTGTACTGACAAGGAACTTGTGAATATACAGCAACAACAAACTTTGGTTCACAGCTAAACTTTAGATAATTCTAAAGCGCATGCTCAAGATGGCGCTGCGGAGCTGAACACGGAGCGGCAGTTGGTGGTCTTCTCGGCTGGTTCGAGCCAGGGAATTGATTTTTAGATCCTTTCAATCCCTGGCCTGGCTAGAACTTCCCCTCTGCCCGGGAAATGTGTTTGGGACCAAAATGAGGCCGGGGAGTGGTAAATCAGCGGCGAGTGGTGAGAGGCCTAGCCGACCAGGCTGAAAAGGGCGACGGCGGCAGCCAAGAAGCTGACGAGGCGGCACCTCCGAATGGCATTTTTCCTGCAGCCGTTTCTATTCTGCGGCCGTTTCTTTTTATCCACGGCTGTAGGGGAGGCAGAGATAACCAGTGGTAGGAAGTGGTAGGAAGTGGTAGGAGCGGTGAGGAAGCGGGGGAGGTTTCCTCGCGGAGCCCTATGAGTTCATCATGGCGCCCCCCCCCCACCAAGCTGACTGGCGTTTTTTCTGCGGTGAGGTGGCAGTGGGTAAGGAAGCGAGGAGGTTTCCCTGCGGAGCCCTACGAGTCCATCATGCGCCCCAACGAAACCCCCCTTGAAGCTGACTGGCATTTTTTCTGCGGTGGGGTTGCAGTGGGTGAGGAAGCAGGGAGGTTTCCCCGCGGAGCCCTACTAGTCCATCATGTGTCCCCCCCACGAAGCCTCCACGAAGCAGACTGGCGGTTTTTTTTCCTGCAGCCGTTTCTGTCTTCAGCCGTTTCTATTCATCTACGGCCGTGGTGGAGGCAGAGATGACTAGTGGTGGGGGTGGCAGCGGTGAGGAAGTGGTGAGGTTTCCCTGCGGAACCCTACGGATCCATCATGCCCCCCCCAAAGCTCCCATGAAGCCCCACGAATCACCAAGTCCTCCCACGAAGCCTCACGAAACCACCATGGAGCCCTACAAACATCAGAGCCCCCCAGAGACATCACGGACCTCTCCCGAAGACATCATGGACCTCCCCCGAAGACATCATGGACCCCCCACAGAGCCCTATGAAGCTCCACAGAGATCTTGGGGGGGCTATTACATCTGGGCGGTGGCAATGACTGGTGATATTCCTCTGGAATGAAGGCCTCGCCCCCACCTCCCTGGGCCTGCGGGGGCTTCTTCTTTTTTGGAGCCCCTTGGAGCCCTTTGGAGGCTTGGAGACTTTGAAGCCCTTTGGAGACCACCTGGAGAACACATCATTTTCCATCATGGACTGACTTCTTCCATCTGTTCCTAGTTGGAAACTTGTCTATATAACATCTGGACTGGCCGGGAGACCACCCTCCATACACTGCAATATACATGTATTCGCTAGAGACTCTTCTTGTTTTGCGAGATTCCCCCCTCTCGCAGAAGTGGCCCTCCACTCTATCGAGGGCTTACCTCGATGACGGATTTTGGAATCCCGAGAGGTGGCATGCAGCTAAGAAAGATCTTAGGGTTTTTTTAAAAGAGCGTTTTAATCGGTTTTTAAGGGGAGAGAGGGTTAGAGTGGGTTTGGGGGAAAACCCACCAGAGGGAGGGACGGGGATACAGCCAGATCCTGCGAAAGCTCATGTCATTACTTGCTTGGGTTCGGGGATGGGGGTGGAGGCGGATGCTCAGTTCCATGAGGGTCATTTCATTAGCACGGTAACTGGGAGGGGCAGATATGGCGGAAGCGGGGGACCATATCATGTTAGGGGAGTGCATGAGCGTTATCTGCGAACGATCTCACGCTTCGGTCCCTCTGTCTTTTCCCGTTCCCCGAATGGTCAGGATCCTCAGAGTCTGGACCTTCGGCTGATGTTGTGCAATGCCAGGTCCATTGCGAATAAAGCCCCCCTTATTCACGATCTTATACGGGAGGAGGGTGCGGACCTGTTAGGCATTTCGGAGACCTGGCTGGGCACAGAAGGGGGCGTGCCCCTGGTTGAAATGTGCCCACCAGGTTTCCATGCATTTCATCAGCCGAGGGCCCAGGGTAGGGGTGGCGGGGTGGCGATTATTATTAATGAAGGTCTTCGACCGAGGGAGATCACTGTTCCACAGATAGCTGGATGTGAGTCCCTCTTTGTGAGGTGGGGTCAGGAGATACAAGTAGGTTTGCTGATTACGTACCTGGCTTCCTGCAGCTTGACAGCAGCCCTGCCCGAGCTGCTGGAGGTAATAGCCGAGCTGGCGGTTGATACCCCCAGACTTATGGTTATGGGGGACTTTAACCTACCATCGCTCGGTGAGTCATCTACTGTAGCTCGGGAGTTCATGGCTTCCATGACGGCCTTGGACCTGACCCAGTTAGTTGATGGTCCCACTCACATTGGGGGAAACACTCTGGACTTAATTTTTATCTCTGGACAGTGGCTGAATGATCTAGAATCAAGGGACTTAGTCACTCTACCCTTGTCATAGTCGGATCATTCTCTACTTCCGTTGGACGTTCGAACCGCTATCCCGCACTGCAGGGAGACGGAACTGACATGTTGGCTCCGTCCCAGGCGCCTGATGGACCCGGAGAGGTTTCTGACGGAGCTTGGGCCACTTCCTTAGGACCGGCTGAAGAATTCGTCGCCGTCTGGGAAAGGGCGGCGGCAGGGGCCTTGGACCGCGTCGTGCCTTTGCGGCCTCTGACCTGGCGCCGGTCTTGACTGGCTCCTTGGTATTTCGAGGAGTTGAGAGAGATGAAGCGCCGGAAACGACGCCTAGAGAGTAATTGGAGGGCCAGCCATTCTGAACCTGATCGAACACTAGTAAGGTCTCATATTCAGACCTACCTAGTGGCGATAGGATTGGTGAAACGTATTTCTCCGCTCTTATTGTGTTGGCAGATAACTGCCCAGCAGCCTTGTTTAGGGTGACCCGCTCCCTTCTTACTCAGGGAGTTAGAGAAGACCCCTTGCAAGGCCGTGCTGAGGACTTTGGACAATATCTGCACGATAAAATCTCTCAGATTCGGGATGGGGTGGACACAGATTGGGTAGTCTCAGATGGGATGATAGAGGCGGTTCTTGAGGCTGTCATCTGGGAGGAGTTTGACACTGTGGCTCCCAATGACATGGACAGGATACTAAGGAGGCTAAATGCAACCACATGTTTATTGCACCCGTGTCCCTCCTGGTTGGTACTGGCCACATAGGAGGTTACACGAGGCTGGCTCCAGGGAATTGTTAATGCTTCTCTGCGAGGGAGTGTCTTCCCTACAGCCTTGAAAGAGGCCGTGGTAAGACCCCTCCTCAAGAAGCCCTCCCTGGATCCAGCTGTTTTATCGAACTACGTCCAATCTCCAACCTTCGTTTTGTGGCGAAGGTGTTGAGAGTGTGGTAGCGCATCAGCTCCCTCAGTACCTGGATGAAACTGTCTATCTGGACCCGTTCCAGTCTGGCTTCCGGCCTGGGTACAGCACTGAAACGGCTTTGGTTGCATTGGTGGATGATCTCTGGAGGGCCCGGGACAGAGGCTGTTCTTCTGTCCTGGTCCTATTAGATCTTTCAGCGGCTTTTGATACCATCAACCATGGTATCTTGCTGCGGCGGCTAGGGGGGCTGGGAGTGGGGGGCATTGTTTTTTTGGTGGTTCTCCTCCTTCCTCTCTGACCAGTCGCAGACTGTTGGCAGGGGGGCAGAGGCGACCGTGAGGTGTCTCTTATGTGGGGTGCCCCAGGGGTCGGTTCTCTCGCCTCTCCTGTTCAATATCTATATGAAGCCGCTGGGCGAGATCATCCGTGGTTTTGGGGTGTGATGTCATCTGTACGCTGATGATACGCAGTTGTACATTTCCACTCCCAACCACCCCAGTGAAGCCGTTGAGGTGATGTCCTGTTGTCTGGAGGCCGTGCGGGTCTGGATGGGGAAAAACAGGCTTCGACTCAATCCCGCCAAGACTGAGTGGCTGTGGATGCCGGCGTCCCGGTATAATCAGCTGAGGCCATCGCTGTCTGTGGGGGACGAGTCATTGGCCCCCACAGAGAAGGTCTGCAATCTGGGCGTCCTTCTGGATGCACGACTGTCGTTGGAAGAGCATTTGACGGCAGTCGCCAGAGGAACTTTTTACCAGGTCCGTCTGATACGCCAGTTGCGTCCCTTCTTGCACCGGGATTCCTTGTGCACAGTCACTCACGCCCTTGTCACTTTTCGTTTGGACTATTGCAATGCTCTCTACATGGGGCTTCCCTTGAAGAGTACCCGAAGACTCCAATTACTTCAGAATGCGGCCGCGCGGGTGATAGAGGGAGTGACTCGTTGCTCCCATATAACACCTCTCCTACGCAGGCTGCACTGGCTTCCGGTGGTCTTTTGGGTGCAATTCAAGGTGTTAGTTACCACCTTCAAAGTGCTCCATGGCATAGGACCGGGTTACTTACGGGACCGCCTGCTGCTACTGGCGACCTCCCATTGACCAGTGCGCTCCCAATAGGGAGGTTCTCCTCAGGATGCCGTCGCCCAGTCAATGTCAGCTGGCGGCGCCCAGGGGGAAGGCCTTCTCTGTGAGGGCATCAACCCTCTGGAACAAGTTACCACCAGGTATCCGTCAACTCCCTGATCTTCGGATCTTTCGACGCAAGCTGAAAACATTTTTTGTTTCACCGTGCAGGACTGGCCTAGTGGGGTTTTAATAAGGGGTTTTATTGGTTTTAAGCTCTTCAACCAACTCTAAATTTTCCTTTTAAACTGGTCCTAAAAATTGTACTAACTGTCTTTAATTTGGCTGTAAACCACCCTCAGTCCTTTGGAAGAAGGGTGATATAGAAATTGAAACAATAAATAAATAAATAAACTTAAGCAGCTACGTTGTTCCAAAGAGGAAGCCTACAGAAAAGGTGATAAAATGTGTACAATCAGGCCAGAAATGTATTAACAAGGGAGATCAGAGCAGCAAAAAGAAGCTACTCTGAAAAGCTAAAGAATCAGTTCTCAACAAATGAACCAGCAAACATGTGGAAAACTCTTTAAAATATCACTGGCTGTGGCAAATTCCCTTCCCAGGCTGAAAGAAATCAACAAGTGGCAGATGATCTGAATGTGTTTTCCTGCAGGTTTGAAAGGAAACTACAGCCACCTATCTCCATAACCCCCATCTCAGGCAAACCATCAACAGCCAAGCCTCCTACAACTGACCCCATCCACTGGGTTCACAACCCCTAGTGATCACAGAAAAGGAAGTGCAAGATCTATTTCATAGACAAAAGCCAGGAAAAGCTCCAGGCCCAGACAAGATAACTCCTTCTTGCTTAAAAGTCTGTGCTGACCAATTGGCCCACATCTTTAATAATCATTAGAGATGTGCTATGTTTCTTCTTGCTTCAAACGCTCTACTATCATCCCAGTGCTGAAAAAGCCCACCATCAAGGAATGATGACTACAAATTAGTTGCTCTAACATCTGTAGTCATGAAAAGGCTAGTGCTGTCCCACTTGAAAACCATCACGGATCCGCTGTTAGACCCTTTGCAATTTGCATACCGAGCAAATAGATCAACAGATGATATAAAAGGAGCGATGGCATGGCTTTGTGATGAGACAGAAACTAAATACCCAAATTCAATCTACTTTGCAAGAAAACTGCTGTTACTGTTCCCATCTTCATATTTAGCTAAATGTGGCTTTCATGCTGTAAATTATTTGCTACTGAAGAAAAGAAATCAACTGGATATCACTGAACGAGGAGACTTAAAAATGAAGCTGACTAAATTGGAGCCTAATATAAAATCCCTGTGCAGCAGTCATCAAGCACAAGAATCTCACTAATTTAAGTAGACTAAAGCTGCAATCCTACATTTTCCTGGGAGTAATCCCTATTGAAGACAGTGATACTTCTGAGAAGACATGCATAGGATTGTGTTGTAAATATGATCTTGAGGTGAGCTCAAATTGAATTTTGAATTTGTTAGGTGCCTTTATTTTAATATATATAGTGATCTAAGTATTACAGAAAAAACTTTCATTAAAATTATTTTATATTTATGCATTTTAGTTCTCCATTATATGTTTTGAAACTTTATTTACTGTTTTTTCATGTCCACACTATTTGTAATGTATTACTGTAAGTTTTGGCGGGAGTTTTAGGCGGGAAATATCTCGTTTCTGATTGGATGCAGCCTCAGGCTGAAGTGTATATAAGGAGAGGTTTTTCTCCAGAGTTTTGCTGGGTCACCCATTATTAAAGAGCTGTTGTCACTAACCTGGTCTCCTGCCTCGTCATTACCCAAACATAACATTGGCGACGAGGGTGGGATCTTGAGGCAGAGCACCAGAACAGAGCTGAACTCACTACGAGAATCAAACCCAGCAAGGAGATGGCGAATGCAGCGATGACCGGCTACACGCCACCCGCTCCGTTTGACCCTGCCCAGGAGAAGTGGGGAATATATATGACCCGTTTCGAAAGTTTCCTGGAGGCAAACGAACTACAGGGAGTCTCCGACAACCGCAAACGGGCTTACTTCCTAAGCCACTGTGGGTCCGCGGTCATCGCCGTCGCAGAAGCCCTGGCGGAGCCAACACCCCTACAATCCGTATCGTGGCAAACCCTTCAGTCCCTCCTGAAGAATCATTTCGCACCAGCCCCGTCCAAATACGTTCGACGGTACGAGTTTGGAGAGCGCAGGCAACAAGAAGGCGAGTCTATCAGCGACTACATGGCAGCCCTGAGACAAGCCTCCAAGCATTGCGAGTACCGCGATCTGGACGAAGAGCTGCTGGAACAACTTATACGGGGGGTCAGAGACATCCGTCTGAGGAGACGGTTGCTAGCCAAGAGCAACCTGACATTGGCAAACGCTCTGGACGAAGCCAGAGCCCATGAGATGTCCACCCATGCAGCAGACACCCTACAAAAGCGACTCTCGCCGATGGCGGGCGCAAAGCCGAGCTCAGTCCACCACGAAGGAACCTATCGTGAGTCAACCAGCGAAGAGGAGGAAGACGTCCACTACACCGGAAAATCGACAAGGGAAGACCCGGAGGAATGCGGAAGTTGCGGGCGACATCAGCGCCAAAGATGTAAGTTCAGGGACGCCATTTGCCGGCGGTGTGAGAGGAAGGGGCACCTGGCTCAAGTCTGCCGAGCACCCCAACCTTCCCGCCGAAAATTCAAATCGGCCAATCAGAGCGGCTCTGAGTCAGAGATGCAAACCCCACAGTCCCGCCGAAATTTCAAACCAGCCAATCAGGGCGCAGGATCGGCAAGACGAACCGCGATTGGCCGAGAAAGAAAGGGCGCGAAAGCAAACAGAATGACTATCACCATAGACCACGCAGCTACCCACGTCGAAGAAAAGATCTTCACGAACCCGAAAATTGAGGGTGTGCCGTGCCAACTGGAAGTAGACACAGGATCAGCAATCACAATTATGTCCTGGGACACTTTTGTGAAAGCCTTGCCGCACATCGCCAAGTGCAAGCTACAAAAACAACGGCTCCGGGTGCAAGATTACCAAGGCAATCGCATCCCTGTTCGAGGGACAACGACCGTCTGGGTAGAGTACGGGCAGCACAAGAAGACCCTGCCCATCACGTTAGTCGAGGGAACCTTGCCTAGCTTGCTGGGACTGGACTGGTTCCGGGCATTGGGCATGGGGGTGACTGGCATCCACCGAATCGGATGCGACCTGCAAGATGCCCTAATGGAGGAATTCGCAGAGGTATTCGAGGACCGCCTAGGCAAGTACAAGGGGACCCCTATCTCTTTCAATTTAGACCCCCAAGTAGCCCCCATTCGGTTAAAGGCAAGGAGGGTTCCCTTTGCCCTCAAGCCAAAAATTGATAGAGAGATAGATAAATTGGTCAATCAGGGGATACTGGTGCCAGTCGACCATGCTAAGTGGGAAACGCCAATCGTTACTCCCATAAAGCCAGACGGGTCAATCAGAATTTGTGCAGACTACAAAGCTACCCTGAACAAAGCCTTACAAAAAAGCGCCTATCCAGTTCCCGTGGTGCAACACTTGTTGCACTCACTAGGGCACGGACAAGTTTTCGCCAAATTAGATTTGGCACAAGCCTACCAACAACTACCAGTAGACGCCAGCACAGCTGAAGCCCAAACCATTGTAACGCACCGAGGTGCCTTTAAATGCACTCGGTTACAGTTCGGGGTGAGTGTAGCCCCTGGGCTATTCCAAAATTTGATGGAGCGACTCCTACAAGGGCTACCAGGAGTCGTGCCCTATTTCGATGACGTGTTGATATCGGGGGAAAACTTGAAAGAACTGGGAGAGCGGCTGAGGAAAGTTTTGGCCGTTTTTCGGTCAGCTGGCCTGAAAGTTAAAGCAAAAAAATGCCAGATTGGGGTCGAGTCTGTTGAGTTTTTGGGCTATAGGATAGACAAGAAGGGAATTCACCCCACTGAGAGCAAAGTGAAAGCAATAAAGAGAGCCCCAGCACCCAAAAACAAGACAGAGCTTCAGGCTTTCCTGGGTCTGGTAAACTTTTATGCAGTATTTCTAAGGAACAAGGCAACCGTTGCTGAACCGTTACACAAATTGCTAGGAAAAAACTCTGTTTGGTCTTGGGGAAAGCCAGAGAGCAGGGCATTTGAGGCAGTCAAAGACTTGCTATCAGGCGAAAGCCTGTTAATCCAGTATAATAGCAGACTGCCGTTAGTATTGGTATGTGATGCATCTCCCTATGGAGTAGGAGCTGTACTTAGCCACAGACTCCCAAACGGCACTGAAGCCCCTATAGCGTTCTATTCACGAACAATGTCCCCGGCTGAGAGGAATTACAGCCAGCTAGATAGGGAGGCTCTCGCAATAGTGTCAGGGGTGAAAAAATTTCACGAATACGTTTTTGGGCGAGATTTCGAAATTGTCACTGATCACAGACCGTTATTGGGGTTACTGGCTGGCGACCGCCCAACGCCAGTAGCACTCTCACCTAGGCTGACCAGATGGACTATCTTTTTGGCCGCATACTCCTACAAGCTGCAGCATCGGCCTGGAAAGGAGCTGGGGCATGCGGACGCATTGAGCAGATGCCCATTGCCAGGGGAAATCGAGGACCCCACCCCGGGCACACCCGTCCTACTAATTGACTCTTTGGGTTCGGGGCCAGTCACATCGCAGGAAGTGGCTCGGGCCTCCTACCGGGACGTTGTTTTAAGGACTGTAATCGGTTGGGTTCAAAGGGGATGGCCCGCGGCGCGGGGCGACCGTTCCAAGGAATTTGTAAAGAAAAAAGGGGAATTGTCCGTACAAGGGGGGTGCCTGCTCTGGGGGGATAGGGTGGTAGTCCCCGAGAAACTGAGGAAAAAAGTTCTGGAACTCCTGCATGAGGGTCACCCAGGAATTGTGAGGATGAAGGGTTTGGCTAGGAGCTATGTCTGGTGGCCCCTAATGGACAGGGAAATCAGTGACAGGGTTGGCCGATGCCAAGTATGTCAGGAATCCAGACCACTACCACCTACGGCCCCAGTTTTGGAGTGGGAGAAACCCCAAGGCCCTTGGTCCCGCATACACATTGATTTTGCCGGCCCCTTCCACGGCCAAACATTTCTAATTGTGGTGGATGCATTCTCCAAATGGCTGGAGATCATCCTAATGAAATCCACAACCGCGGGAGCTGTCATCTCAGCACTAAAACACCTGTTCGCCACGCACGGGCTACCGGACACCCTCGTGTCCGATAACGGCCCACAGTTCACCGCAGCATTATTTGAGGGGTACCTGGCTGAAGAGGGCATACGACATGCCCTCTCAGCGCCGTTCCACCCTGCGTCGAACGGCCTTGCTGAACGTTTTGTTCGGAGTGCGAAAGAAGCGCTATCACGAAGCGGCCCCGGCGATTGGCAGGCACAAATCGACGCATTCCTCACCGTCCAACACAGAACCCCCTGTGTGGCCACCGGCCGCAGCCCAGCCGAGCTATTAATGGGGCGGAAGCTACGGTGCCCGCTAGACCGGCTACACCCGAACTACGTACAGGACGGGTTCAAAACAAAATCAGATAGAATCCGAGAGTTAAGCATAGGAGACTCAGTATGGGCACATAATTACAGCGACGGCCCAAACTGGAAGAGGGGGATAGTAATAGACAAAACGGGCCCCAAATCTTATCTAGTGGAACTAGACGATGGCAGAGTCTGGAGGCGCCACATAGACCAATTAAGAAACAGATTGAGCGATAAGGCAGAATCAGGCGAGACCAGCCCTGACTATGATTTAATTAACCCCACAGCTGACTGGAGCCGAGAACAAACAGAAATCGTAAGCAAAGAACCAAACAGAGACTTATCTGAGTCAGGCGAGGTCCAGCGACACCCTCCGGTCCCTCTAGAGGACAGCAGGCCCGAGCCGGCGAATAATCCAGGGCCGGATGGCCGGGAGGAGGAGCTCAGAGGAACGAAAAGTCCCTCCGGCACGCTCGACTCAACTCCAGAAAGTGAACTGCGCAGGTCCGGGAGAGTCAGGAGACGCCCCACGTACCTGCAGGACTACGTAGAGAAGTAGTATGCAAATATTGGCAAAGTGCCTTCTGGGAGGGAAGGAGTGTAATGTATTACTGTAAGTTTTGGCGGGAGTTTTAGGCGGGAAATATCTCGTTTCTGATTGGATGCAGCCTCAGGCTGAAGTGTATATAAGGAGAGGTTTTTCTCCAGAGTTTTGCTGGGTCACCCATTATTAAAGAGCTGTTGTCACTAACCTGGTCTCCTGCCTCGTCATTACCCAAACATAACACTATTATTTTTTAAGTTTCTCAGTACTTCTGTCTTTCGTTCTTTTATTTTTATCTTTCACGGATGCCATGTTCTTTGGAACCTTGTTTAAACCAAGTTAATGGCCTTTCAGACTTCCTCCGTATTAGTAGTTAACTTTTTGAATAGTAAGAATTATATGTCATGGAGGGTGGGGATCAGGATTTTAGAGATGCTTAGGTGGGGCATAGCCAAAAAAAGATTGGGAACCACTGGTATAATTGTTTACTAATATACAATAATGTCTGGTGGCTAACTAGAGAATGAGTCCTGGAGAGATTTGTAACCTGCTTGGATGAAATTAGGCTATTTATGAATGAAAAAGGGCAGGAATAGCCACAGCTCACTGATATGGCCTGGTTTACCAACCTGATGTTTTTTACAGATTTTACACTATTATTTCAATGTACTGAACAAACAACTACAAGGTGTACGGAAAACAGCAGAAAGTATGTTCTGTGGTATCAAAACATTTGTAAGAAAACTGCAAGTTTTTGAAAGAGACTTTGAAAGTGGGCAGCTGGAATATTTTCCAAACCTAAAAATGCATTTAGAAAATTCTACATCATTTACAGACAATCCTACAAGCCATCAGGAAATTTACAAGGAATTTTCTAGCATTGTAGCAGTTGCAAAGGTGAATTTAAGTAACAGATTTTTACAGTTCCATAAGATGGAGACAACCCTGGGTTTTCTTACTTCTCCAGATGAAGCCAAATTGGAAGAACTTTATCTTTCCTGCTTACACTGATTAGATTTAGGAAATCTGGAAATGGAGCTATTGGAATTTCAAGAAAGCTCTATCTGGAAAAATAAATTCTATGACCTGCGTGAAATACTTGAGGAGATAGAAGGGATGACAAAGGACAGCAGTTAGTTCTGAAAATGAAATCCTTAAAGTGTGGAATTCTCTGCCAAATAACTTTAAGTCAATGAAAGCACTTGGAGTTGCTTTCCTTACTTTGTTTGGATCACCTTATGTTTGTGAGCAGCTGTTTTCAGCTTTGAATTATATCAAATCTGACACCAGTGTGCTGCATGTGTTGCTCTCAAACTTACAAAGTATGAGCCAAGATTAGACAAATTATCAGAACGCATACAACAGCAAAAATCACATTAACCCAAAACTACAGACCTGCGATCAGTGACTGCACTAGTTTTCCAAAATGTTTCAAACACCCCTATTTTTAGAAATGGACCATTTTGGTTGCAAATAGCTTTTGTTTTCCCATCAATAAGAGTGTATGCAGCATCACGCTTGCGTCAGTTATTTTGTGTTTTCTGTAGCACATTTGAATTTGAGTTTCAGTCATTTTGACTGCAGATCTCTGTTAAGGTATTTTTTTTATAATGTCAGGACCACGTTTTCCACCTATAGAATGTGTCTTTGTGATCCAAACTTCAAGGAAACTGTTCTAAAATGGTATGGAGAAGCAGAGTAATCTGAGTGAAGTTGAATCAGATTGTGATGAAAATTTTGTAATGGACGATGAAGAACCTGCCGCAGATTCTGACATCAGCGATGGTGAAGCTCCCAATGAAACTGATGACCAGGTATAATCTGTGTTGTGCAATAATTTATATGGCAAGAATAAATTCAAATGATCTTCTGCACCTTTTGGAAGCAATAGATCCAGAACCGCCAGTCACAATATTGTTGTGCAATTACCTGGACTATGGCCAGCAGCTAGAAATCTCAGAAATTCACCTACTCCCCCAGAGATTTGAAAATTATTCTTTTCTAAAGAAATTATTAGCGCTATCATTCAGTGGACCAAAGTAAAAATTAGAGAAGATTAAAGTTCAAGGATGAAGAAACAAAAAGTGATTTGCATGATGGGGATTTGATATGAGATCAATATTTTTTTTTGCTTTACAGCTTTATACATCAATTTTAGATCCAACTATGAAAACATCAAATGTCTTTTTGCTACCGAGGTCATTATGACCTCATGTCTGTAATACCGTAACTGAAATAGTTAAGTTAATCGTTAAATAGTTAAGGATTAAGGGTTAATTGTTCAAAAGCAATCCAAATGCAAACTTTTACCTTTCAATAAAAAGTTGTTATTGAAAGTCGTTATTGTGTTTTTCTTTTAAGACAAAATTTGTTAATGTAGGAGTTGTTTCTTCTAAACTAAAGCCTCAGTATTCAGGTTAAATTGCCATGTTGGCTCTTTGCGATAAATAAGAGGGGTTTGGGTTGCAGTTTGGGCACTCGGTCTTTAGAAGTTCCACTATACAGACTTAACTAAAATATTTCAAAATATAACCAATTTATGGAAAAGAGCAACAGAGTTAGGGTTTATGCAAGGATGCATAAATCACACCATGCCTTGTTTTGGGGGAAAAATACACCAAATAAGGGAATATTTTTAGTAGGTGACTAGGTAGGCTGTGAGCGTGCTAGTACTCAGGGAAACCAGGACAATGTTGAGCATTGGGTAAAAAGGGTATAAAAACCTGTTGTATGCTTTAATCTAGGTCCATTTCGTGTGCAAATGCGTCAATAAACTTTTGCTGCTTTTTGGTACCAGATTCCCTTCCTTGCTTTATTGCTTCATTCCCAACACAGCTACCTATTTGAAACAATTGTTTAAAAAAAATCACAATCCAGATGAGGAACCATGAGCCAGTCCCTCTCTCAGCCCCACAAAGGACAGGAAGAGTCTTCTGAAAATCTGCCTGGACTGAAGACTGACTCCATGCGTTAAACAAAAACATAAGGAATATTTTAAACTAGAAAGGAACCTCTGAAAAGTCAGAGAAGGAAATAAAGTGGTTGAGGAATTTCTCCATTCTCCCACAAGCTGCCCAGTCAAAAGACTAAAATAAGAGGGGGGAAAATATCTTTATCCCAAATTCTCTCCACCCTTGCCTGTGATTGCTAGAAAAAATGCCTGATTACGCTCTTCCCTCTGAGTGTTAGACCTGTCACTCATGGAATTCCAGGCCCCTCCTCCTCCCAAAATGGCTCTGAAAATGTCAAAAGCAGAAAACTGAAAACGGTTCCTCGCTACATATCCAGTGTCCTATTTAGCTGCAAAGACCCAGATTTTTTTTAAAAAAGAGGAAACTTAAAATGAAAATGTTGATTTGATAATCTTAATCCGTAAAAATGATTTTTTTAAAAAATAATCCTAAATAATTCTAAACTGCATTCATTTTTCCAGTTATTTATTGCAATTTACAGATATTGGTACACACTGATAGCAGAGGGTGCAAACCAAATGTAGGTTACTGCGCTCTAAGGTGTTCCCCCTATGTTAAAACTGGATTTTGAAAAAGTAAGACAGGAAGAAAAACAGCTGGTTTGAGCTGTAGTACTGGAGAAGGCTCAGGTGTATTCCTTGGACTAAGAAGCAAGTACTGGAGCCCGTAACACTAGAAATGTCACTGGAAGGTAGATCACAAAACATCTTTTTTTAAAGGGAGATTTGAGAAAATATTTATTGTTATGCTGCCTGACTCACTCTTCAAAGTGACTCTGGGATACAGACTAGATAGGCTAGTCAGCCTGTCTTTCCCAGGAAATATAAATCTTTCTACATGTTTTAAACTGATATTCCAAGGATTGATGAATAAACACAATGAACCCCTAAATAAAGCCTCCCATGTCAGTAATACTGACATGTTTCTCAGACAATAGCATTAGAGATTACTCTATTTCTTGTGAAGAATTTTAATTCTTTTGTTTTCTGTAGGGCTGTGGCTAGTATCTATTATTCAACTGGGAAACAATTGTATGCATGCTTAAGAAGCTCATTGTGACTCTAGTGCTGCCATCTTATGCAAAAACTTAAAAGGACACAAGAAGGCTCATTTCTTAATTTTTTCATTAAGTTTCATAATATCCCTTTTCTGTTTTGGAGATGGGACATGGCACATTATCATCTAAAGTAGTTTTGCTAGTCCTGTGATACACATCATCCCACAGGACAAAAATCCCCCCCTTTTAATTTCTTAACGGCCAATATTTCCAGTGTGTTTAAAAATAATCAAGCCAACAAGCAGCCACCAAATAATGTTCAGAAAAAAGGGTGTGGAGCTCTTTCCCTATTGATTAGCTATGTTTAATTAGCAAACTTGATTAGTGTGATCAGCTTCTAATACTGCCTAAATATTTTGTAGATTTTGCTAAAAGGGAAGGATGAGAAAGAGCTTAAAAAGGGCAGAGTTGCCCAACTGGCATTTTGAAAGAGAGAGAGAGAGAGGGAGATCCCAGGATGAATGGTGATGCCTTGAGGTCATACTGTATATTGTAGAATTTAGTTTTAAGTCAACGTTTAAGATCTTTCCTGCTGGCATAAATCTAGGTTTTTAAGCTAATTCCACTAACTACTGTTGGAAGAGATGTCCATCTGGGCTCAGTTCCAAGTGAGGAGAAAGACACTGGAAAGACAGAGGCAGCTTAAAAGGTTTAATGGTGAAGCAGAACCACCAAGCATGAGAGATTCTGGGTAGCTGACCACCTGGTTTGATGAGCACATGGAGTTTTATAGTTTGTCCTACAAATTTTGTAATTTAGAGGCTTGTTTTGTCTATTTTGTTATTTGATTTTAAATAGTTCGTCTCTGAAGGCCTGCAATGAGTTAGGGTTTTAAATCTTGTTTAATTATAATTATAATTAATCCTAGATGCTGTCTTCCTTTTAATCCTATCTTGAATGGATTACCAAATCTGCATGTCTAAAAATTGGCCCCCTTAGTTTCTACTTGGGGCTCCGAATTTTTGACTTTAGAAACACTTTTCTCCTTTATAGAAAAAATATTCTGCCTTTTTATTATTTCCTAAAGTAATTCCTTCTTTCTTCACTAACTTTCTTCATTAATTACCTCAGAGGATTATCAAGCTTTTCTTCCTTAGCTATCCCAAAATAGACCCTGAAAGGGCCAGTGTGTTTTGCTAGGCAAGCTTTTAAATCTGCCATTGTCTTATGGAGGTCCAGAAAGAAATGGGACTGGCAGTCACCATTTTGGTGGTGTGAGGGTTAAGGGCTTTAGAGTTGGTGGAGAAACCCAGTCCCTCTGACTCGGGCCCAGGAAGGAGAAGGCGAATCTGAAAACCTGACAGGAATGAAGATCGATTCTAAGCATTAAATAAAAAGATAAGGAAAGGAACCTCTAAATATATAAATCCGGGCTGTGTGTGTGTAAAGAATTCAAAACAGAAATAAAACGCTTCGGGAATTCCCCTTATTCTCCCACAACCTCCCCCGAC
Source organism: Ahaetulla prasina (assembly GCF_028640845.1). Classification (NCBI taxonomy): domain Eukaryota; kingdom Metazoa; phylum Chordata; class Lepidosauria; order Squamata; family Colubridae; genus Ahaetulla; species Ahaetulla prasina. The sequence goes on along the minus strand of NC_080542.1, from coordinate 143,863,628 downwards.
GAAAGACTGAAACAAGTGAGGCAAATCCTGAGGGGGAAAAAAAATCTCTCCACCCCAAGATCTCTCCACCCTCTCCTGTGATTGGCTGGCTAAGAGTGGCCTGATTACACTCTTCCCTCTGACTGAGCGTCAGGCCTGTCACTCATGGAAGTCCAGGCTCCACCTCCTCCCACCTCACAAAAAGGGCCTTGAAAATATTAAGGCATAAAAACTCAAAATGGTTCCTATTTCCAGCAGCCTATTCAGGGCCACACAGCATGGAGTCTGTAATACTTGCAGCATGGTTTTTGTAGTAGTGTTGCACCGGCTAACTAACATGGGTTTTCTTGTATTTTAAATTTGATGTTTTAAAAATGTGTTGCTCATAATTCACCCTAAGCCTCAACGTTCAAGAAAAGCCTCCCTTTTAGAAAAACAAGGAGTGGCAGGAAAGCTGCTGCAGATAAAAGTTTCCTCAGTATACAAACTCAAGGTGGAAAACGCTGAAAATGTATCTTACCCATGGCCATTCTGACATTTTTTTCTGTTGCAAATGCTTCTTTTACTTTCATTCAGAATGCAGTGCAGTTTTCAATCCTAAATGCTCACATATTATTGAGTGTTTTAATTCTTATAATGTAACTGGACAGGTGACTTTTTCTTACAAATAAAAATGTTCTTTGGTATTTTTATTATGAAAATTATACAGGCAGACAGAATAACAACAATATAATTATTCTTATATCAGATCCTCTGCTATGTATACGGCTTACATCATTATAGTACATTTGTTTACCATAATTCTGAAATTGGTTGTATTGTTGAAACTCTTATTTGTTAAACAGTAACTTGTTGCCTGGGTTCTTTTTGCTGAATTGACTAAAGGAGCTAGAGATTCTGAGACTACCCCAAGCGTATAAACTGCCCAGATACAGCTGGATATTTATTTATTGTTTAAATTTATATTACTAGAGAGAGCATCTGCACTGAAGCCTCATGATTCCTGGAAATGCTGCTTGCAATGGCCTCAGGAATTTTTGCATAAGGAATGTTGGAGAGAAGATTTTGCAGTAGTAACAGGGACAGAAAACCTCTGACCTGCTTGGCTCCTTTTGATATAATTGATAATACAATTGAGTCTTAATTGGGAAAGGAAGGGCTCAGATTTACAATTTGATTATTTTTTGAAAGCTCAATAGATCTCCTCCCCACATTTAATACATTCTATTTGGCTTCTTCCTTACAGCAACAAATCTGTCTATCATGCAAGTAGATTGCACACTAATGCAATGACTTTCTCATAACATTCAAGTATTGTAACTGTGATATGATCTAATGAATAATTTATTTATTCCTTTATTCCATGTCATGTGGTCTGTCTCTGAGAGATTCTTTTTTACTTCTTTTCCTTGAACGGGAACTCAAGCTAACAAGAATGGGCATCATCGGAATATTCAGTTATGTAAGGGAACATAGCAAATTGTTTGTTGACCTGCAGCTGAGAAATGCAAAACTAATAATTAATGCAGAGTTGGAAGGGACTTTGGAGGCCTTCTAGTCCAACCCCCTGCCCAGGCAGGAAACACTACACCATTTCAGACAAATGGTTATCCAACATTTTCTTAAAAATTTCCAGTGTTGGAGCATGCACAACTTCTGCAGGCTAGTTGTTTCACTGCTTAATTGTTCTAACTGTCAGGAAATTTCTCCTTAGTTCTAGGTTGCTTCTCTCCTTGATTAGTTTCCACCCATTGCTTCTTGTCCTGCCCTCAGGTGCTTTGGAGAATAGTTTGACTCCCTCTTCTTTGTGGCAACCCCTGAGATATTGGAAGACTGCTATCATGTCTCCCCTAGTCCTTCTTTTCATTAAATTAGACATACTCAGTTCCTGCAACCGTTCTTCATATGTTTTAGCCTCCAATCCCCTAATCATCTTTGTTGCTCTTCTCGGCACTCTTTCTAGCATCTCAAAATCTTTTTCACATTGTGGCAACCAAAACTGAATCAGTATTCCACATGTGGCCTTACCAAGGCCTTATAAAGTGGTATTAACACTTCACGTGATCTTGATTCTATCCCTCTGTTTATGCAGCCCAGAACTGTGTTGGCTTTTTTGGCAGCTGCTGCACACTGCTGGCTCATATCTAAATGGTTGTCCACTAGGACTCCAAGATCCCTCTCACAGTTGCTACTATTAAGCAAGGTACCACATATAGGGTACCTGGTATCTGTGTATTATTATTTTTTTGCCTAAATGTAGAACCTTCCTTTTTTCAATGTTTCACATGACTGATATATCCCAACACAATATTTTCCCTTAAAAGGATTTTGTACACATTTTTTCAATAGGAGCAAAACCTTCCTGCCTCTTTTGCAGTGATGAGTAGCAATGATTACATTAATCTGCCAGATACAGAAATCTTCTCTAGTAAGATTTATTTAGTGTTTATTATTATTTCTTATTATTCTTTCTGGCATTCCTAGTCTGAATGTCAGAAAAACTATAACCAAAGAGGTTTTGGGGGGGGGGGCTGGAAAAAAAATGACAGCAAAAACACTACTCAAAATGGTCTAAAAAGTAGTCTAGAAAAAACAACAGCAGTAGAAGCCTTGACGTGTTCAAAACGATCAAGATCAGCAGCTCCTTTTAAAGAAATAATCTAGAAACCTTGCCAGCTAGGATCATCACTCCTTGTTTGTATTTTTCGGATGGCTTGGAGGCTGGCAAATGGTTGTCAGGGTACACAAATCATTCCAAACCATGAACTGGACTAGCATAGCAAATGGACCAGCAGAGATTGTATTGACAGCCCAGTTTTCAGAAATACTGGAGGCATGGAGCCTGAGATGGGCAAGAATATCCAGCACAAAAGGTCCATTGAGTGCTATTGACAAATGTCAGATCCTGAAACCTGCTACCAAATATCGGGAAAACAAAGTGTTTAGATGCCACCTGAGATTCTCAGGATCTCTGTTTTTAACTTGCAATCTTTCATATACAAAGCTACACAAAGCTACTGCGTGGGCTCTGGAGGTGCACACCCAGCATCTGTCCTCAGCTAGAGCAAATATCATGTCACAATACAAGATGTCATGAAACATTCTGTGTGCTGTCATTGGACTGTGCTATATATACTGTCACTCAAGAAGGGCCATCTCTGAGTGGAGGCCAGCTTCTGGAGTGAAGGCGTCTGTCCTTGCAAAGGCCCTGAGGATCCCGGTAAGGAAACGGCTCTGAAGGGAAGATTCAGTGGGTCACAAGTTCTCTAATAGACATTTAAAATGGAATTTAATGGGAGCAGAGATTCTGTTTAAGTATATTTATTTTGTTTTATATAAAAGGTAAAGCACAAAAAAGAAAAACGAACAAAACAACACGCAGCAATAACAACAACAAAGGGAAAAAATTGGTGTACAAAAAAAGAGAGAGAAAAGTGATCCAAATACCAAATAAATTTAACATAGAATCCACCCCAGCTGGATGCTGAAAAAATATATAGAAAAGAGTAGTCAACAGCTTAAGCTAAACTTTACGCTAATCTTCAAATCCTCCTATTAACCACCTGTTATTTTATTTGGCACGTAGAAAATCCACAAACGGTTTCCAGGCTCTTATAAAGCTGTCTATTCCATTATCTCTAATCAAAGCAGTTCATGTCTCCATCTCTCTAATTCATTCAATTTTAAAATCCATTTTTCAACATTCGGGGTCCCTTTTTCTTTCCAGTGCCTGACAAGTACAATTCTCACAGCCCCCATCAAGCGAACGAATAGCACCCTGAATTGTTTTTCAGTTGGCTTCTCCATCATACTTAAAACAATAGCAGAGATCCAAGTCCATCCTTCCATGCGCAGAAGGTCTTCTCTTAAGCCATGGATCCTCTGTGTTCTTGACGGGGAGGAGGAAAAGCAGCAGGAATCTCACTTTTGAATAAAGCAGTGATATAACCACAATCCCCACCCTGTATTTCCTAATAATGGTCCTGCAGGCCATAGGAGCATCCATGAAAATAAAGGAAAGAGACTGGAATTCTGCTTTGCAGCTTCCCAAGTCTTTATTACATTTTTCCTTTCAGTATTTGATTTTTACATTCCAAGATTGAGTGGCAGACACCTAGGTGGGTGTCTGGAAAACTCTGGTTGCTGATCCCCATCTTCAAGGCAGATAAATTGTAGGAAGAATGTGGAACACTAAGGAGACCCCTGTTTTGATGAAACTTTTGGGGAAGAAAAAACTAGGAACAGCAACGGTTGAGTTTCTTTTTTACATGAAGCCTCCCATGATATTTGCAAATTTTATTGGTACAGTTGTGATCTCATATGACTTCACAGACAAGGTACTGCCTAAACTGTGAGAAATCAGCCTGTTGAGCTACCTTTACAGATTGGCATTTGGGAAGAAAGTGAGATCGTTTCCCACACAGCCAAAGATTTACCTCTAGAAAGTGTTTGGAATTGTTTGTGGTCTGAAAGAGAAAAAAAGTTCTTTTGGACCTACAGACTCTTCACAGGGAATATTCACGGCCAATTATATAAATCATTAAAAATAGTTAAGGAGATCCATGTTAGTATCGCCTGCCCTCCACGGTACGATTGCATTATTAAAACAATTTTAGTGTTAATAGCTATTATTTTAATGTGTTAACACTTTATCTTGTCAGCCACCTAGAACTGGCTCTTGAGGAGATGGGCGGGATGTAAGTTTAAAAACAAACCAACAAACAGTGAGGTTTAATTCGGTAGAGTTTAGAAACATGCTTTTGTTGCAACTGGAAATGTAGGTTACAATTTCTTTTCACCCATTCAACTGGTGAAAATCACTTGAGAGAAACAAGAATGTCTCCCAGGTGGTGAATTTGGCTCACTCACCTGGTTTCATGAAAAGAATTTCCCCTGTCCCTTACAGGATATTAAAAAGTAGCTCGCGACTCCCAGGAGGACCCTATCAATTGGAAAACAAATATTAAATATTCAGCTAAAGCAAAAGAAGAAAGGGAAAACTCCTGGATAGGGATGGGCAGTCTGATGCTGTCCAGAAAGCTCGGGCAGGGTCTCCCTTGCTTATTAGGGGAGGCAAAGGGTTTTAAAAGAGCCTGGCTGCCCAAGATAAGGTGTTTCAACAGGAGAAACCCAGAAGCCAGTGATGGGATTCAATTAATTTAACAACCGGTTCTCTTCCCTAATGATTTCATCCAACAACCAGTTCACCAAACTGCTCAGGAAGTTAACAACCGGTTCTCCCGAAGTGGTGCGAACTGGCTGAATCCCACCACTGCCAGAAGCCATGTTGCTTTTGGAGACAGGTGGTATTAGGCAAATAGAAGGTGGCCTTTTCCTGCATCATTCCCAGAGTTTGGATGGTTCTCTTGAAACCGTTGCCTTTGGATACCGCTCTCTCCGTCTTTATACGATACATTTAAAAAACCACTTATTTTTAATGCCAATGCTTTTATTGCTTGGATTTTAATTCACCAATCACATTTTTTATTATTGTGACTTTTCCCCTAGTTCCTTTAGGGAAGGAACATTATTTATTTGCTTATCTTTTTATGCTACTTGAAAGTATAAATTGGCCTGGTATTGAACGCGTGTTCTGAAGGATCATTCAGAACAGGAGGACAAATACATTTAAAATATTCTGGATACTATCCCTCAAAAATCTATATTTTGATTTTCCAAATGTTAACGCTATTCTGCTTTCTCACCTACTATTTTATCTTCTAGCCACCAATCACCATTAAAGAGTGATGGAAGGCAGTTTCAAGCGAAGAATGAGAAACGCTATGAAGCGTCTCCAAGAAGAGGTAGGGAAAATGCCTTGTTAATGCGTCAAATTAAATGCTACCCAAATATGATGGGCAGTATAGAAATGAGGGGGCGGGGCAGGGATGGAGGGCGAGAGAGAGAGAGACAGAGAATGGACGGACATTGTGGTTTGTGTTTGTCCTCAGTTGCCATTATAGGTTTTGGTTCTGTGCTTTATTTTTGAAATACCTTTGTAGCGTATGTTAGCTCCCCAGGAAATCCATTTTGGTGTCATGATTAAGCCATGAGACTAGAAATGGGGATACTGGGAATTCTCGTCTAGCTTTATTTATTATTTATTTATTTATTTATTTATTTATTTATTTATTTATTATTAATTGCATTTATATACCGCCCTTCTCCCGAAGGACTCAGGGCGGTTAACAGCCAATTTAAAAGATACAATAAATATACAATAAAAACAAAAACTAAAATTTATATAAATAGTGGCCAAAATTAAAAACTAAGTAATATAAGAACTAAAACCCCATTTAAAATTACTTAATCAGGCTAGTCCAGCTTGACGGAATAAAAGAGTCTTCAGTTCACGGCGGAAAGTACGAAGGTCGGGGAGTTGGCGAAGCCCTGGAGGCAGCTCGTTCCAGAGGGCAGGAGCCCCACAGAGAAGGCCCTCCCCCTGGGGGTTGCCAGACAACATTGTTTCACCGACGGTACCCCAAGGAGGCCCTCCCTGTGGGAGCGCACAGGTCGATGGGAGGCTGTTTGTGGCAGTAGGCGGTCCCATAAATAGCCCGGTCCTAAGCCATGGAGCGCTTTGAAGATGGTAATCAACACCTTGAATTGGTGTTGATTGAATTAGGCATAAAGCTGGCTGGATAACCTTGGGCCAGTCATTTTCTTTCAACCCCGGGAAGGACACAATGCCAAACCACTTCTGAAAAGGAAAAAACAACAACAGGGATTTGTTCAGGCAGAATCAAACACAAATGAATGGAAGGTAAAATAACAGGAGAGACCTGGAGTCTCTATTGCATGCTGATCTACTTCGTTGTGTGATAAAAAGTCTTTAATGGAAAACAATAATTTAAAGAGAGTAAGTCACTTTATTGACATGACTAAAATGCCACAAAACTTCAGGCTGTTTAATACTCCAGCCCATCAGGCTATAAACAATAGAGATAAAAAGGGAAAAGAAAAATTATGCCAGCAGAGAGATTGCAGCTACAGACTCCAAATTAAATGCTGGTATTCAATGTAAACCAACGTAAATCAATGTATGACTTGAAAAGTGGACCATAAGAAAGGCTGAGCCCCAAAGAATTGAGGCCTTTGAACTCTGGTGCTGGAGAAGACTCCTACAAGTCGCTTGGACTACAAGACAATCAAGCCGGTCAGTTCTAGAGGAGATCAACCTCTAGAACTTTAGAAGGCCAGATCCTGAAGATGAAACTGAAATACTTTGATCACGTAATGAGAAGGAAGGACTCACTGGAGAAGAGCCTAATGCTGGGAACGATGGAGGACAAAAGAAGAAAGGAACAGCAGAGAATGAGGTGGCTGGATGGAGTCACTGAAGCAGAAGGCATGAGCTTAAATGGACTCCAAAGAATGATAGACAGGAAGGTCTGGAGGAAAGTTGTCCATGGGGTTGTGATGGGTCGGACACGACTTTGTGACTAATAACAACATCAACGTAACAGACAGGAATATCAAAACATTTTATTTTATTTAGTGGTGTATACTTTCAGGCAAGTGTCCAGTCCAAAGTTCAGGTGCCAGAGATATCAGTTGGCAATTAAGTTTTAAGGACAGAGAAACAATGGTTAATATCAACCCCCTCCCTCCCAAACAAATAGTTATTAGAAAAATTAGTTTCTAATTGCTAACAGCAAGTTTATCTTTTTAAAAGAGTGTATTTTGTTAATGTTGCAGGAAGAACTATCGAGACTTCCCAAAGTAACACCATCAGTGGCAGAAAGAAGATGTGCTGAGGTATATAATATATACCATATTTTTTAGAGTATAAGACGCACTTTTCCTCCCCTAAAAGAGACTGAAAATTTGGGTATGTCTTATATTCCAAATGTAACCCCACCCACCTGCCGGCCCCTACCCTTTGGCCTCTCTGCAACCTCTTCCTGCCTGCAGAGATTGCCACTGACGATGGCTTGTGTTTTTGGGCTTCGTGCTTTGCATTTTCAGCCTCCAAATGCTCCATTTGATAGGCCTTCAACACTGTGGAGATCGCCAAAGCACATTGCCGCCGATTGCTGCCCAAAAACGTGATGCGTTTGGAGGCTTAAAACGCGATGTGCGGTGCCCAAAATGGCTACCTGGAACAGCTGCTACCTTCTCTTACCACTTCCGAGTTTCACTGGAGCTCCCTCCGACAATCAGCTGAGTTTTAGAAGTTGTTTTTCAGCCCTAACGAGGTGCCAGCAATCTTCCGAGCTTCACCTGCTTTTCGCATTGCTGTTCCCTCCAATGATCAGCTGTCCTATTTTTAACTATTTTTAAGCCCCAATCATCAAAACCAGCAAACTAATGTGCTGAAGCTGACCTGGCTAAGGATGCTAATCAGATGAATACCTGGTAGGCAGATTTTTTTTTCGTATTTTCCTCCACAAAAACTTATACTCCAGTGTGCCTTATACTCCAAAAAATATGGTAACTGCTGTTTGTATACTAAACATTAACAATTAAAATAAATATGACTCCTCTTGATTGGGTTATCTTTATAGGTAGTTTTCAATTTATGAGCATGATTGTTGGGCTCAAGTAAGAATTTGATAAGTGAAATTAGCCCCATTTTACAACCTCTCTTGCCACAATTGATAAGTGAATCAGTGCAGTTGTTAAGTGAATCAGTGCAGGTTCTTAAGTGAATTTGTCTTCCCCATTGATTTTGCTTGTCAGAAGGTCGCAAAAGGAGATCACATGACCCGGGACTCTGTAACTCATATATACGAGCCAGTTGCCAAGCATTCAGATTTTGATTATATGACCAGGGGAATACAGCAATGGTCATAAGTGTGAAAAAGTTATAAAAGTCACTTTTTTCCAGTGCCGTTATAACTTCAAACGGTCACTAAATGAATGGTTGTAAATCAAGGATTACCTATAATTCCTTACAAATTAAATCAGAGTCTATACTTAAGGTGCCAGAATGGAAATTACATTTTTTAAAAAATGTGTGGTCCCCTTCGCCAGTGTTTTTTTACTGTTGTTACTAGCTAAGGCATGTACTAGTTTGAGCATCCTTCTATATCCTCATTTATCAAAGATGTTTAACTTACAGAGTACACTGAGTTAATCTAATCTCAGTTCTGGCTGGTGCCCCTTACAACCTGTTGGGAAAGTGACAGAGGAAATAAATCTGATCTGATAACTCTGATATGTCAGTTTCTAAGACTGTAGGACAACAAAAACAATAATGAAGTGGCATTCAATAGCAGTAGAGTCAATTTACAAAACCTGAACATTTCATTACACTTACTTATCAGCATATTTTATTAATCTTAAGACTTTAATTGCTTTCCAGCTCTATACATCACATCACTGCCAGTTTTCCAAGCACCTAGAAGATACCCCCACACCTGGGCTCCGTGAGGAAGAGGCAGGTCTTGATTCACATTTCACCAAACGTTGCCACCAGGCAAGCAATCTGTCATCTGGGGAATCTGTTGAGTATATGTTTTCAAGAAATGCAAAGGAGTTTTGTACGTGGCTGTTTGGGTTTTAGAAAGGAAATGTCTCCCGCTTCTAGTGGCCATGATCTCTTAGGGAGATCAATGTGATGATAAAATAATAAGGATATATTTACTAATTCCGCAGTATTAGAGATAAAAAAAAAGGAGACCCCAGCCTAGTTGAAAATTACAGACCAATCTCTCTATGCTGCGTCTCCTGCAAAGTAATGGAATCTATCATCAACCAATCTATTACCCTCCACCTAGGAACAAACAAGCTACTCTCTAATAAACAATTTGGTTTCAGAAAAAAATTATCATGTAATTTACAACTTCTTCACTGCAAAAACATATGAACTACAAATCTTGATCAAGGCAAAGCAATAGATGCAATTTACATAGACTTCTGTAAAGCTTTTGACTCAGTGGTACATGATAAACTTATCCTAAAACTAAAATCCTACGGCATCTCAGGACCCCTCCACAATTGGATAACAGCTTTCCTGTCAAACAGACAACAAAATTGGTCAAAATTGGCAATATTCTATCAAATCCTGTTCCTGTCAAAAGCGGCGTTCCCCAAGGCAGCGTTCTTGGACCAACACTCTTCATATTATACATTAATGATCTCTGTGACCATATTATAAGTAATTGTGTTCTCTTTGCTGACAATGTCAGCAAATTTAACACCACCAACAATATAGCTCAAAAAGACCTTGACTTTGTGTCAGAATGGTCTAAAACTTGGCAACTCCAAATCTCAACCAGCAAATGCTCAGTCTTATACATTGGAAAAAAGAATCTAAACACTACATACAAGTTCGATGGACATTACCTTACAGATGACCCCCCACCCTGTTAAAGACCTTGGAATTTTCATATCAAATGATCTGAGTGCCAAAGCCCATTGCAACTACATCGCAAAAAAGGCTTTTAAGAGTTGTAAACCTAATCTTGCATAGCTTCTTCTCCAGAAACACTACATTACTAACCAGAGCATATAAAACATTTGCTAGACCAATTCTTGAATATAGCTTGACTGTCTGGAACCCATACCACATTTCTGACATCAATACAATTGAACGTGTCCAGAAATATTTTACAAGAAGAGTTCTCCACTCCTCTGAATACCTTATGCCACCAGACTTGAAATCCTGGGTTTAGAAAACTTAGAACCCCGCCGTCTTCGACATGACCTAAGTTTAACTCATAGAATCATCTATTACAATGTCCTTCCTGTTGAAGACTACTTCAGCTTTAATTGCAACAACACAAGAGCACACAATAGATTTAAGCTTAATGTTGACTGCTCCAATCTTGATTGCAGAAAATATGACTTCAGTAACAGAGTTGTTAATACTTGGAATACACTACCTGACGCTGTGGTCTCTTCCCCAAATCCCCAAAGCTTCAACCAAAAACTGTCTACTATTGACCTCACCCCATTCCTGAGAGGTCTGTAAGAAGCGTGCATAAGAGCACAAGCGTGCCTACCGTTCCTGTCCTATTGTTTCCTTTCATTATATCCAATTAATATAGATATGACATACTTATATATATGCTTATATATTGTATAGTTATTTCATGCTTATGCTTATATTTACTGTGTGACAAAATAAATAAAAATAAATAAAAAATATCTCAATGGGATTAACATCTGAATGGCCATAACGTGCAGGAGGGCAAGAGGGTTATTACATATACCATTGAGGACTCAACTCTGATACCCATTTTTTAACCCTAAGCCAAAATGTTGCTTACCATTACTCCGATAATCAGAAATGTGGCGATTAAAGAATGATAGCATATTCTTTAGACACATCTTAAAAGAAAGATTAGAAGTATCAGCAGGGGAGACAAACTGGAAGTCATGATTGAAGCTCCTTCCCCTTTTAATTGTGCCTCATGTGCCTCTGGCCTTTTGAAAGGGAACACATAGTCCAGTTTTTTACAAAAAAGCATAAGGGGTGTGTTAAGTCCTCGGAGTTACAACCAAGGTTCCTGCCTTGCCAACAGCAGAAAGCTGCTGATTGGCTAAGATGCGAGCCGAAGAAAAGCGGGAAACCCGAGGCGTTTCTATTGGAGAAGCCATCTGACAGCTCTGGTATTTAAGAGCTGTCAGAGGGGTTTTCCTCAGTTAGGTTTTGGCGTTCCTTGTTCCACCTGTTGTGCTGTTAATAAAAGTTGGTTGGATTAAACCTGCCTGCCTCTGTCTCTGCCCACCGACCCTCAATACATAATATTGGCGACGAAGGTTGGATTCTGAGGACCTGAGGGAGTGCATTTGCTACACAAGCACCACAACAGCACTCTGGAATGGCAACGCAACCTTCCTTCCCTCCTTTCGAGCCCACGGCTGAGACATGGGATACCTTCCTGGAGCGTTTTGAATGCTACCTGCAGGCAAATGAGCTGGTGGACATGTCGAATGCGAGGAAGCGAGGCTATTTTCTTAGCCTGTGCGGTCGAGAGATGTTTGGGAAAGCGAAGGCATTAACGGCCCCCCAACCTTTGCGTGAGGTGCCTTGGGAGGAACTTGTGGCAAAACTGAAGAACCATTATACCCCACCACCCTCCCGCATCGCACGGCGACACGCATTTCGCCAGAGGATGCAAACAGAAGGAGAGTCTGTGAATGACTATGTTGCTGCCCTGAGGTCAGCCGCGTTGTTTTGCGACTTCCCCGATCTAGATGATGTCCTGTTGGAGCAACTCGTCTGCGGGGTGAAAGATTTGAGGCTGAAGCGACGGTTATTGTCAAGAAAGGAAGTGACCCTGGCGGGCGGCCTTGATGAGGCTCAGGCGACAGAACTCTCTGACCGTTCAGCAATGGAGATGTAAAGATTCCAAGCCACCGCCACTACACCCCGTTTTAAGGAGGCTGAAGTCCACCATGGGGACTCCGATTCGTCCTATTCCTCGGAGGAAGACGGTGCGAGTGTGAGCCGCCTTAGGTCCTCGCCTCCTAAGAGGTGGTCGGGGGCGGCCAAGCCCGTTCTGCCACCCTGTGCGGGTTGTGGGGGAACCCAAAACAGAGCAGATTGCCGTTTCAAAACGGCAATCTGCAGGCATTGTAACAAGAGGGGCCACCTGGCAAAGGTGTGCAGGGCTGTTCTGCCTCCCCTCGAGTCCTGTCAGGAGCCCGCCAAAACCAGAAGGGCTATAAAAAACCATCGCGAGGAATGCTATTCTATTAGCCATGCCACCATGGCATCAGCCAAGCAAAATAAAATTTACCTGACTGTGATGCTAGAAGGGGCTCCCTGTAAAATGGATCAGGGTCCTCCAAATCACTAATCTCATGGGCCACCTTGAAACAGCTGCTGCCTGGCATTGCCAAGCGACGCCTTGACGCTTGCATGGTGAGATTGCAGGACTACCAAGGATAGTCGTGGGATGCGGCATATTCTCAGTTGCCCACAGCCAAGTCCTCAGACGCCTGCCCTTGATTGTGGTCAAGGGAAGCCTGCCGTCCTTACTAGGACTCGACTGGTTTGAGGCATTCAGCCTCAACGTTCTGGGCATCCACTCAACTTCCCCAGATGTTTCCGATGATGTCACACGGGAGTTCGCAGACGTTTTCGATGACTGTTTGGGGAGATATACCGGTAAACCCATTTTGTTTAATTTGGATCCCCAAATTACTCCAATTTGGCTTAAGGCTAGGAGGGTGCCCTTCGCCATCAAACAGAAAGTGGACCAGGAACTGGACAAGCTAATCTCCCAAGGGATATTGGTCCCGGTGGACCACTCCCTTTGGGAGGGGACCATCAATAAGGCTCTACAAGCCAACCCGTACCCGGTTCCCATAGTGCATTATTTGCTGCACTCATTGGGACAGGGGTCGGTTTTTGCTAAGCTGGAACTGGCGCAGGCGTACCAGCAGTTACCGGTAGACGAGGCCACCGCGCTGGCACAGACCATTGTCACACACAGGGGGGCATTTAAATGCACCTGCCTGCAGTTCAGGGTTTGCCTTGTCCCTGGGCTTTTTCAGAGCCTTATGGAGCGATTGCTCCAAGGGCTCGAAGGTGTCGTCCCCTACTTTGACGACGTATTGATCTCAGCCTCCGATTACTCTGACCTGGTCATTAAGTTTAGGGCTGTCCTGACCAGGTTCAGGGAGGCGGGCCTGAAATTAAAAAAGGAAAAATGCAAATTCGGCGTACCTAGGATTCCTGATTGATTCCCGGGGCATCCATCCTACCCCGGCAAAAGTTGAGGCCATTAAAGGTGCACCTGCCCCCATCAATAGAACCGAACTGCAAGCCTTCCTGGGGCTTCTTAATTTTTACTCTGTGTTTTTACCCCATAAGTTTTCCTTAGCAGAGCCTCTACATCGCCCTCTAGATGCCAAGGTGCCTTGGCATTGGGGTTGGGAGGCCGCCCGAGCTTTCGAAGCAGTGAAGGACATGCTTACATCCAACCAAGTGCTGGTCCAATATGACACTGGCCAGCCCCTGTCATTGGCGTGTGACGCCTCCCCTTACGGAATTGGGGCAGTTTTAAGCCACATCCTGCCCAATGGCTCCGAGGCTCCAATTGCCTATTATTCCAGGACGCTTTCCGCCCCTGAATGGAATTAATTGGACAAGGTGGCATTGGCAGCGGTAGCGGGAATCAAGAGATTCCACAATTATATCTATGGCCGTTTTTTTCAGTTGGTCACTGACCACAAGCCCCTCTTGGGTTTGCTGGCCGGTGACCGCCAAACACCTCCCATTCTGTCCCCTCGCATGTCCCGTTGGACGGAATTTTTGGCCGCCTATAATTACCGGCTCCACTACTGGCCGGGAAAGTCGTTGGGGCATGCAGACGCCCTCAGCCGCTGCCCGCTCCCTTCAGCTGCAGTTGACCCGGCCCCCGCAGCATCAATCTTGATGATTGATGAATGGCAAGGGCCGGTCTTGGCCTCTGACATCGCCAAGTCCTCTGCCACCGACAGCTCGCTAGCCCAGGTGCTTGACTGGGTGCGAAGGGGATGGCCGCAGTCAGTGCCCACAGAGTTTCTGCCTTTTCAGCGCAGACAGCATGAGCTGTCAGCGTTGAAAGGGTGCCTCTTGTGGGGAAACAGGGTAGTGGCGCCGCAGGACCTAAGGGTGCCAATTTTGAACGGCCTTCACAGTGCCCACCCAGGCATAGTGCGCATGAAGGCACTCGCCCGCAGCTATGTGTGGTGGCCCAAGCTGGACCAGGACATAGAGCTGTGGGTGTCGAGATGCCTGCGCTGCCAACAGTCCAAGCCAACACCACCAGCGGTGCCAGTCAGAGATTGGGAAGCACCCCGGATGCCTTGGGCCCAGATCCATCTGGATTTTGCCGGGCCACACTTGGGCCAGAATTTCCTGGTGGTGGTTGATGCCTACTCCAAATGGGTGGAGTTGGCACGTATGCCCTCCACCACGGCAGAAGCCACCATCAGGGTTCTGGAACAACTATTTGCCACCCATGACCTGCCCGACATAGTGGTGTCGGACAACGGTCCACAGTTCACATTGGCACTCTTCCAGTCCTTTCTGGCTAAGCATGGCATTCGCCATGCCCTGACGGCTCCGTTCCACCCAGCTGCCAATGGCCGGGCAGAACGAGCTGTGAGGTCAGCAAAGAAGCACTGGCCCGGTTGGGGCCTGCAAATTGGCACACTAAAATTTGCCAGTACCTACTGGCACAGCACGCAACTCCCTGCCCAACTACCAACATGAGCCCTGCTGAGCTGTTGATGGGACGCCGAATCCAGACAGCCCTGGATAGACTGCACTCTGCATACAGTCCGGATCAACCCATCGGCTGCAGGAATTGCCCACGGGGGTTCGCCAAAGGGGATCCTGTATTCGCGCAAAATTTTGGGTCAAACCCCAAATGGGTGGCCGGCCACATACTGAGTCTAACCGGGCCGTGCTCTTACAGGGTGCTTCTGGAAGACGGACGAGAGTGGTGGCGACATATAAACCAGCTCAGACGCCGAGTGCCACTCCCTCCCAGCCTCCAGCCAGGCCGCGACCCTACGGACACCAACACCGAAGCAGTCTGGCCCCAAGCACAGGCTGATGCACTCGACAAGTCGCCCAGACAAGTTACTCCAACTACAACTGACAAGCCGACCACAAACAACAAGGCGGCTGTGGCCGTTCCAGAAGCCGTTGCAGGGAGGCACCTCCCCTCCACACCTGAAGAGATTTCGACGGCAGACTTACCTGGTGACCTGGGATCCGGATCATCGGGTGGGCGGTCCGCACCATCATTCCCAAAGGCCTTAGCAGGCCTTCAGGGGCGTTCCGGCTCCGCCTGTCCCTCCTCCTCCGTCAGCCACCGCCCCTGAACTAAGAAGATCTGGGCGGAGTCGACATTGGCCGGCGTATGTATCAGACTACGCATGTGCCATCGGGGAGGGAAGGGGTGTTAAGTTCTCGGAGTTACGATCGAGGCTCCTGCCTTGCCAACAGCAGAAAGCTGCTGATTGGCTAAGACGCGAGCCGAAGAAAAGCAGGAAGCCCGAGGCGTTTCTATTGGAGAAGCTATCTGACAGCTCTGGTATTTAAGAGCTGTCAGAGGGGTTTTCCTTAGTTAGGTTTTGGCGTTCCTTGTTCCACCTGTTGTGCTGTTAATAAAAGTTGGTTGGATTAAACCTGCCTGCCTCTGTCTCTGCCCACTGACCCTCAATACATAATAGGGTGTTTCAGTATATTTATCCTACTCGTTGTTTAACCCCTCAGGCACTCTTGTTTCCATCTCTGTTCTTAGGAAAGTTTCCTGCAAGAAGCCGGCAGTTGTGGCCTCTGCAAAGGGCAGATGGATGCTGCCTCACATACAGGCGCTAGGGAGTCTTAGTTCTTCTTTCCAAGCAAGCATTTTGGGAGGCTAGGAAGGAGCTAGAGAGTCTAAAGGCAGACAGGGTGCCCATCTATAAGTCCCAACACTAAACATCACTGGGGACAAACCAGCCTCTCTTAAGTTTGTTCTGTTTTCCATGGATGTAAAAAGCAGGAAATGAAAGAGGAAAAAAACTTACCAAGCATGAATTAAGGGCTGGCGTCAGTACAGACAGAGCAATATCAAAATAAAACTTGTTTTATTCTGTGCTGTGTACTTCCAGGCATGTGTGCAGAATTTAGACACCAGAGGTATCAGTTAGCACCTAAGATCTGAGGATGAAGAAATAATGGTTAACATTGACCCCTTCCCCCCCCCCCAGATAAAGCTAAAAATTACAATGCTGCCAAACATTTTGTCATTTTAAAATAGTGTATTTTGTCAATGTTGCAGGAAGAACAACTTGCAATAATGCAGAGACGTTTGTGGGAACAAAGTAGACTGATTGAGGTATGCCATATACAAGATATAAACCAAGAACATAATTATATAATTCTACATTTTTATGGCTACTTATGATTATGTTATTTTGATGTCCTTGTGAATGAAATCAAACTCCATATTTAAGTTGCTAATTCAGAAAGTATATTCTTCAAAAGAGGCGTGATCCCCTTCCCCATTATTTTTATTGTGGGTGGGACTGAGGAAATTGGTCTCTCTATCAGAGCTGGGCAGCCTTTTTGTGGTGCAAAACAATGTGGCCTTCTGGGCAAAGTGAGTGAGGCTCTTAGTTAAACAGCAATTACAACAACATGATTTACTTCCTAAGCATTTACTCATCACACCTAAAATTTAGAGGGCTGGTTTTAAACTTTGAGCCTTGTAACACAACCACACTCTTATCTTCAGCCCTGGCTGGAGGGTTCATTGCCTAAGCTGGAACTCTTGGGACCTTCCCTTTTCTCACCCCCTGTAAGCCACAGGGGTTAAATATGGGAAGGAAGGAAGGGTTGTAAGCACCAAGTATCCTTCTCAGTTTGAAGGGCTGCCAAATCCCATCCCCGTTTCAAGGCAAAGAGCCTTACTAGAGAAAGCAGGGAGTGCAGGCATTCTATTCATTCATTCATTCATTTTCACTCACTCACTCATTCATTCATTCATTCATTTACATTCATTCATTCCAACCCAGTTTCAAATAAAAAAGCCTAACTAGAGGAAGCAGGGAGTACACACCATTCATTCATTCATTCATTCATTCATTCATTCGTTAGTTCATTCATTCATTGCCCATCTTACCATATGGTAGCTGAGTGTGGCTTAAAGTAACATTTATAGTTAAAACATAAAAGATTAAAATCAGACACTAAAACCAAGGACACGGGGAGAGCCGGGGCAGTGTGGTGGGGAGGTGGGATCTGTTGTTACTCAATCAACCACCTTCATCGTGCTGTTTTCCCACTGGGGCCCCAGGCCAACTGAGAAAAAGGCCTTATCTTTAGGCCCTTATGAAAAGATAGAAGGGTTGGGGCGGGGCCAACCTCACATTGGAGTGGGGGAGAGATACCACAGGGAATGAGCCACAATAGAGAATGCCCTCCTCCTGGAAGCCCGCCAGTGGAAATAATTGGGCTGATGGGACCCGCAGCATGCCGCCTCTTCTGGCATGGGTGGGATGGGCCAACCCCAGTAGAGTAAGACAAACATGAGCCACCGGCTTCTCTCCAACTGTAAAGATTATGAAGAGAAAGAATGTTGTATTTACATGAACGTTCATTCTGGGTGTGCTGCATGAGAGTCCAAACAGTGGGTTTAATCTTGTCTGTTTGGCCAGAGACTGAGTTAAAATTTGCATAGAAACGCCTCCTTCCCTCTTGGAGCTCCAGTTTATTAACAAGGTCTGGATCTGGAGAGAATGAAACCTGTAACAAGAAAGAAGAAATTCACCTCCAGATCCTGGACCCTCCCCCCATGGAATCAAGAAAGGGAGGGTTTAGATTTACACGCAGTGCACCCAGAATGAACGTTCATGTAAGTACAACGTTCTTTCTCTGGTGTGCTGCTTAGAGAGTCCAAGCAGTGGGATATACCCAACCTAAGTATTCCTAGGGTGAGAGATGGAGGTGTCCAGGGTCCTTTCAGTGGGAAGAACCTGCTGTAGCACGCTCTGCCCAAAGGCAGCCTCAGCAGAGGCAAATTTGTCAACTTGGTAGTTGCGGATGAATGGTGAGGGCGAAATTCAGGTAGCTGCCTGACAAATATCAAGGATCAAGGCCTGAGTGGTCCATGCTGCCAACGTGGCCACGCTCCTTGTCGAGCGGGCCATGATGTGAGACAGCCGAGGTGTGGCCTTCTGATTGTAGGCCATTGATATGCAGGCTTTGAGCCAGCGGATGATGGTGGAAGGGGACACTCTAGCACCCAAGGAACTAGGAAGGAGACGAATAATGACTCTGATCATCATAAAGAAGCTGTCCAATTGATGTATTTGCGCAAAGCCCTGTGGACGTCTAAGGAATGCCACTGTTGTTCCCTATGGTGTTTGGGTCGTGGACAAAAATCAAGGAGAATAACCTCCTGGGCCCTGTGGAACCAGGAGTTGATTTTTGGAATGAATGTGGGGTCGAGGCAGAACGCCACTCTGTTGGGATAAAAGATACACAGATCCTTACGGACAGATAGGGCCGCTAATTCTGAAACTCTCCTATGGATGTTATAGCTTACAGCTTAAGGCTGGCAGCGTCCATGGGCTCAAACGGAGGCTAGGTAAGAGCCTGAAGTACGAGGGAAAAATCCCAAGACAGATATCTGTGTACTGGCGGAGGACGCAGATTGGATGCGCCCTTCAGGAAACTCTGCACCCTTTGGTGACGTCTGAGGGATTCGCCTCCAATCCCAGGAAGAACAGTTGCCAGTGCTGCAATTGATCTGCGAAGTGTGTTGACTGCTAATCCAGTGTCTAAGCCATCCTGAAGGAATTGCAGGATGTGTAGAATGGTCACTGATGTTGGAGCGATGTTCTGTTGGGGGCACCAGCGGCAGAATGCAGCCCATGTGGCGTCATAGATGCGGGACGTCAATGGGTGATGAGATGCTAAAATGGTGGTGATTACACTTCCAGAGAAATGGTCCTTCTGTAGGATCTTCTGTTCAAATGCCAGATGGCCAACTGGAGCTATTGCGGCTCATACAATGCCCCCCTGGCACAGGGAGATCCTGGTCTGGGAGAATCCCCCATGGTGGAGAGATGGATAGATTCATGAGGTTCACCAACCAGGATGGACAGGGCCAGTAAGGAGCCACGAGAAGTATCACCTTCCTGATGACCCTCGGTATGAGTGGGGTCAGGGGGAAGGCATATAATAGACCCTGAGGCCATGGACATCTGAGGGCGTTGGTGCCTTCAGCCCCTGGTGTCTAGAACCGGGTGTAGAACCGTGGAAGATATGCATTGGATGGACTTGCAAAGAGATCCATTACTGGAAGACCGAATCTGTCCACGATCTGACTAAAGAGGTGTGGGTGAAGCTGCCATTCTGCGTGGTCAATGGTTGTTCTGCTCAACCAATCCGCTTGGGTATTTGCAACCCCAGATATGTGACTTGCTTGCAGCGATAAGAGTTGCTTCTCTGCCCACAGGCCCAGGGTTTCAGCCTCCTTCATCAGTACACTGGAGCCTGTCCCTCTCTGGCGCACCTTGGAAGTGACATTGTCCGTTAGCACCAACACATGGTGGGCCAACAGCTGGTGTTTGAAGTGGCGTAGCGCCAGATGGACCGCTCTCAGCTCCAATCAATTGATGTCATTGAGCAGGTCCTTTGGGACCAATGACCCTGGGTGACCTGGGATTGAAAATGGGTGCCCCACCTGTATAGGTGGCGTCCATGGTTAGAATGAGATGGAAATGTTCCTAGAAGGATCTCCCCTTCTCCATGGCTGGAGACGTCCACCAGTTCAGTGATTTGCGTACCTTTGGAGGTACTTGGATTCGTGAAGAGGTGCTGCTGAGGCCAGTCTTTTGGCTGGGTGAAAAGCCACTGAAGGGGGCGGGAGTGAAGCCTCGCCCAAGGTACAATTGCTAGGCAGGAGTTCTCAGCCCCGTGTGGCTTGAAAAGTGAGTGATGGCAATTCAGGTCCACCTGAGGGCGACCCATAGAAAGGCAGACCCTAGCAATGTGACCAGACTTGCCACAACGGTGACATACAGCAGAATGGAACTGACAAGAAGATCCAGGATGGGGATCACCGCAACTAAGGCAGGGAGAGCTTTCTTCCCGGACAGCCCTTTCTTTTTCAGGAACGATGTCTTAAGGCGGCTGCATCCTCATCCGTGGTGTCTTCAGAGGTGGCATCCTCATAGTGCACACCAGCGGACTGGTAGGGAAGAGTGTGGAACTTCCTGATGTCAGTAGTGGATTTCTCTGACATTTCTGATGCCCGGGCTTAATCCAGGGCTGTCTGAAGGGTCAGCTCCTTCTTAGCCAGTAAACGCCGCTGCAGGCGCATATCCTGCATCCCGCAAACTAACTGCTCCAACAGGGAGCCGTCCAGATCCCTGAACTCATATTCAAGGGCGGCAGATCTGAGGGAAGCCATGTATTGATTCACCGTGTCTCCCTCCTCCTGCAGTCTCTGCCAGAACTTGAAACGACGGATGCTACGGGATGGCCCTTCAGCCGTTCCTTCAACACCTCCCAAGGAACAGTATGCAAAGACTGGGGGGGCGACTAAAGCTCTGGCAGTTGCGAACACCTCAGGACCACAAGCGTTGAGAAAATGCGCTTGTTTCCAACTGCTGGACAGATCTGTAAAATCATGCACCTCCAGAAGACATTCAAAACATTCCTCATATGCCTCCCAAATCTTGGCAGAAGCAATGAAGGGGGCAAAAGTTGGAGGTGCCATCGGACTGACCAGTTCGGAGGGCAGCGGAATTGCCAATTAAAGAGATGTTTTGTCATCGTGACTCGTAACAGCTCCGGAAAAAGAAAAAAAAAACCATGACCTGCTTCACCAATGCCTCAGCATCCCACCTTCGTTGCCAGTGTTTTATTTGGAACTGGGGTGAATAACTGAGGCAACAACAGGCTAATCCAACAAGGTTTAATAGGGTAACTATCTTAACAAGGCAACTCCAGAACCGGCAACACAATTAGTGTCTGACAGTTCTTACATATGGAGCGGTTAGACTGAACAGCCAATAAACATTAACAGAACTCCCGCACTTGCAGTTGCTGCGCACTTTGGCCAATCACAGATGACCTCCGTTTATTAGAGCAGCACGCTGAACACAACACCAAGAATGAAGGAGTGGTATCTATGCAAATTTTAACTCAGCTTCTGGCCAATGAGACAAGATTAAACCCACTGCTTGGACTCCCTAAGCAGCGCACCAGAGAATGTCTAACTATCTATAGTATACAGTATCTACAAATTACTATCTGTAGATGTTACTCAGTCTGTATTCTTTTTTTGGGTCGAGAGTTTTGGCAAAACATATTGGCTTCTTAGGGAGGGCTTAATCGGAGTCTGATCACCACAGACAGGAAACCATATGAGATAATTCTACTTTGCCCTCAGACTACATTGAAAGAACCCTGTAAGTCTGGAAGTCCAGTTCTCCCACCATCTCCTTTATGGTCTGAGAACTTAGAGAAAAATATCTTCTCTCCACCCATTAGGTCACTGCAGGCTCTGCTGTCCCTTATCTGACGTCATCGTTTTCACATGTTAACAAATCACCTGGAGGATCAGTTTTCCCACATAACAAAATTCCTTTCGAAAAGTTGGTTTTTGTTTTACTCCTGAGATTATAGCCTGAAAAATATTTCATGTTGCAACAAGAAGTTGACTTACAACAACAATAATTGAGCCCAAACTTTCTGTTGCTAAGTCAGACATTTGTTAAGTGAGATTTTCCCCATGTTACGACCTTTCCTGCCACAGGAGACTATAGAAAGAGTGCAGAGAAGAGCAACAAAGATGATTAGGGGACTGGAAGCTAAAACATATGAAGAACAGTTGCAGGAACTCGGTATGTCTAATTTAATGAAAAGAAGGACTAGGGGAGACATGATAGCAGTGTTCCAATATCTCAGGGGTTGCCACAAAGAAGAGGGAGTCGGGCTGTTCTCCAAAGCACCTGAAGGCGGAACAAGAAGCAATGGGTGGAAACTAATCAAGGAGAGAAGCGACTTAGAACTAGGGAGAAATTTCCTGACACTTAGAACAATTAATAAGTGGAACAACTTGCCTGCAGAAATTGTGAATGCTCCAACACTGGGAATTTTTAAAAAGATGTTGGATAGCCATTTGTCTGAAATGGTGTAGGGTTTCCTGCCGGGGCAGGAGGTTGGACTAGAAGGCCTCCAAGGTCCCTTCCAACTCTGTTATTCTGTTAATCAGTTGTTAAGTGAATCACTGCAGTTGTTAAGTTAGTAACGTAGGTTGTTAAGTGAATCTGGCTTCCCCATTGATTTTACTTGTCAGAAGGTCGCAAAAGGGGATCACGTGACTCGTGGACACTGCAACCATCATAAACATAATATAAGCCAGTTGACAAATATCTGGATTTTGATCATGTGACCATGGGGATGCCGCAATCGTTGTAAGTGTAAAAAAGTTACAAATCACTTATTTTAGTGCTGTTGTAACTTTGAAAAGTCACTAAACAAACTTAAAGAAGTTGAGGACTACCTCTATACACATTCACCTATACATCACTTGTAATGTATTTTGACTATTCCAGACTCTTCAGAGGAAAATAAAATGCCTGCAAGAGGAGGCAAATGACCAGGATTTTATGTAAGTCACAGCATAGTTGAAAATGACTTTATGTAATGTAGAGTCCCGGTGGTGCAGTGGTTAGAGTGCAGCACTGCAGGCTATTTCTGCTGACTGCCTGCAATTTGGTAATTCAAGTCTCTTTCAATTGCCCAGAATTTTCACCCTTTTTGTGTTGCATTCCTTAAACCATCAAATGCCAAAGTTTACGTTATGGAAGCCATTTTTTAGCCTGATAAGTAGATTAAATCCAAGCCAAACTGAATTATTAAATATCCTTTGAATGTTAAGGGAAGACTTTAATTTCTTAAACAATTCTTTAAAAGGTTAAAAATAAATTTCCTTCCTGTTAATACTATACATATTCACCAGTATTTCTATATCTGAATAGCAATGGCAATAGCACTTAGACTTATATACCACTTCCAGTGCTTCATTACCCTCTCTAAGTGGTTGACAGAGCCCCCCCCCCAACAATCAGTGTTTTCATTTTATCAACTTCGAATGAATGAAAAGCTGAGTCAATCTTGAGCCCAATTAGGATCAAACTGCTGGCAGTCGGCAGAATTAGCCTACAATACTGAATACTGCAATACTGACAGAACAATTAATCAGTGGAACAACTTGCCTCCAGAAGTTGTGAATGCTCCTTTCCAACTCTGTTATTCTACTGTTCTGTTGTACTGCATTCCAATCACTGAACCACCAGGGCTCTTAAGTATGAAATTCACTGGAGGTTTTTAAGAAGAGACTGGACACCATTTGTCTGAAATGGTATAGGGTCTCCTGCTGAAACAGGAGGTTGGACTAGAAGACCTCCAAGGTCTCTTCCAACTATTATTTATATTATATAATTATTACAATTGAGTCAACAAATTATATTATAATGTATAATTATAGTAAATAATTGTCTATTAAAATGTAAAACATAAACATTGTAAATGTAATCACATATACACCACAAACATACCCTTTCCAGAATGACTTCTGAAAAGTATTTTGTGATAATTTGCTGTTTATTATCTTGATGGATTATCTGCCATCAAGTCAATGTTGACTCAGTGATCATGTAGTTTAATTTATATTAAGAGATAATAAAGGCTTCCTCAAAGGAAAGCATTCCTTCAAATCTTTATATAGCCTTACTAAGTAACTACCCTTTGAAGACAATATTCATAATATCTACAAAGGGACTAGTCATTGTATTTGTTATATTCTTCATCTCCATCGTCCTCATACTCTGAAACCCTGGTCGCCCCCTTGGACTCTCTGTAGTTTCAATGGACTCCACTGGTCTTCTGGATGTCCGCGGCAGAGTTGTCTTGTCGTGTCCCACTCCTCCTCTGATGGCCAGGTCTGGGAAGTCTGTATCAAGCATGGCCACAAAGCCTCTGCAGCTTTGCCAAATTCCTGTCAGAGTTCTCAGGGCAGGCAGGAATCCAAGGTGTGACTTCAGCAACCAGATGAGACTTTACCTGACTCAAGGAATGCCAAAAAGCAGATCCTTTATATAGGCCATGGGGTGTGGCTCTATGACTCAGCACTTATCCAGGCCTGCCCCTCCCTTCCTTTTGCTGACGTTGCCTCTCCATTCTCCGGAAGCAGGGATCTGTCCACTGTATATTTTCGTCCTCCTGCTCAGCTGCCGGCAATTCTAGCTCGTGGCTGGCTTCGTGCTCACATGCTGTAGGGAGGTTTGTTTGCTCAGTCTGTCCGGGCATGGTGCCAGGGCTGGGGGCTGGAGGCATGCCAGGCCATTCTTCTTCACTATCAGTCTCTGGCTCAGATAGCAGGAGATGGGAGGGGACCGGCTGAGGAGAGGAGGGCGGGCGAGGCACAACATGTATGAAGATTCAGCGGTTCTCGCTTCTTCAACGGCATCCTTGAATGACACCCCTCGTCTCACCAGTAGTTTCTTTTGGAGAGTCAGGTCTCTCATGCCTAGGATGATTCAGTCTTTCATCATTTCCTCGGGATTGATGAATTTGCATTTTGACGTGATCTCCCTCAGATTGGCAACAAACTCATTTATCATTTCCCCCTCTTGTTGGCACTGATGGTAAAACTCATTTCGGCTCACCATAGAGGTTGCGGCCGGGGCATAATGGTCCTTCACTGTGCATTGTCCACGAAATAGACTCGATGTCGGCTGGAGCGACGAGGGTCTGTGCCATCTTGTATACCTTTGCCTCGCAGTAGGTAAGAAAGAGAGCTCTTTTGCTGTTGTCCGGCAGGTCCTGGTAGTTGTTGGCCTTTAGGAACATTCTGAAGTGGCTCCTGAAGGTGTGCCATTCTTCCGTCTGTGGATCGTAAATTGCTGGTGCAGGTGATGTGTGGGCAGCCATCATTAGGTTGGCCAATGCGGTTTGCCCGAGCAGTAAGATGGCTGCGGCTGCCAAGAGGTAGATGGCCAGTTCCTTCGTCTTTGTCCTTCAACTTTGTCGACAGTGATAGATTGGAAGTGTGGGAAAGAAGAGACAGGCTGTGGAACTATTCAGCACTTTTTTATTTAGTTAACGCCTAGCAATACAAACCCCCGCAATCTGCTGGGACTCACTTTTTATAGAGGGCATCCAAGCCGGCCACTGACTGCGCTTTAATTTTCCCGCCATGATTTTAACCAATCAGCAGCAGTCATGCAAATAACTCACATACATCCGTATGTAACAGTATTAAAACAAGCAAACAAACATCGATAATACAGTTTCCCAGAGTTTGGCATTTTTTACAATGCAGTCTGATAGTTGATTATGAAGAACACCTTGGCATTCAGTGGGATTGTACCACTAGAGAATTTAGTGCTGAAGTGTTGAAATCCTCCACCAAAGAGAAGGAGGAACAAAACACTGAAAGTTAGAATATGGAGGCAATTGCTACGTTTTCACAATTGAAAACAATTGGAGGAACATCTGTGCCACCTGCAGATGGTGTAACCAGTGAATTAAGCCAATAATGAAATGGGAAGGGCAGTATTTTGAAGACCATATTGTTAAATTTGACGACATTTTTCTGCTCATATTGGAAGAGAAGCTATGAAAGATATACTGTTCTAGTAAAAGTTGGAAAACAACCCAGGAATAGCAACTGTTGTTGCTTCAAATGACATTTTATTTCTTACAATGACATTTTATTAAGACTGTTGCTCTCTCATCCTCCCTCATAAACAAGCTACTTGACTTATTTCTAAGAAAGCAACTTATTGGAATATGGTGACACAAATTGGCATTTGTGATAAGTGAGAATTTTAGATATGGTATTTGTGAGATGCGGGAACCGTATCCTGCATCCATAACTTTACTTTGCTTCTGGAAATTATTTTGAAGTGGTTCATACTTTTTGTGGAATGTACAAGAAAAAAAGTTGTTTGCATCTAAACGACCCCTTCGTAGCACAAATAGATTAAGAAATGCTGTTAAAAGAAATGTTCAATTCCAAGTGGGGAGAAAGACACTGGCAACATGTTGGCTGCTTGGAAAGATGATTTTAATGGTAGACAGGACCACATGCATTGAAGATCTTGGGTAAAGAAAAAAGGAAAGAGATGCTGAGAGTGCCTGAGTTTTATACCCTCTCTGGGCTTTTGAATTTAAGCTTGTATTCTGATTGGTTGTCAGACTCCCATGTGGCCATATAGGAGTGACTTCATGGGTTGTGTTTTTGAGTCCCAAGCTTGTTTGACTCCTGCTGGATGATGATGTAATGAAAGGGCTTTGGGATTCCTATTATGGCTCTGCCTGAAGGAGATAGATTTTTTATTTATTTATTTTATTTATTTATTTATTAAATTTGTATACCGCCCTTCTCCCAAAGGACTCAGGGCGGTTCACAGCCAAGTAAAATAGACAATATATAAATACAATTAAAATACAGTTAAAAAACTTAACTTTGTTTGTAGAATAGAGGCCCAGGCCTTAATGGCCCATTAACAAAGGTGGTGGGGCTGAGCTTCTGCCTCCCTTTTAGGGAAAATATTCTGGCCTTTTAATAGTTCATAAAATATCTCATTTTCCTAAGAGAGGGCTGGGTGCTAACTTCCTACAATGCTAAATACTAAAATAAAAATCATTAACTTGTAATTAAATAATCCAACTATGTTGTTGTTAGTTGCGAAGTCGTGTCCGACCCATCGCGACCCCATGGACAACGTTCCTCCAGGTCTTCCTGTCCTCTACCATCCTCTGGAGTCCATTTAAACTCATGCCTACTGCTTCAGTGACTCCATCGAGCCACCTCGTTCTCTGTCGTCCCCTTCTTCTTTTGCCCTCAATCTTGCCCAGCATCAGGCTCTTCTCTAGTGAGTCCTTCTTTCTCATTAGGTGGCCAAAGTATTTCAGTTTCATCTTTAGGATCTGGCCTTCTAAAGAGCAGTCAGGGTTGATCTCCTCTAGAACTGACTTGTTTGTTCGCTTTGCAGTCCAAGGGACTCGCAGGAGTCTTCTCCAGCACCAGAGTTCAAAGGCCTCAATTCTTTGGCGCTCAGCCTTTCTTATGGTCCAACTTTCACAGCCATCCATTGCAACTGGGAAAACCACAGCCTTGACTATACGCACTTTTGTTGGCAGGGTGATGTCTCTGCTTTTTAGTACGCTGTCTAGATTTGCCATAGCTTTCCTCCCCAGGAGCAAGCGTCTTTTAATTTCTTGGCTGCAGTCCCCATCTGCGGTGATCTTGGAGCCCAGGAAAATAAAATCTGTCACTACCTCCATTTCTTCACCATCTATCTGCCAGGAATTGAGAGGGCCGGATGCCATGATTTTAGTTTTCTTAATGTTGAGTTTCAAGCCAACTTTTGCACTCTCCTCCTTCACCCGCATCAAGAGACTCTTTAGTTCCTCTTTGCTTTCTGCCATTAGAGTGGTATCATCTGCATATCTGAGGTTGTTGATATTTCTTCCGGCAATCTTAATTCCAATTTTTGATTCATCTAGCCCCGCCTTTCTCATGATGTGTTCTGCATATAAGTTAAATAGGCAGGGTGATAGTATACAGCCTTGCCGGACTCCTTTCCCAATTTTGAACCAATCAGTGGTTCCGTGTCCAGTTCTCACTGTGGCTTCTTGACCCGCATACAGGTTTCTCAAGAGACAAATAAGATGGTCTGGTACTCCCATCTCTTTAAAAACTTGCCACAATTTGTTGTGATCCACACAATGCAAAGGCTTTAGCATAGTCAATGAAGCAGAAGTAAATGTTTTTCTGGAACTTCCTAGCTTTCTCCATGATCCAGCGTATGTTGGCACTTTGATCTCTAGTTCCTCTGCCTCTACGAAATCCTGCCTGTACTTCTGGTAGTTCTCGATCCACATATTGCTGGAGCCTAGCTTGTAGGATTTTAAGCATAACCTTACTAGCATGTGAAATAAGTGCAGTGGTGCGATAATTTGAACATTCTTTGGCATTGCCTTTCTTTGGAATTGGAATTATATTGGAATAATATAATATATAATAATAATATATATAATAATATATATATAATAATAATATTGGAATTAATCCAACTATAGTGACACCATTATGTTTGATCAAATCCCTTAACAATATAATGTAGGTATAGCTAAAAATCAGGGAAAGTTTACTGATTTGTCACTTTTACTGAGCATTTCTAACATACACAACAATTGATTAAAGCAATGTTTTCTGTAAGCAAAGACAGCTGGCTGGTGTAATAGAAATAGCAATACTGGATTAAATTGCCTAAATAAATGCATCAATATATAAATACATAAACACATCCCTACATGAATGTATTTATAATAACTTTTTAATTTGAAAAAAAAGCTGATCCAAGTTAAAAAACAACAACCCAAGGAAACTAATTTCACTGTGATCTTCATAATTTACAGAAAGACGATAATTTCAAATCTCTTGTTGGACAGAGAAAAACTTGACCATGAGAACAAAGCACTTGTGAAAATATATGGAGAAAAACAGCGACTCTGTGAACATTTTGCGGAAGAACTGAGCAGGTGAGAAATTTTTAGATAGCAACCCTGACTTTCTCCAGAGAAATTAATTCCTCAAAATTAAATTAAATTGTCTTTAGCTCCCTCTCTTACTCATACTTTATATACAATGTTTTGTGTTGAATTCCATTTCCTGGAACAACATTGGGGGAAATTAGAGGTGTTTTTAATTTTAAAAAAAATTAAACAAGTTTTGGTTATTCAAGAAAAACTAAGGGTGCTAATTTCAGCCTGATGTTGATATTTTGCAGACAGCAGAGGGTAATTTGTGACCTGTTGTCAGACAGAGATAAGCTCCAACGTGAGAACAAGGAGCTTGTAGGAATCAATCTCCAACTGCAAGGACAGAAACAGCAACTCTGTGAATATTTTGATGAGCAACTGAGCAGGTGAGGAACTTTTAGATAGCAGCCCTGACTTTCTCCTCCTTGATCTAATATTAAATTCTCAATAGCTCCCTCTCCTGGACATACATTATACAATCTTCAGGTTGAATTCCATTGCCTGAAACAACCGTTGGAGGGAAATATTAGGTGGATTTTTTTTTCCACCTTCAAATTCTGTCCAGGCATGTTAAGCTGCCTTCATAAAGTTTTGTTCCCCGAAGGATTTTCATTTCCAGAAACTATGTGTTTGATTAAAGAAGTAGCAAAGGAAGAGAAAGGAGCACTGGGTCATGGATGGAAATCATGAATCTCTTCACGGGGCATCTTCCTGGCAAAATAATGTGTAATTTAGGGGGTGCACATTGATATCTCCTAGGTAGAGAATAAATTCTCCTTTTTTTTAGTAAAGTTTTTTACTTTTTAACACACAAACAACAACATACAAGGCATTTTTTCTGAACAGAATATTGGCCAGGTTTTATATTCATACAAAGTTTAGTTCTTTTCCAATACATCTTACATGCTTTCATTGATATATTTTCTCTCATTTTTATTTTTCTTCTTTTATTTATCTTTATATATCTGGTCCAGTGGTGGGTTCCAAATTTTTTTACTACCGGTTCTGTGGGTGTGGCTTGGTGGGCGTGGCAGGGGAAGGATATTGCAAAATCCCCATTTCCTCCCGATCAGCTGGGACTTGGGAGGCAGAGAATAGATGGGAGCAGGGCCAGTCAGAATATTTACTACCGGTTCTCCGAACTGTTCAAAATTTCCACTATTGGTTCTCCAGAACTGGTCAGAACCTGCTGAAACCCACCTCTCATCTGGTCTTAATCTTCACCCTGAATTTTAATCTTTTATCAAACTTTTTCTCTTCCCCCCACCTTTTTACTCCCATTATATTAAAGCTTTTTATTCCCATTTAATATTTATACTCTTTTATATCTTCTACTTATCAAACATCAGAATCAATCATATATTTGCAATTCAATGACAATCCATATAATATTAACCATAATCAAAAAAAAAAGAAAAGAAAAAACTCAGTTTTTCTTCATAATGTCTTTTCTAATACTTTTAGTAAAATCCATTATAACCTTTAAACACTTTTTATAATTTTAAATTCCATTATCAATGTTTAGATCATTTAATATATTGCTAATATATGTTTTCAATTTCAATAGTGCTCAACCAATATATTTTTCAATCCTTTTTTATTTTTCTCCTTTTTCTCTTCCTCTTTTTTTCCCTTTTTTTCCTCTTAAAATTCTCTACTCTCTTTGCTTCTGTTAGGATTGTGCACTGAAGAGAGAGAGTTACTTTCTTTCCTTGGCTTTGGGTCAGATGCCTAAGCCCTATTTGCAGTTTAATTCAGCTGAATTCAGTATGATGGAAAATGTAATGGCAATAGTACTTAGATTTATATACCGCTTTACAGTACTTTCCAGCCTTCTCTAAGTGGTCTACAGAGTCAGCCTATTGTCCCCAACAATCTGGGTCCTTATTTTACTGACCTCAGAAGGATGGAAGACTGAATTGATCTTGAGCCTGGTGAGATTTTCTACCAAATTACAGGCAGCCAGCAGTCAGCAGAAACAGCCTGCAGTATTGCACTCTAACCACGTGGCTCATATAACGTAAACTATAATTCCTCATGCAATGGGAAATGTAAGCTATAACTCCTAAAGACAATTTAATTCATAGAATTAACATGGGGGAAACAAGAATGTCTCCCGCATGGCGAATTTGCCTTCCCTCCCACCCACCCACCCGCATTCATTAAAGAATCATACACTTCCCATGTTACCTAAAAGATATTGAAAAATAGCTTAGTAATATTCCATATGCATAACCAGAAGTAAGTCCCATGGATCTGAATGGAACTTTTCAAAAGATATGTACAAGGTAGGTTTTTTAAAACTCTCCACTCCTCCACTGTCAAAAAAATATATCTGATTTTGGAGTAAGAGTTGACTGATTAACAGGCACTTCTCATTAGAGTTACTAAGAATATTTTGTTGTTGATGCAGCTGCATATCTATCTTCTGATTTTTCTAGAGAAAGAAAACTGAGAAAAGACTGCTCTAGGTTGCTGATGGATAGAGACCAGTTAATATCAATTTTGTGTAGAGAGCACAAAAGATGTGTTGTGAGTGTGTGGCAAACAAAGCCAGAAGATAAGAAAGAAGATCTGGAAGAGATGAAACCTCAATACCTGGAAAAGGCACTTAAGAAGGACTGGGTTAAAGTTTCTATAGACAACCTGAAAACCAAAAAGTCCAAAGAATCCAGGCAAAACATATTGGGGTGGCTTCAGGAATCTCTGAAAACCCTAAAAGAAGTTTCTAATAAAGCATCAAGACCCAGCCTTGCAGAATGGCTTAAAGAATCTCTGATAAATCTTCAGAAGGAATCTCCTGAAACACTCAGGGAAGATGTGAACAATTGGCTGGATATGTCCTTAAACCAACTCCAAGAAGAAGGTCCAGAAACATCCCATCTGAATGTGCAGCAATGGCTTGAGGCCTCTATCCAAGGCATTCAAGATCTTCAAAAGTCCGAGATGGAGCCTCGAAGCAGCCTAAGAAAAGAATGGCTTGAAAAATCAATAGAGAACCTCAAGAAGCGATACTCTGAAGGATCTGTGGAGAATACATTGAAATGGCTTCAAGAATCCTTCGAAGGACTCTCATCTTCTACTGAACCTAAACCTGCTCTCGAAAAATGGCTTCAAGATTCCTTGAAAAACCTGGAAGAGGAAGGTCCTGAAGCAGACAATCAAGATGTCAAAGAATGGCTTCAAACAGCTGTAAACAACCTTGAAGAGGAGGGACCTGAAGCACCCCCTGTCGGTACCCAGGAATGGCTGGAAGCATCTATTAAAGGCATTAAGCATCTACAAAAGCCTAGGGTAACTTTTCGAGAAAGCCTAAAGAAAGAATGGCTTGAAAAATCAATAGCGAACCTCAAGAAGCAATATTCCGAAGGAGCCGTGGACAATATATTGTCCTGGCTTCAAAGATCCTTTGAAAGACTCTCTTCTTCTACTGAACCTAGACCAGTTCTAGAAAAATGGCTTCAAGATTCCTTGAAAAACCTGGAAGAGGAAAGTTCTGAAATAGACAATCAAGATGTCAAAGAATGGCTCCAAACAACAATAAATAACCTTGAACAGGGAGGACCTGAAGCACCCCATCTTGGTACTCAGGAATGGCTGGAAGCATCTATTAAGGGCATCCGAGATTTGAATGAACAATACTCTCAAGGAAGAAGAGCAAGTGTGGAAGAGAGCAGGGAGATAATAATTCGGCTAGAACCTGCTCCCTCCGAAAAAAGCTTAAGGAGTGGATGGCTCCAAGCCTCTTTAGCAAGTTCCAGAGAGTATGGGTCTACTGCATCCAGAACAGGATTGCAAGGATGGCTACGAGCAACTCTGGGAAAACTCAGACAAGAATCCCCAGACAGAGACAGAAACAACCTGGAGGAATGGCTCCAAGAAGCCATTCAAAATGTTCAGGAAGGATGTCCGGAGGAATATAGGCAATATGTGAAGGAGTGGCTTGGGATAGCCCTAAATCACCTCCAAGAGGGAGGGCCTGAAACACCCCATCTGAGTGTGGAGGAATGGCTGGAAGCATCTATCCAAGGTCTGCAGGATGAAGTATTTAAAGAGATGACAGGAAAGAAAGATCCTGAAGTGCGAAGGAGAAAAATACCCCACTCCAAAGAAATTCCTTCTCAAGGAACACAGGTATACGAAGGTAGCATGAATGATTAATAGATAATAGTCGTTTAATGTAACATAAATATTTATATATTAAGAATGGACTAATTAATACTCAAAACAGGGAGCAAGAATCCCTGATATATTCCTCACCTCAGGGATAAATGCTGCATCTTTGTCTTTTGAATCCTGAACTCAGCTTGGGAGTGGGAAACTTTTCGTTTAAGAAGAGAAGTGACTCTTTTTTTCTAGGAGTTGCAGGAGTGATGGAAACACCACCTTCAGGTGGCTCCATTTGGCTACCATGGATCTGTGAAGGATATCCTTAATCCCTCTCTAGGCAGGAGAGACATGGGTGTAGCCCCACAGCGGATCATTTTTAGATCAGCCTTTCTCAAATGGGATTCTCCAAGAGGTCGCTAAGGGTTTCACGAGAGTATATATATATATATAAATATATATATATATATATATATATATATATGTTTTCTGAGGTTTTCACGGGTGTTTGTATGTAGATCTTTGGTTATTCGGGTTTTCTCCCGTGTAAAATTGGAAATGTCTTGGTGACGTTTCGACAAAGTCTAATTCGTCATCTTCAGGCTTCAGCTTCGTGCTTCTGGGAACAATGTGTGATCGCAGTTGTTTCTTCCTTTTAACTGCTGGTGGGGGTTTGAACTGATTGGGTGGGAGCTTGGCTGTGCTCTGATTGGATGGGGGTTATTTTGTGCTCTGATTGGCTGGGGGTGTATATATATAATTTTTTTAACTGTGTGCACCACGCAATGCCAACTGTAGATAAAATATTTTTATGGAAATTGTCTCAAGGGTTCTTCCAGGTAAAAAGGCTGAGAAAGGCTGATTTGCAGAGAGGAAGAAAAGTGGAGAGAAATTCAGCTATTATCAGTTGATCATAAAATAAAAACCGTTTGAATGCAGAGATGCAATAATACAGAAGCTGTATCTGGGGAATTGGAAGTAAAACAGATCTGAAGTTTATCACAGGTCCTCTTGCAAATAAATGAAATCTAGCACATGTTTTTTTTCAAGTCTTATATTTTAGAAAATAATGCTATATGTATATAATTTGCATATTGCATTTAGCTGGGAAGGTTCGCAGGAGTTGCCAAAAAGTATTGGACATTACAGAAGAAGAGCTGGGTTGAGTATCTGAAAGCAGCTTTTCCGAATAACAGATTTTTTAAAAATTAGCCTTTTAAATAACATTTGCTAGTCTGCAAAAATGGTACCAGATTGTTTGTTTTAAAAAAGAAACAAAACCTATCTGGAAAAGATGAATTAGGTGGGAGGCACCCATGCCACTTGGAAGGTGTTTGCTAATCAAAATCTGATGCATTCCAATTATTTGCTACAATTGTGCAATTTAGGCAATGACTCCATAATCAATATGCCTATTAATGTAAGAGATGTGTCAAGAAATCTATTCACGTATTGTTTTATTTGCCCTTCATGGCTTCCAGATTGTAAGGCAGAACCTAGGAAAGGAGAGCTCTTGGTGCAGGTATGTCTTATTCTACTCAATATAGCCTGTAATCGTAGATAGATTTAATTCACCCAACTTGAGTCTCCTTCCCTTCTGTTCCCTTCCCTCTAAATATTTGGAAATGGCCCTATCCCTTAAAAGGCCTGGATTGTGAAGGAGAGTGTTGCTGCCCCTTAAGTCACTTTTGCCCATGAGTGGTGCCACTCCATGCTTGATGCTGATTGTGCTTTCACAAGTTGGCTCTTGAGACCCCTGGAGGCCTCCTCACAGCCCTATGCTTCACTTCCTATCCCAGTGGGCCCCCAAATAGGAGCCCTTTCCCTCTGGTGCCCTGTAGGATGGGTGGTGTTTGAGAATCCCTTGGTCAGATTATACCTGATGCCCTCCAGGTAAAGTGGGTGACAGTTCCAAGGATTCCTAAGCAACATGCCTCGGTTGAGTAGAGATGATGCAGTTTCGAAAGCGCCCAGCTCGTGAAAGGCTAGGGAGCATCGTGGGTTAGCGAGTTTCTCCTAGCAAGCTGTTCTCTTTTCTCTGTCCTTCTCAGAAAAAAGACCGTTGGAGCCATCATCCTTCTGGTGGTGTTCCTCTTTGCTATCTATGTTCATTTGAGGCTGTACTGCGTGGTGAGTGAGCGGGGCCTCAGACCTTACTAACTTTTTGCAGGACGAGGAAGAAAAGAAAAAGCTCTCGTTGTTATTAGAGCCATCTCACCGTTGATGCTACCCAGGCAGATAATGAAACATCCGCAAGCAAGAACCAGGTTCAGAGAACACGAAAGGACTCCATGGTTCAATCCTGAGCCACAGAGATTATTTTATATTCCATATTCTCCTGCAAATACATTTGGTTTTTGTTTTTTTTAAAAAGTATGGTGTTTCCTATGTGGCAAGTTAATGGTGGTGCTGCTTCATTTTTTTTCCCAACAATAATTGTAATAATTAAATACTGATTTAATTTGAATTCTTGGTCTAAAGACAAAGGTGAATACTGCCTTGGTATATATCTGTCTCTTATATCTACTGCTTCCAGTGTTATTGGCATGGAGTTGACCAAATAAGTAAACTGGAAACATATCAGCAGGTATTTTCTGTTGGGATTTTCCAGAACTATTTCTGCCATTTTGGAATGAGTGATAATATATTGTTTTCCTAATGGAATATGCTATTGGAACATCTGATTTATAACCATTGAACATTTGCCATCAACAGTGATGATTATTTAGATGCAGCCTTGGGGTTTTAGAAATGGGAAGGAAGCAGAGATAAATAGGGAGGGACAGAGGGTGGAAGGAAGGAAAGATGGAAGAAAGGAAAGCAAGAGCCAAAGAACAAGGAAGTTCTACCCCAGAATGCCAGGTACGGATAGATAATGGTTGATCAAGGATAAATAAAGAATAAACCAAGATTGGATGTGAAACACACATTGTCACCATAGCCTACAGAGCACAACTCGCTAGGAAGAAAGAGATGTTTGTGAACTAGGAATTGGCATCTGGATGGCTCTAAGAATTGGGTTATGGATCAGAAATCTATAAATGGCTTCCTCCTGAACTCAGCAGATATCTTAGATAAGCCGTGATTGCTTAGCACATTTATGAAAGGAACAAGACCGATTTATTCAACACGGCTGCAGTAAGGATTTTGGAAGAATCTTGATGAGAAGGATTGAATATCATATAACTTCTGGAAGAGAATCTGTGGGCCTCCAATAATCAGATCTTGGGGACTGAAGTCCAGGAATTTTATATTTTATTTTTACGTACGTAGTTTGTTTTCCAAAAACTCTACACTACTAACCAGAGCATACAAAACATTTGCCAGACCTATTCTTGAATACAGCTCATCGGTCTGGAACCCATACCACATCTCTGACATTAATACTATCGAACGCATCCAGAAATATTTTACTAGAAGAGTTCTTCGCTCCTCCGAAAACAACAAAATACCTTATACCACCAGGCTTGAAATCCTGGGTTTAGAGTCAAGCGTGGCGAAAGTGCCACAGGCGTTGGCGATCGCCAGCCAGTAATCCCAGTAACGGTCTGTGGTCAGTCACGATTTCAAAATTCCGCCCAAAGACATACTCATGGAATTTTTGACCCCTGATACAATGGCTAATGCTTCTTTGTCTAATTGGCTGTAGTTCCTCTCTGGGGAGGACATCGTTCTAGAGTAGACGCTATAGGGGCTTCTGTGCCGTTTGAAGTCTATGGCTGAGTACAGCCCCACCCCATAAGGGGACGCGCCATGAAACCAGCACTAGGGGTAGTGAGTCGTGATATTGGATGAGCAGGCTATCACTTGAGAGCAGGTTCTTTACTGCTTCAAAAGCCCTATTTTCTGACTTTCCCCAAGACCAAACAGTATTTTTCCCTAAGAGCCTATGCAGCGGTTCCATAGCAGTTGCTTTGTTCTTTAAAAGACCGTAAAATTAACCAATCCAGGAATGCCTGCAGCTCTGCTTTGTTTTTGGGCCCTTCCTAATTGCCTTAACTTGCTCTCAGTAGGGTGAATTCCTTTCTTGTCTATCCGGTAGCCCAAGAAATCGACCGATTCGACCCCTATCTGACATTTATTTGTCTTGACTTTTAATCCGGCTGTCCGGAAAATGCTCAAGACCTTTCTTAACCGCTCCCCCAATTCCTCCATGTTTTCCCCTGAAATTAGGACATCATCGAAGTAGGGAACTACCCCTGGGAGCCCTTGCAGTAGTCGTTCCATCAGGTTTTGGAACAGCCCTGGTGCCACACTAACCCCAAATTGCAATCGGGTGCACTTGGATGGCCCTGTGCGTCTGTCGTTTGGGGCTTGGCTGTGCGGGCGTCTACTGGCAGTTGTTGGTAGGCTTGGGCCAAGTCTAACTTTGCAAAGACTTGCCCTTGCCCCAAGGAGTGCAATAAATGTTGCACTACGGGAACCGGGTACGCGCTTTTCTGTAAGGCTTTGTTAAGCGTCGCCTTGTAGTCAGCGCAAATTCTAATTGACCCGTCCGATTTGATGGGGGTGACGATTGGCGTCTCCCACTTTGCGTGATCGACTGGCACCAAAACCCCCTGATTTATGAGCTTGTCCAGCTCCTTATCAATTTTGGTTTTAGGGCAAAAGGGACTCTCCTCGCCTTAAGCCTAATGGGGGCTACCTGGGGGTCTAAGTTGAAGGAAATAGGGGTCCCCTTGTACTTGCCCAGGCAGTCCTTGAAGACATCTTCGAACTCGTTAAAGAGAATGTCTTTCAAATTGCAGTCACTTCTGTAGATGCCAGTCACTCCCATGCCCAGGGCACGAAACCAGTCTAGTCCCAACAGACTGGGCAGAGTTCCTTCGACGATCGTGATGGGCAGGGTCTTTTTGTGAGGGCCGTACTCGACTCGGACGGAGGTGGTCCCTCGAACAGGGATGCGATTCCCCTGGTAGTCGTGCACTCGTAGCCGCTGTGCTTGCAGATGGCGCTTCGCGACGGACGGCAGCGACTTCGCCAGGGTGTCCCAGGACATGATGGTGATCGCTGATCCGTGTCCACTTCAAGCCTGCACCGTACTCCCTCGATCTTGGGCTTTGTGAAAATCTTCTTTTCCACTTTGGTTGGTATGACCTATAATGACAGTCGTTTGGTTAGACTTGCGCCTTTCTTGTTTGAACCAATCGCGGGCCGCCTTTCCGGTTCCAGCGTTTTGATTCGATTTGAATTTTCGGGGGAAGGTTGGGCGCTCTGCAAACCTGAGCTAAGTGTCCTTTCTTCCCACACGCCGGCATGTTGCGTCTTTAAACCTGCAGCGTTGGCGCTGATGCTGCCCTCCGCAGCTTCCGCTTTTCGTCACGGTCCTCAGTGTCGCGTTTCTCGGTCCGGCAGACCCTTCCTCATCCTCGCCCTCACCTTCGGATTCGGACTGAATCTCCTCCTGGTGTACTGGCGTTGGCTTTGCTTCGCCTTGGATTGAAGAGGCTTTGCAGAGTCTCTGCTGCTTTAGTAGACATTTCGTGCTCTGGCCTCGTCCAGGCGGTGGCTAGTGTCAGGTTGCTCCTGGCTCAGCCGTCGCCGTGCGGATGTCCTTGACCCCTCGGATGAGTTGCTCGAGTAGCACTTCGTCTAAGTCTCGTATCCGCAGTCCTTGGGCGCTCTTCTTAGCGGCCATGTAGTCACCGATGGACTCGCCCTCCATCTGTCTCGTTCTCCAATTCAAACCGCTGCTGCGTATTTGGCGGGCGTCGGTGCGAAATGGTTCTTCAGCAAAGTCTGCAGAGTCGGCCACGATACCGATTGTATCGGCGTTGGCTCTGCCAGAACTTCCGCAATCTCGATTACCTCCGGCCCGCAATGGCTTAGGAAATAAGCCCGTTTGCGGTTATCAGGATCCTGTAGTTCGTTGGCTTCTAGAAAGCTTTGAAGCGGGTCATATATGTTCCCCATTTCTCCTTGCCGGGTTATGCGGTGCGGGTGGCGTGTTTGCCATTTCCGCGTTTCTGCCTGAGTTTGCTGGGTTTGGAACTAGCGTGCTTCAGCTCGGTTCTGGTTCTCCTTAGCCTCGAAATCCCACCTTCGTCGCCAATGTTAGGTTCGGGAAGTAACGAGGCTGGAGACCAGGGTAGTGACAACAGCTCTTTAATATAGGGTGAACCCAGCAACAGGCTGGGGGAAAAACCTCTCCTTTTATACAGTTCTGCTGGAGGCTTCGTCCAATCAGCAACGTGCTGATTTCCCGCCCAAATATTTAAAGGCACAACTGTTAATACATAACAGTATATATATAATTTTTTTAACTGTGTGCACCACGCAATGCCAACTGTAGATAAAATATTTTTATGGAAATTGTCTCAAGGGTTCTTCCAGGTAAAAAGGCTGAGAAAGGCTGATTTGCAGAGAGGAAGAAAAGTGGAGAGAAATTCAGCTATTATCAGTTGATCATAAAATAAAAACCGTTTGAATGCAGAGATGCAATAATACAGAAGCTGTATCTGGGGAATTGGAAGTAAAACAGATCTGAAGTTTATCACAGGTCCTCTTGCAAATAAATGAAATCTAGCACGTTTTTTTTCAAGTCTTATATTTTAGAAAATAATGCTATATGTATATAATTTGCATATTGCATTTAGCTGGGAAGGTTCGCAGGAGTTGCCAAAAAGTATTGGACACTACAGAAGAAGAGCTGGGTTGAGTATCTGAAAGCAGCTTTTCCGAATAACAGATTTTTTAAAAATTAGCCTTTTAAATAACATTTGCTAGTCTGCAAAAATGGTACCAGATTGTTTGTTTTAAAAAAGAAACAAAACCTATCTGGAAAAGATGGATTAGGTGGGAGGCACCCATGCCACTTGGAAGGTGTTTGCTAATCAAAATCTGATGCATTCAATTATTTGCTACATTGTGCAATTTAGGCAATGACTCCATAATCAATATGCCTATTAATGTAGAGATGTGTCAAGAAATCTATTCACGGATTGTTTGTTGCCCTTCATGGCTTCCAGATTGTAAGGCAGAACCTAGGAAAGGAGAGCTCTTGGTGCAGGTATGTCTTATTCTAGTCAATATAGCCTGTAATCGTGATAGATTTAATTCACCCAACAGTCTCCTTCCTTCTGTTCCTTCCTCTAAATATTTGAAATTTCTATCCTTAAAAGGCCTGGATTGTGAAGGAGAGTGTTGCTGCCCCTTAACTCACTTTTGCCCATGAGTGGTGCCACTCCATGCTTGATGCTGATTGTCCTTTCACAAGTTGGCTCTTGAGACCCCTGGAGGCCTCCTCACAGCCCTATGCTTCACTTCCTATCCCAGTGGGCCCCCAAATAGGAGCCCTTTCCCTCTGGTGCCCTGTAGGATGGGTGGTGTTTGAGAATCCCTTGGTCAGATTATACCTGATGCCCTCCAGGTAAAGTGGGTGACAGTTCCAAGGATTCCTAAGCAACATGCCTCGGTTGAGTAGAGATGATGCAGTTTCGAAAGCGCCCAACTCGTGAAAGGCTAGGGAGCATTGTGAGTTAGCGAGTTTCTCCTAGCAAGCTGTTCTCTTTTCTCTGTCCTTCTCAGAAAAAAGACCGTTGGAGCCATCATCCTTCTGGTAGTGTTCCTCTTTGCTATCTATGTACATTTGAGGCTGTACTGCGTGGTGAGTGAGCGGGGCCTCAGACCTTACTAACTTTTTGCAGGACGAGGAAGAAAAGAAAAAGCTCTCGTTGTTATTAGAGCCATCTCACCGTTGATGCTACCCAGGCAGATAATGAAACATCATAAGCAAGAACCAGGTTCAGAGAACGAAAAGGACTCCATGGTTCAATCCTGAGCCACAGAGATTATTTTATATTCCATATTCTCCTGCAAATACATTTGGTTTTTGTTTTTTTTAAAAAGTATGGTGTTTCCTATGTGGCAAGTTAATGGTGGTGCTCCTTCATTTTTTTTCCCAACAATAATTGTAATAATTAAATACTGATTTAATTTGAATTCTTGGTCTAAAGACAAAGGTGAATACTGCCTTGGTATATATCTGTCTCTTATATCTACTGCTTCCAGTGTTATTGGCATGGAGTTGACCAAATAAGTAAACTGGAAACATATCAGCAGGTATTTTCTGTTGGGATTTTCCAGAACTATTTCTGCCATTTTGGAATGAGTGATAATATATTGTTTTCCTAATGGAATATGCTATTGGAACATCTGATTTATAACCATTAAACATTTGCCATCAACAGTGATGATTATTTAGATGCAGCCTTGGGGTTTTAGGAATGGGAAGGAAGCAGAGATAAATAAGGAGGGACAGAGGAAGGAAGGAAGGAAAGATGGAAGAAAGGAAAGCAAGGGCCAAAGAACAAGGAAGTTCTACCCCAGAATGCCAGGTACGGATAGATAATGGTTGATCAAGGATAAACAAAGAATAAACCAAGATTGGATGTGAAACACACATTGTCACCATAGCCTACAGAGCACAACTCGCTAGGAACAAAGAGATGTTTGTGAACTAGGAATTGACATCTGGATGGCTCTAAGAATTGGGTTATGGATCAGAAATCTATAAATGGCTTCCTCCTGAACTCAGCAGATATCTTAGATAAGCCGTGATTGCTTAGCACATTTATGAAAGGAACAAGACCGATTTATTCAACACGGCTGCAGTAAGGATTTTGGAAGAATCTTGATGAGAAGGATTGAATATCATATAACTTCTGGAAGAGAATCTGTGGGCCTCCAATAATCAGATCTTGGGGACTGAAGTCCAGGAATTTTATATTTTATTTTTACGTA
Source organism: Ahaetulla prasina (assembly GCF_028640845.1). Lineage (NCBI taxonomy): Eukaryota > Metazoa > Chordata > Lepidosauria > Squamata > Colubridae > Ahaetulla > Ahaetulla prasina. The sequence continues at coordinate 143,821,789 of NC_080542.1, read as the reverse complement.
CGTAGTTTGTTTTCCAAAAACTCTACACTACTAACCAGAGCATACAAAACATTTGCCAGACCTATTCTTGATTACTGCTCGCCTGTCTGGAACCCATACCATATATCTGATATCAATACAGTTGAGCGTGTCCAAAGGTATTTTACGAGAAGAGTTCTCCACCCTCCGTAAACAATAAAATACCTTATTCCACCAGACTTGATATCCTGGGTCTAGAAAACTTGGAACCGCCGCCTTCGACAGGACCTGGGTTTAGCTCATAGAATCATCCGTTGTAATGTCCTTCCTGCCAATGACTACTTCAGTTTCAACTACAATAACACAAGAGCTACCAACAGATTTAAACTTAATGTCAACCAGTTCAAACTTGATTGCAGAAAACACGATTTCTGTAACAGAATTATCTATGCTTGGAATGCATTACCTGACTTTGTGGTCTCTTCTCATAACCCCAAAAGTTTTATTAAAATCTGTCTACTATTGACCTCACCC